>NC_022015.1:74392728-74409578 GCF_000317375.1 Microtus ochrogaster | reverse complement strand
TTTTACATATTGAAACTGCTGAATTTATACCTGATGATACAGAACTAACCTCATTCCTGGGTCCTGGGTCCTGGGTCCTGGGTCCTGGGTCCTGGGTCCTGGGTCCTGGGTCCTGGGTCCTGGGTCCTGGGTCCAAACCTCCCTGCAAACACCTTCCCTAGCTGAACTTCCCTTCCCAGAATTCTCCACTAGAAAATAAGGGGGAAGAATGACAGCTCAATTTTCTTCTGTGCAGAATTTCTGCAGGTTCAGAAATTGGTTCTGTAGCCAAACCCAAATGTCTCCCCAAGGTGGAGGCACTGAATTTTCTAAAAGACTGTAAGAAAAATAAATCTGGTTCTCTATGGCTTCTGTCAACATAAAGTCTCATTGATAGAGAAGATTTTTGTTCTGAAGTTAGCTGGGTTGTAAAAAGCATTCACAGTTAATGCCCTACATAGGATGGGGGTTGGGGAATAGACCCCAAGGCCTTGAACACCTAAGCATATGTTCTACTGCTGAGCTACACTCCAGCCAAGAGTGACATTTGAATGCCACCAGAACGCAAAGCCTTCAGAGGAAACCCAGGAACTAGAAAACACTGGCATTACACAAACTTGCCCTAGAATCCAATCTGTTAGCCTAGAGGGATTTCTCAGCAACACTCTGCACTTGCTTAAAAACACAGAATGCTTTTAGGCAAAATGAGAATTTTTCATGACAGTTCATAAAAACACTCAGAATAAAATCTGTGGTGTACTTACTGTCTCGGGAGGCCTTGCAGGCTTCTGTTGAGGATCTTCCCATTGCCCTCCTTCTCGGTATTTTCTGGACATTGTTACTGGGGGGAAAAGGGAAAATGTGTCTTTTTAACAGTTGTGAGCAAAGATCTCTCCTTTGAAAAGGATGTGAATTCTGTGTATGCTGCTGGCCTTTGCTAAAATCTGGTCCTCAGCTATTCGAAAAGAAGTGAGCATCTGAGAAGCCACCCTAATGCAGCCTTCCAGTGGCCTGTTGCCTCTTCTAACTCTGCCTCCTCCCTCCCTCCCTCTTCTTCTTCCTATCTCCCACTCCCTCTGGTCTGAGTTCATCTACAGTAAGGACTTGACAGGTGAACAGTATTCACCGCCTTTTAAAATGACGTTCCCAGGAGGTGGGGATGTAGCTCGATTGGTAGAGTGTTTTCCTAGTATCTATGAGTTTCCAGGTTCAGTTCGCAGCATCCCATAAAACCAGGCCTGACCAGCACATACCTAGAATCATAACATTGGTAGAGAGAGGCAGAAGAATCAGAAGCTCAAGGCCATCATCAGTTAGAAAACTCAAGGCTAGCCTGGGCTACATCAAGAGTAGATGTGGATTGGTGGGATGGGGGTGGAGTAAGTAAAAGACAGGGTTGGGATGGTGAGAAGAACACAGCCCTCCATGAGCCTCACACCTGCGTACCTCTGACACCAGAGCAGGAACCTGTGTTTCTCTCATGCTCACTAAGTCTGCTTCCCCATCTGAGGATGAAGCTAAAACACCACCACTGACCACTGCTCAGTCCAACCACCTCTCCTCAGGCATAGACAAAAAATGCTCACCAAATGCAAGTACAAAATTCTGCTGCTCTTTCCAGTTCCTTTAAGGCACCTGCATATTTTAACTATCACTAAGCTGAAGTTTTGGTCCATTTCTTATATCTCTCTCAAGTTATTTTCTTCCTTCCATTTTCTTTTAATCTTATTTCTATCTCTGTGTATCTGTGTGTGGATATCAGCGTGCATACATCACCATGTTGTGGAGGTCAGGTGACGTCAGTCCTTACCTTTCAACCTTGTTTGAGACAGGGTCTCTTGGGGTTTGTTTTTGTTTGTTTGTTTGTTTGTTTTCCACCATAGACGCCAGGCCAGCTGGAATGTAAGCTTTGGGGGTTCTCCTGGCTGCACCTTTCTTGTCCCAGCAGAAACACTGGGATTACAGGCATGGGTGTCACTGAGTCACGCTTGCACAGCAAGCATTTTACCTGCTAAGCCACCCCAGCTTTACATTTTATTTTCTTCTTTATGTATTTATGTATTTGAGGCATATACCCCAGGGTCTCAAGTATCTCAGGCTGCCTTTGAGCCTGCTGTGTAGCTGAGGATGACCTTGAACTTCTGCTCTTTTCATCTCCAGCTTGTAAGTGCTGGAATTATAGGCGTGCACAACCATCTCCATGTATGCACTGCTAGAGATCAAATCAAGGGTTTCCTGTATCCTAGGTGAGCTAAATGACATTTTTCAGCCCATGCTTCTTGAAACTTTAAGTAAAAAGTGTAATATTTATTACCCAACTTCTTTTTCCTCATGCTGTGGGATAATGCTTTTGTTCATTGTAATGGTTTGTCACTCTTATTGACTTAATACAATGCTGACTGACCAGCAGCCAAGCAGGAAATATAGATGGGGTGGCCAGACTAAGAGAATTCTTGGAAGAGGAAAGGCAGAGAGGCAGTCTCAAGTCAGATGTATAGTCTTTTCTGTTTGGATGGAATATTCTATAGATGTCTGTTAAGTTCATTTGAGTCATAACATCTGTAAGTTCCCTTATTTCTCTGTTCATGTTTTGTCGGACTGACCTGTCCAGTGGTGAGAGTGGAGTGTTTAAGTCTCCCACTATTAGTGTGTGGGGTTTAAAACTAGAATTCAACAGTAACACTAATTCCAAAAATCCCATAAACACATGGAAATTAAACAATGCTCACCTGGATCATTAATGGGTCAAGGAAAAAAATAAAGGGAGAAGTTAAAGATGTCCTAAAATTCAATGAAAATGACCACACAACATACCCAAATTTATGGGACACAATGAAAGCAGTGTTAACAGAAAAGTTCATAGCACTAAATGCCTAGATAAAGAAGCTGGGAAAATCCCACACTAATGAATTAACAGAACATTTGAAAACGTTAGAACAAAAAGAAGCAAACTCACCCAAGAGAACTAGATGGCAGGAAATAATCAATTGAGAGCTGAAATCAACTAAATAGAAACAAAGAAAACAATACAAAGAATAAATGAGACAAAGAGTTGGTTCTGTGAGAAAATAAACAAAATAGACAAACCTTTATCCAAACTAACCAAAAGGCAAAGAGAGAATATCCAAATTAACAAAATTGGAAATGAAAAGGGGGATACAACAACAGAAATGGAGGAAATCCAGAGAATCATCGGGTCATATTTCAAAAACCTACACTCCACAAAATTGGAAAACTTAAAGGAAATGGACAACTTTCTGGATGAATATCACTTAGCAAAATTAGATCAAGACTGGATAAGCAAATTAAACAGACCTATAACTGCTAAAGAAATAGAAAAAAATCATCAAAAGTCTCCCAACCAAAAAAAGCCCAGGACCAGATGGTTTCATATCAGAATTTTACAAGATTTTCAAAGAAGAACTAATACCAATATTCCTCAAATTGTTCCACACAATAGAAACAGAAGGAACATTGCCAAGCTCTTTTTATGAGGCTACAATTACCTTGATACCCAAACCACAGAAAGACATTACTAAGAAAGAGAATTACAGACCAATCTCACTCATAAACATTGATGCAAAATACTAAATAAAATACTGGCAAATTGAATCCAAGAACACATCAGAACCATCATCCACCATGATCATCCCACAGATGCAGGGATGATTCATACAAATATCTGTCAATGTAATCTGCCATATAAACAAACTAAAAAATAAAAACTACATGATCATCTCATTAGATGCCAAAAGAGCTTTTGACAAAATATCCCTTCATGATAAAGGTCTTGGAGAGAGCAGGGATACAAGCAACATACCTAAATATAATAAAGGCAATATACAGCAAGCCTACAGCCAACATCAAGCTAAATGGAGAAAAACCCACAGCAATCCCACTGAAATCAGGAAGAAGACAAGGTTGTCTACTCTCTCTGTATCTATTCAATATAGTTCTTGAGATCCTAACTAGAGCAATAAGATATCAAAAGGAGATCAAGGGAATACAAATCAGAAAAGAAGAAGTCACACTCTCACTATTTCCTGATGATATGATAGTTTATATAAGCAACCCCAAAATATCCTA
Organism: Microtus ochrogaster; assembly: GCF_000317375.1. Lineage (NCBI taxonomy): Eukaryota > Metazoa > Chordata > Mammalia > Rodentia > Cricetidae > Microtus > Microtus ochrogaster. Next base: position 74,405,513 of record NC_022015.1, on the reverse strand, counting down.
CCAAGAAACTTCTACAATTCATAAACACTTTCAGTAATGTAGCAGGATACAAAATTAACTCAAAAAAATCAGCAGCCCTCCTTTACACAGATGATAAGATAAATAGGCTGAGAAAGAAATCAGAGAAACATTATCCTTCACAATAGCATAAAATATATCTGAGTAACTCTAACCAAACAATTGGAATACTTGTGTGACAAGAACTTTAAATCTTTGAAGAAAGAAATTGAAGAAGACACCAGAAAGTGGAAAGATCTCCCATGCTCTTGGGTCTGTAGAATTAACATGGTAAAAATGGCAATCTTACCAAAAGCAATCTACAGATTCAATACAATGCCCATCAAAATCCCAGTAAAATTCTTCACAGACCTCGAGAGAATGGTACTCAACTTTATATGGAAAAGCAAAAAACCCAGGATAGACAAAACAATCCTGTACAATAAAAGAATTTCTGGAAGCATCACAATCCCTGACTTCAAACTCTACTACAGAGCTACAGTACTGAAAACAGCCTGGTGTTGGCATAAGAACAGAGAGGAGGACCAAGGGGACCGAATAGAAGACCCAGATATCAACCCACACACTTTCAAACACCTGATTTTTGACAAATGAAAAAAGAAAGCATATTTAACAAATGGTGCTGGCATAACTGGATATCAATATGTAGAATGAAAATAGATCCATGCCTATCACCATGCACAAAATTCAAGTCCAAATGGATCAAAGACCTCAACATAAAGCCAGTCACATTGAACCTCATAGAAGAGAAAGTGGGAAGTAAACTTGAACGCATTGGCACAGAAGACCACTTCCTAAATATAACCCCAGTAGCACAGACACTGAGAGAAACAATTAATAAATGAGACCTCCTGAAATTGAAAAGCTTCTGTAAAGCAAAGGACACGATCAACAAGACAAACAACAGCTACAGAATGGGAAAAGATCTTCACCAACCCCATATCAGACAGAGATCTGATCTCCAAAATATACAAAGAACTCAAGAAATTGGTCATCGCCGGGTGGTACTGGCACATGTCTTTAATCTCAGCACTAGGGAGGCAGAGGCAGGTGGATCTCTGTGAGTTTGAGACCAGTCTGGTCTACAAGAGCTAGTTCCAGGACAGGCTCTAAAGCCACAGAGAAACCCTGTCTCAAAAAACCAAAAAAAGAAGAATGGATGAAGAAAGTATGGAATATATACATATTAGAGTACTACTCAGCAGTAAAAAACAAGGGCTTCTTGAATTTTGCATGCAAATGGATGGAAATAGAAAACACTATCCTGAGTGAGGTAAGCCAGACCCAAAAAGAGGAGCATGGGATGTACTCACTCATATTTGGTTTCTAGCCATAAACAAAGGACATTGAGCCTACAATTAGTGATCCTAGAGAAGCTAAATAAGGAGAACACAAAGAAAAACATATAGGCATCCTCCTGAATATTAACCTTCATCAGGCGATGAAAGGAGACGGGGACAGAGACCCAAATTGGAGCACCGGACAGAAATCTCAAGTTCCAAATCAGGAGCAGAAGGAGAGGGAGCACGAGCAAGGAACTCAGGACCGCGTGGGGTGCACCCACACACTGAGACAGTGGGGAGGTTCTATTGGGAGCTCACCAAGGCCAGCTGGCCTGGGTCTGAGAAAGCCTGGGATAAAACCGGACTCTCTGAACATAGCGGACAATGAGGACTACTGAGAACTCAAGAACAATGGCAATGGGTTTCTGATCCTACTGCAAGTACTGGCTTTGTAAGAGCCTAGGCAGTTTGGATGCTCAACTTGCTAGACCTAGATGGGGGGACAGGGCAGGGAACCCTGATTGCTCTTCAGGCTGAGGAGGGAGGGGGACTTGTTTGGGGGAGGGGGAGGGAAATGGGAGGCGGTGGCGGGGAAGAGACGGAAATCTTTAATAAATAAATAAAAAATATAAAAAAACAGAAAAAGAAAAAGAAAAAAAAGAAAAGAAATTGGTCATCAAAAGAACAAATAATCCAATAAAAAAATGGAGTACATATCTAAACAGAGATCTCTCAACAGAGGAATCTAAAATGGCTGATAGACACTTAAGGAAATGCTCAACATCCTTAGTCATCAGAGAAATATGAATCAAAACAACTCTGTGATTCCATCTTATACCTGTAAGAATGGCCAAGATCAAAAACACTGATGACAACTTATGCTGGAGAGGTTGTGGGGAAAAGGGAACACTCCTGCATTGCTGGTACAGCCCCTTTGGATATAAGTATGGTGATTTCTCAGAAAATTAGGAAACAATCTTCCTCAAGACCCAGAAATAACACTTTTGGGTATATATCTAAAGGATGCTCAATTCGTGCCACAAGGACATGTGCTCAACTATGTTCATAGCAGCATTGTTTGTCATAGCCAGAACCTGGAAACAGCCTAAATGCCCCCTCGACAGAAGAATGGATAAGGAAAATGTGGTACATTTACACAATGGAGTACTACACAGCAAAAAAAACTAACGACATCTTGAAATTTGCAGGCAAATGGATGGAGCTAAAAAACATCATTTTGAGTGAGGTAACCCAGACACAGAAAGACAATTCTCATATGTATTCACTCATAAGTGGTTTTTAAACATAAAGCAAAGAAAACAAGCCTACAAACCACAATCCCAGAGAACCTAGACAACAATGAAGACCCTAAGAGAGACTTAGATAGATAATCTACATGGGAAGTAGAAAAAGACAAGATCTCCTGAGTAAATTGAAAGCATGGGGACCATGGGAGAGGAATGAAGGGGAGAAAGGGGAGCAAAGAAAAATGTATAGCTCAATAAAAATTAATAAAACCAAGACAAAACAGGGCTTTGAGAACCACAAAAACAGGAGCCAAATGCAGCTTCTTTGTAGCCACTTTTTTTCAGATAGGCTGTTTGTTGGCAGCAAACAGAGGTGCGGCTCCTTTAACAGAAGGCTTCCTGACTCAGCATTAGTAGCAAAAACTACAGACCTTCTTAAGCTCACAACCATCTGTAGTGAGATCTGGTGCCCTCTTCTGGTGTGCGGGCATACGTGCAGGCAGAACAGTGTAAACATAATGAATGAATAAAAAAGTACAAATGTTGTAAAAGCACTCTAAAACCACGCAGTGGTGGCACGTGTCTTTCATCCCAGCACTTGGGAGACAGAAGCAGGCGGATCTCTGAGTGTGAAGCCAGCCTGGTGTCAGAATGAGTTCAAGGACGGCCAGGGCTACACAGAGAAACCCTATCTCAAAAAAACCAAATATGTAAAAGGAGCATAATATCAGCATGCTCTGAGCTACATCGCCTGCCTGGACAGAGTTTCTATGCGGACAGTTGCACCATGGGGGTAATTCCCGTATGTACAGCCTCAGCTTCCATGAAACTTGAGAAAGCAGCACTGGGAAGGGAGTATCAGGGAGCTGTTCTCAGTAAAGACACACTCTGGTTATGTGGCTTGGCTGGATCCATGCGGAACGAAGAGTTGCCCCTGTCTCCCTCCCTCCGTCCCCCCTGCCAAGGGAAAGTGTGACTTTTAAAGGGTGGTATCAACTCTGTGAGCTTCTGTTACATTATTTAAAAGAAAAATAAAGATATCTAAGCTATATCCTTCACGGTGCTTCCGTAGGTAGAGCCAGTTGAAAGGGATAATAAGGTTAATTGATAAAAAGAAAGCAAGGACAGTTAATAAAAGATAAAGGTGTAGAGCCCAGAAGCTACACCAGCCATCCTGCCCTTGCTGTGCAAACCTTCCCTCTCCGGTGCTTGACATTTGAGGTGTTGCGTTCTAAAGGAAGCTCATTTAACATTCACAAAGGAAGCTCTATGGGAGAAGCTGGTTAACTCTGGGGACAGAGGCTAAACTGTCCAGGCCACTTCACCTGACACAGTCAGGCTCTGAGCTATATGTCAAATTACCATGAGCAGCTGCGGCCCTCTGGTTCCCTCCTGTGAGCCTCCCTGGCACTCTCCACAAGCCTGCTTGGCCGCTGCTTGTAATGAATTAAAGATATGTCATGGGTTATCGCTAGGATCGTCTAATTCCAGCTTTACATTTGCAAACGAGTTCATTCTGGGAGCTGGCGAGAGAACTAGGTGAGGAGAATGGTTGCCACACAAGCCTGAATTAGATCTCTGGCACCCAGATAAAGAAAATCAATTGTCTATGCATGTGTGTGTATTATATTAGATATATTTAATATATACATTAAAGCTGGGCACGGTGGCTTTACTTGCAATCCCACAATGAGGTGGAAAGAGACAGACCCCAGGAGCTCACTAGCTCACTCGGCAAGTTCCAGATCAATTAGAAACCCTTTCTCAAAAAATGAAGGAGGCCAGTGCCTGAGGAATGGCATCCAAGGTAAACCTCTGGCTTCCACATACACAGAACTCAGTGACAGCTCTCTCTACTGGATCCTAGGCCAAGATCTACAAAGAATCCTTTTCATGACCCTAACCAGAGTAGGTAGTTGAAGACATCTGGTTACTCATAGGAGCCAGCACGTTGCCCTCTTCAGAATCACACTGATTCTAAAGATCCTCTTGGTGTGGGCTGGGGCTGGGGCCAGGGCTCTGTGAGTTAAGCACTTGCCCAAGCATGGAGACCCTAGTTCAGATCTCCGGTACTCACACAGAAGCTGGGTACAGCTTGCCAAGCTTCTATAGCTCCAGGTGCTGCTGATGGCCAGCTGCCTAGCAAGCTTGAGGTTCAGTGAGAGACCTCGGTCTTCAAGGAGAGCAATAGGTCAAGATCCCCTCCCCCACAAGCATGCCAGTACATTACATACACATATAAATAAATAAAAATAAGCAGATTCCTTTTTGGATTCAAAATGATGAGCTAGAGAGATGACTCAGCAGCGGAGAGCATTTGCCACTTTTGCCAAGTTTGGTTCCTGACGCCCACACCAGGGTGCTCACAACCGCCCATAGCTCCAGCTCAGGAGCCACAGTGCCCTCTGGACACACACTCACACAGACACATAAATCCTGAAAAGTACTTAGCAATGGCACATGAAAGGTTAATCTCTCCCTCTCCTTAGGTACTCTCTGAGCTCAGGCCCTGGTCACAGGGACAGGGTTAAGTGCATCAAGAAAGCCGAGATCTTCAGGAACTCCTAGATCACTGTGGTGCCTCCCTCAGAAACAAGTGGAGAAAATTGAGATCAGCCAGCATGCCAAGTACACTGGCTCCTTCTGTGGCAAGACCAAGATGAAGAGACGGGCAGTGGGCACCCTACGTAGTTCCCACATGAGAACAGTGGCACCTCTGGGCACCACCACTTCCACTGTCACAGTCAAGGCTACCACCAGAGAGCGGGAGGAACCAAAAGACCAGGAGAAGCTACCTTTTTAGCCATCCCTAGCCTGCAACAAATGTATTAATTTATGTAAAAATAAAGAACTGAGGGCTGGAGAGATGGCTCAGAGGTTACGAGTTAAGAGATTAAGAGCAGGCTGTTCTTTGAGAGGTCCTGAGTTCAATTTTCAGCATCCACATGGTGGCTCACAACCATCTTTAATGAGATCAGGTGCCCTTTTCTGGCACGCAGGGAGAACACTGCAAACATAATAAATGAATAAATCTTTTTAAAAGTAATGAAAGGCGAGTCTAATCAACAGACTGGCTAGGTCACCTTTTGTCTTGACTGTGTCCCTCTGGAAGGGCCATCTCACACTCAGAGATCATGTAGTGTGCCCAACCACACCAGTCTCACCCTGCAGTAGGTTAAAACAGGGCGTATGAGGAATTCTATAGCCAATCTAGGTTACCGAGACAAACAGGGCTGGGAAAAAAACCGTCTGCCAAAGTCAGGGATGACAGCTGAACCCACTCAGAATTCTGAGACCTTCCCAGTCTTTCTTTGGACTCACAGAGAGATCCACCTACCTCTGCTCCCAAGTGTTGGGATTAAAGGTGTGCGCCACCACTGCCCATCGAGATCTCTTTTAAAAGATGAATCTGCCCTTAGAATTCGCCCCAGTGTTTTATGGGCCTAAACAGTCTCAAATTCCTAATTGAAATCTCCTGGGTCATGCTAACCCCATCTCTTTCCCTGTTGCCCAAACTCCTTTTGCCTGGAGCTCAGAACAACCAAGATTTTCTTATCTCTATTGTTGAAGGCTGTTATTTGTTTTTGACACTGAATATCCCAGGTTGGCCTCATACTTTCTCTGTACCTGAAGAGGGAGGACTTTGAGCTTCTGATCCTCAGGCCTCTACCTCCTGAGTGCTGGGACTTCAGGTGTGTGCTATCCCACACCTGGGGCCAGAGAACAAACCGAGAGCTCTGTGAATACCCAGCAAGTATTCTACCAACTGGATTACATCTCCAGCCCCAGGGCTGTTTAAAATCTCAATTATCATCTCCTGATGATAAGAACTGAGATTTCTCTGGCCCTTCAACTTATTGTCATTGATCCTTCCTTTAATGCTCATAACTTCTTTAAAGGGACCTGAAAGCAAACCCAGCATTTGGTGAAAGTTTAATCAGATCGCCCTATGAAGGGGAGGAATCCTGTTCATATCTCTTAGCTTTCCTTTTGAAAAACAAAAAAACAAAAACACCAGTTAAGACAGACCAGGACAGTGTGTGTGGTGTCAATCATCAGGGTGAGCTGAGGTCAAATTTATTATTCATTTGTTTTATTCTTTATTGAATTACAGCAGGAAAACAAAGGTTTGATGACAGGGACCTGAAGAGGACTCCTAACAAATTTGACTTGACAATATTTTGACAATAGTGTAAATTTAGTAGGGGCTCTACTTCCTGAATGAACACAAAAGTCCAGCGGTGTCCGGTGGTAGGCCAGAAGGAAGATACTCTCCCACCACCCTCCTCCAAAGTTGATGCCTGGGGCCCTTTGAGTAAATTAAACCTTTCACTTCCAAGTCCTACTTCTGACCACTAGGTGGCACCGGAACTCTGGAATAGCGAAATAGAAAGGCTGGTGATTAGCTGTGACCCTTAGATTAACACCTTCTAAAATTCATTCTTATTCTTTGCTGTAATCTGGATTGAGGTGCCTTTGCCACCTTCCCGTCCTCTCTGCACTGGGGGACTGGGGAAGAGGAGGTTTAAAAGCCCGGGTGAGCCGTTTTTTTAGGCGCCTGTTCGCGCGTGCACTGAGCTCCACGCTGGCCGTCGATCTAGCAGCTTTTCTTTTTGCCGCAGCAGCCTCCAGCGCTATCAGGTGCATGTCTGGGCTTCGCCTTGTCAGATTCCTCTGCAAGCTTGAATGGATCTGTGATTATATCCTGTCAAAAGGCAAACCAGAATGAAAAGACAAAAGGGTTTTGACGTACCCAAACTGATGTTTCTGTGTGATTTGGACTGATTTCCCAAGGAGGGCGATAAAATGCTACAGTACCATCCAGACCTTGGAGGAACACAGGCACTCCAGAATTAAGATGGCCTTTAAAGATAAGCCTGGTGCCATATAATTCTATGCCCACCCCCAGCAATGTGAAGGTGGAGGCAGGAGGATCGGGACTTTAAAGTAGGGAGTTGGAGGCCAGCCTGGACTACAAACTAAGGAAAAAAGATGGCCCGTTCAGATTCACTCCTACCAGGGTAAATTTTACTCGAAAGACTGTAAAATGGTAGCGGGAGGATTCATTTCTGTTTGCTTCTGTTTTTGAGACAGGCCTCCATATAGCCCAGGCAGGCCTCCAACTCACTTTAACACTAAGGGAGTGTAAGATTACATACATATGCCACCACCCTCAGCTTACGTTGTGCTGGGGATTGAACCCAGGACCCTGTGCATGCAGACAATCATTCTACCAACTGAACTAGATCTCCAGCCCCAAAGGGCTCTCTCGTCTTACACTGTAGCCCAGGCTTACCTGGAACTCATGGTGATCCTCCTGCCTTAACCTCCTAAGTGCTGAAGCCACCAGGCTCTGTTTAAAGTAGTTTCTGCCAGGCCAGAGAGTTCGTTTTACCCAGCTGATTCTGGTCTGTGAGATTCTCGCAAGCATGCGCCTTTTTACCTCTGGAACTAAAATTCTGAAATGCTAATACTTCCCTTCCTAGGCCTCAGTCTCTGGAAATATGAACATGAGACAAGAGTGTTAGGTTGGAGATGCCAGACAGACACTGATGTCCAGGTTAGGGATGTCATCAGCAGCCACGCTGACCCAAAGCACAGAACACAATTCTCTAAGGAGAAACAGTTGTCTTTTTTTCCCCCTTTTACCTCCAAATGAGCTGCTTCTTATAGTAGCCCAGTGGACCAGGGGACAATTGGGACCAAAGACAAGGAACCTGGGGCATGAACAAGTCACTTTAAGGGAGATAAGCTGTTAAGTTCGCACTCATACTATTGCTGACGGACATTCCAACAGGAGCGTGGAAGACCGTTATACTCAAGAGACGGACAGCCTCGTCTGAATGGTGGCCATGCCATCGCTTGCCCTCAGTCTCCACTTTCCTTTTAAGAGTTTATTTATCTTTATTTTACAAGTATGGGTGTTTTCCTTGAATGAATGTCTGTGTGCCCCAGGTGTGCAGTGCTTGTGGGGACCAGAAGTCAAACCCCAGAACTGGAGGTACAAAAAGATTATGTCTGTGGGGGCCAGAAGTCAAATCCCCAGAACTGGAGGTACAAAAGATTATGTCTGTGGGGGCCAGAAGTCAAATCCCCCAGAACTTGAGGTACAAAAGGTTGTGAGCTGCCATGTGGGTGCTAGAAATCAAACTTGGGTCTCTGCAAGAGAAACAAATGCCCCTACTTAGTGAACCTTCTGTCTGTCCAGCCCATTTCCACAGGTCAAAAGGTCACCCTGGATTGGGACTTTGTATTCAGCAGACTCGAGTCTGTGTTCACTGATGCTGCTTCTGCCAAAACCAAAGCCCTTTCTCTCTGGGAGCCCTCGCCTCCATGCCACACCTTTCTCTCTGGGAGCCCTCGCCTCCACGGCACGCCTTTCTCTTTGGGGCACGGATGGCTCATGGTAAGCAGGATTGGCTGCTCCTCTCTGGACTCACAAAACTGGTTCCCAGAGGCTAGGAGACAGCACTGGGAAAGTGCTCACTGCAGAAGCACGGGGCCCTGAATTCAGATATCACCGTCTACATAAAAGGCCAGACATGGTTACATGCCTGTTAACTCCAGCACTGAGGAGGGTGGAGACAGGAGGATCCCTGGAACTCACTGGTCATGCAGTCTAGAGAAAACAGTGGGCTTCGGGGCCAGTGCATGAACCTGTCTCCAAAATCAGGCATGTCCACCTCTGTGTGCATATACATACACACATGCACACACACATGCATACACCACACAAAGATACATACAAATGATTTTCCATACCCTTCTTCCCTTCCAGTGTCCTAGCTACTAATAGGAAAACAGCAGCATCATTTCCAGATGTACATTTCTTGTCCTGAAAGACTAGAAGGAAACAGAAGTCGGGGACATCTAAACAAGCATCCTTTGCAGCACGAGCCCCTGCAGGTCTGCAAAAAGGATGCAGGGCTGCAGTGTGCTGATTAAAGTGCCCACTCTAAAAGCAGAAGTGAGCCCTAACTTCCAGCTGTGTGATCTTGGATGAGGAAATTCATCTCCTTGCACCTCAGCTTCTTCATCTGGAGGACGAGCATCACAAAGGCCATTGGGAGGACTATATAGCACCTTGGACACATGACTGTCCCATAAAACTTAGCACCTGTGGCTCCTGTTATCAGTGCTAGCCAGTGATAACAGTGACATTCCTGCACAAACCCTGATTGCATTGTTTCAGATGCCGCTGTGTTTTAGCAATGAAACTCGCTGACTGATTTATTTGAGGTGATACAAGGTCTCCTATTATCCAGGTTGGCCTTGAATATGTAGCAGAGAATGGCCTTGAACTCCTGATCCTCCTGCCTCCACCTCTCACTCCAGGCACCTGCCATCACACCCAGCAATAGCGTAACTCTTGTAATGGCAAAACTGTACTTTACTTGTCAGGATTAAAGAAAAGAAAAAAAGGGTGTGTGTGTTGTAGTTCAATGGGAGTATGCTCACCTCGTGTGTATAACATCATGAGTTCAATTCCCAGCAATCAAGAGAGAGAGAGAAGACAGGAAGAGGGAAGAGGAGGAGGAGGTCTCAAGCCAATCTGTAGCAAATCAGCATCACCCACAAACTGGCATCATTCACGCCCCCATGGCAGCTGATGGAGGACAATTGCCTGCGCTCAGTACCCCAGGGCTTATCATCAAATTCCTTCATAAAAATGATAAGTATCTCCTCCTCCAAGAGAGTACAAGGCCATGTCTCTGGGTCACACAGCTGTTCCTCGCTGATGCCCAGCTGGCGGCAAACAAAGCTGGAAGAGCCACAGCTTGAGTGTGTGTCTACCTCTCTCTAAGCCGCTAACGTCCCTCCCAAAGTGGGAAGACATGATGCCGAGTCTGAGGTCCTAGCCTGCTGCTGGGTGGGATGGAGGCAAAGAGTGAGATGAGAAATGGGTCCGAGCTGTCACCCTGCAGTGAGAGTGAGGTGCGGGAGGCTAGAATACCTGGGAAGAGAGGCTGGAGGGAGGAACAGGCTGCGGATGGAGATCGGCGACTCTGTCTATGAGCTTTGTCTTTTCACTTGACCTTATAGGGGTCAAGAGGCCACCAGGAAGGCACAGTGTGTGCCAGTGTGGGAAGGCTGTCCACTCAAGAAACCACCCACGTGATGCTGTGCTTCTGTGGAACCCACAGATCCTGCAGACAGCGTCACACTGAGTCTGAAAAGTGAGCGCCTGGAACATGGAGGCCGGGGCATCTCTCTGGTGGGAAATGAGCAGAGAAAATGAGTAACAGTGTCAACTCCTGCGGCCCCTGGGCAGCACCTGTATAGTGCCCGCCACAACTGAAGAGGTCACTGGACTCCAGCCTGGATTGCTGTGGGCATGGATCAGACACGGCCGGATTGGGGAACACCCGACAGAACACAAGCGCTCTGCGAGAAGCATCAGGGAAGCCCGGGGCACTGCCTGAGCCGAGAAGCAAGAAAGCACGCACCCAGTATTTCAGGACCCAGAAGGCATTTCGATGCGCAGAATGGAAAACAAGCTGTCAGAAACACTCCTGGAGAATGGCTTGGTCCTTTCTCCCCCATCCTCACTGGACAGGATGTTTCAGATACAAGTCAGGCTACTGCCAACCTGGGACAGACGGAAAATGGCCGGGACAGGGTGAGATTTGTCACCAGGTCTGACAGGAAAGAGGGGCAAATCAAAGTGACAGAGAAGAAATGGAGGCAGGTTAAGACAGCAGAGAGCAAAGGTGACATGATCTGCTTTGGGCCGGCTCCCCTGTGGAGACTGGAGTCTCGCAAGGCTTTTGGGAAGGATCTTAAACCTACACAAGAGGAACCACATTTCCTAGGAAGGCAAGGAAGTTCTGTGACCCAGTATTAATGGCAAAAGAAGATGGATCCACCAACCCCGGGGCTAGGAATGTGGCTGGAGATGTCTCGCAGCAGGAGTCACAGACAGTGACCTGCCATGCATGGAGTTGACAGTTAATTAGTCCTCAAACAAAACAAAACAGAAAAACAACCCATCACCCTGAGGTGTGCACACAGGACGGGACTCTGAGGTGACCCAGCGTGCTCCTTCTGCCCCGAAATGCACAGAAGTAGGGAGCAGAATGAGCCATCAGGCTGGCGTGCTGAGATCAGTGAGACAGGCCGGGACAGCACTGCTTGCCCACAGCTCCTCCAACAAACCACACAAAACCTAGAGAATGACTGGGCGGTGTGCAAAGAACACACACCATGGGTGGCACAGTGGAAAGAGAAACAGGCTCGGACTGGCTTCACTGTCAACGCCCTGAGAACCTGTGCCATGCTGACGACAATACCCAGCACATCCACTTCCCAGGACGTGCCGTTAGGGGTGATGCCCTTTTGTCTGCCACAGAACCCTGAGGCAGCAGGCTTGGTGGGTGCACACTGTAAATATGTGTTACTCTTGTTGGTTAATAAAGAGCTGATTGGCCGATAGCAGGACAGGATAAGGTTAGGAGGGGGGGGAACCAGACTAAGAGAATGCTGGGAAGATAAAGACTGGAGTCAGAGGAGATGCCATGGGATGCAGAGCAAGCAGGACGGGAAGTGTGTACATGAGGTAAACAAGCCTTAGAGTAATAGAAATGGGTTGATTTAAGTTATAAGAGCTAGTGAAAAACAAGCCTAAGCTATTGGCCAAGCATATAAACTTAGAAAAACTCTCTGTTCAGTTATCTGGGCAGTGGCTGTCAGGACAGAGCTGACTGGAGGTCTAGATGGAAAGCTCTGCCTACAGTGGAGAGAGAAAGGAAAGCTCCTGAGAGCAACTTAAATCAACTGGACTAGCTCATATCTGAAATGAAGTGTTACAGGCTCTGTAGTCAAGAAGCAAGACCCCAAAGCTTCTACCAGAAAATTGTTCATTATGCCCACAGGTTTCTAGGAAATTATTATGTAAATACTACAGTTCCCAAAAGTTTCAAGCTTGAGCTTTTATACATCTTTGGCTTGTCTCCCATATATGGCTATATACATTTTTATTGGATGCTTTAAGTTACTTGGCAATAGGGGCTAGAATGAGAAGGGAGAGGAGGTAAGGAGTTGTAGAAGAGATGTGGTCAGTCTGCATACCCACAGGGAGGGAGTTATTGACCAGCCCACAAGTGCACACACGGACACGAACCAGCTCACGTGTGCACACACGGATACGGGCCAGCTCACATGTGCACACACGGACACAGACCAGCTCACGTGTGCACACACGAATACGGGCCAGCTCACATGTGCACACACGGACACA
>NC_022015.1:74367573-74392628 GCF_000317375.1 Microtus ochrogaster | reverse complement strand
ATACGGGCCAGCTCACATGTGCACACACGGACACAGACCAGCTCACGTGTGCACACACGAATACGGGCCAGCTCACATGTGCACACACGGACACAGACCAGCTCACATGTGCACACACGGACACGGATCAGCTCACGTGTGCACACACGGACACGGGCCAGCTCACGTGTGCACACATGGACATGGACCAGCTCACACCTGCACACATGGACATGAACCAGCTCACATGTGCACATACGGACACAGACCAGCTCACGTGTGCACACATGGACACGGACCAGCTCACATGTGCACACACGGACACGGACCAGCTCATATGTGCACACATAGACATGGACCAGCTCACATGTGCACACACGGACCAGCTCACATGTGCACACATGGACACAGACCAACTCACATGTGCATACATGGACACGGACCAGCTCACATGTGCACACACGGACACAGAACAGCTCACATGTGCACACACGGATACGGGCCAGCTCACATGTGCACACACGGACATGGACCAGCTCACATGTGCACACACGGACATGGACCAGCTCACGTGTGCATACACGGACACGGACCAGCCCACAGGTGCACACAAAGACACAGAACAGTCCATGTGTACACACACAGACATGGACCAGTCCTTATGGCTGTTTTTTGGGCTTTTTTCCTCTTACCCCTGGGACTCCCTCCTTTCCCAACCACAAATAGTCACGTTGAACCTAGCATGATGCTCCATTTCTGCAATCCCAAATTTGGGAGGCAGAGACAGGATGAAAAGGAGTTCATGCCAATCTGGGCAACAGAAAACTGTCTCAAAAGAAAATAAAAAGAAGGGTCACACTTCTACCTTAAATTTTCGCTTTAGGTAAACTCAGTTCCCAACACCTACATGGTGGGTCACAGCTATCTGTAACTCCAGTTCCAAGGGAGTCTAACCTCCACAAGCACCAGACATACGCATGGTGCACAGACATACATGCATACATGCAGGCAAAGTGCTCATACACATAAAATAGATAATAAATCTTTTTACTTTTGGCTAGAATGCAGGACTTACTGGTGAACGTGACCAAGGAGGGACAGCCCGTGGGAGCCTGTCTAAATGAATGCCCTGTCACCTGTCTAGGAAATCATGAGCGACCCCACCGCCATTGGCGATGAGCCAGTCTTCAGAAAATGTTTTCATGCTCAGCCTGTTGAATTTGTTTAAGACCTGGCCTGAGAACTTAAACTCGGTCCTGCATAGAACCTCTACCACATGTTCCCTGAAGCCTGGCACAAGTGGATGTGGTGACCTGGCCATAGTGAACTCTGACCCACTGTGCCCAAGGGCCTCCTAAAGGCACCTTGTATCCTTGTTTGCAACCCTGACGGAGTCATCATAAGATCAAACACATGAACGTCACATGGAAAAGGGCCACCCATGCAAGCAACAGGCACATATACCATCACCGTATCGTAATATTTATACTAAACTAAATCCTACAATGTGAAAGCAAAGCATAAAAGAGTAAGAGAATCTTCATAACAGATTCGACAATAGGTCCTTAAACATGCCCAAACTTAAATTAAGATCTTTTGTGCAGCCAGGAATACTATCAAGACAGTAACAAAATCTATATCTGAGAAGGCCTGGTATTGAGAACAAAGATGTACGAGTCTAGGGTATAGGTGAGTGGTCAGAGATTGCCTGCAGTGTGTAAGGCCCTGGGTTTAACCCCAGCACCACAAAACAAAACAGACAGAATATAAACATACATTTTTTAAAACTCTTAAACCGAAGAGAGGGAGGAGCTAGTGGGAGCTCAATGACTCTGGACTGACAGCTGGGGAACCTGCACAGGCCCGAACTAGGCCCCCTGAATGCAGGTAACAGTGGTGTGGCTTGGGCAGAATGTGGAGCCACCGACAGTGGGACCAGGATCTAACCCTGATGTATGAACTGACGTTGTGAAGCCCATTCTCTATGGAGAGAGACCTTACTTACTCAGCCTAGGCCTGGGGGGGGGGGAGGGCTTGGTCTTGCCTCAACAAGGTGATGGGACAGACTTAATTGACTTCCTAGGAGAGGCCTTACCCTCTTTGAGGAGCAGAGTGAGAGGTAGGTGGGGGAAGCAGGAAGAGAGGAGGGAGGAGGAACTGGGATTGGTATGTAAAAATAAATAAATAAATAAATAAATAAATAAATAAATAAATACATAAACTCAATAGCAAACGACAACCAACCCAATTTAAAAGTGGGCCATGACATGATGAGCCATTTCTTCAAAGAAGATAAGCAATCTCCTCAGTCTTGGGGCTGGAGAGATGGCTCAGTGGTTAAGAGCATTGCCTGCTCTTCCAAAGGTCATGAGTTCAATTCCCAGCAACCACATGGTGGCTCACAACCATCTGTAATGAGATTTAGTGCCCTCTTCTGGCCTGCAGACACAGACAGAATATTGTATACATAATAAATAAATAAATATTTTTTTAAAAAAAAGATAAGCAATCGGCCACTGAGCATGGAGAAAGGTTCAACAGTATTAAACTAGGGAGAAACTCAGATCAAAGCCGTACAACCTGCTCGCCCAGGCTCGGTTCCCAGCTCCCACAGGGTGCCCCACAACCATCTTAACTCTAGTTCCTGGGGGCCAGGTACCTTCTTCTGACCTCTGCAGGCACCAGGCACATATGTGGAGCACATACATACATAAGGCAAAACATCCATGTGCATAAACTAAAATTTTAGAAAATCTAACATTAGAAAAGAACTGAATAGGCCAGGCGGTGGTGGCACACACCTTTAGTCCCAGCGCTCGGGAGGCAGAGGCAGGCGGATCTCTGTGAGTTTGAGACCAGCCTGGTTTACAAGGTGAATTTCAGGACAGCCAGGACTGTGTTACAGAGAAATCCTGTCTCAAAAACCAAAAATGAATAAATAAGATTTTAAAAGCCAAATGAATAAAATAGACCTTAATACAGGTTAAGATGGCCCATAAAATCATGGAAGGGAAGGCCGATTTTTTTTCACTTCCCATCTGTCTTTTCTTGCCTTTGGCTCCTGAACCTTCCAGTATCTGGGAGGCCTTCCTAGCTTTCCTTTATTAAAAATCTTTCTTAGCACAACTCCTGCTGTTTCAGAGGGTGTGCACCGCTTTATTCTGGAAGACTCCCATACTGAGAAGCCATGCTAACCACTGGCTGCACAGCAGCAAGAATCTACTGTTCCTCAGTGCAGACTTACAGGGGTTGCTACTCACAATGGGCCTGAGAGACGGGTGGGGACACCTTACAGTCGACATTCTAAAGGCACATTTGTGCCTCGGACGACAGAAAGGAGTCGGCGTGGCCACGCTCTTGCTAGTTGACCTCTTTGTTCCGAGTTACCTCCCTGGGCCAGATGGCCCTGGAGGAGACAGGACAATAAAGGAAGAAACTGACTAGAGTTGGCCCAGATGTTCAGAGAACAAGGGAAGAGGGTAAGAGATGATAAGGACAGAGGCACTGACATCATAGAGCTCAGGGACAAGGCTGGCTGGCCACCCGACAAGAGGAACAAGAATGCTGGAGGAATGATGGCCTTTGCTCTCCCTGCTGCTAAAGCTGCTGGCTGCAGATAAGGGGAAGCAGTTTTTAAGGTATCAGGCCACTGCGGTCCCAGATCACCTGCCTTCTGCATGAGCACAACCTGGAGATTCCGTTCTGTTCCTGCTCTTGCAGGGTGCGGTCACCGGCAACAGGACTGCTCCGGAGACAGGGCTAGGGATGCAAAGCGGTCCGTCCAGCAGCTCTGAAAAATAGCTCGCTGGCTGTTGACAAGCTAGGAATATGCCCGATCATGGTAGCACACTCCTTTTCATCTCAGTGCCCCAGAGGCAGGGACAAGTGGATCTCTGTGTGCTCAAGATGAACTGGTCTACACCCTGAATTCCAGGCTGGTCAGGGCTACATGGTGAGACCCTGTCTCAAAAACCACAAACAAACAAACAAACAAACAAACATCAAAAGCCACCAAAAGTTAGGAATATAGACAAAACAATTCCATTCTTAGGTATAGATGCAAAATCTTTGAAAGCAGAAACTCAAACAAATTTGCTGTTTTTCAAATTTGTCAATAGCTAATAGCGCTATTGACAGTCTCCAAGAAGGAGACAGCACATCAAGAGGACGCTAAACAATGTGTTCTAGCCTATGCCAAGACAAGGGAAGGAGTGATGCCCACCCCAATTGAAGAACTAGCTTTGGTAACATAGGTGAAAAAGTCAGCCCCAAAATGCCTGTGTGTATGAGTTTGCCCGTATCAAATGTCCAAAGGGGGCAGAAGCATGGAGTGGAAGCCCACCAGCCATTGCTGAGAACCGGTGCGAGGAGACAGCTGCTCACTGGGCATGGGGTGGTGAACATTTTGGTTTTTTGGTTTTTGTTTTTCAAGGCAGTGTTTCTCTGTATAACAGTCCTGACTGTTCTGGAACTAGCTCTATAGACCAGGCTGGCCTCGAACTCACAGAGATCCGCCTGCTTCCACCTCCCGAGTGCTAGAATTAAAGGTGTGCGCCACCACTGCTGCCCTGGCTTTGTTTTGTTTTGTTTTTGTTTTGGCGAGAGTTTTGAAAGTAGAGAGTGTTGATGTCTGTGAACTAAACACCACTGAGTCATACATTTCTAAAGGCATAAGATGGGGAAGCTGACAAAATGCTCAGCAGAAAGCAGCTTGCTGTCAAAGCTAACAACCTGAGTTAATCCCTAAACCCCATCCGATGGAAAGAGAGCAGCTACTCACACAAGCCATCCTCTGGCCTTGGCACATGCAGTGATGCGCGTACACATGCACTAATAACAGATAAAGAAATTAATTAAAAATATTGAAACAAAAACAAAAACGTTTTTAGTCCTGGAGAGATGACTCAGCCTTGGCTGCTCTTCTAGAGGACACAGACTCAAGTCCCAGCACCCACATGGCAGCTCACCACTGTCTACAACTCCAGTATCAGGGGATCTGGACGCTCTCTTCTGGCCTCTGTAGGCACTATGCACAAACGTGGTGCACAGGTATACATGTAGACAAAATACCCATAGAAACAAAATAAAAATAATAATTTTTTTAAATCTGTGCTAAGTTTTTAAGTGGTTAAATTGGTAAGAATTACTTAATTTTATCTTAGAATTGGTGATTACCAGAAGGAAATATAGGCCATTTATAATGTTCACCTGGGGTTTGGATTTGTTTTGCTTGTTTTTGAGACAAGGTCTACCTTTGTTGCTCATGTTGGTCTTGAACTCCTGGATTTAAGTAATGCTCCCCTTCATTCTTAGTCACCAGAATTATATATAGGTATGTGGTACTGAGTCCAGAATGTAACATGTTTTTGTGTAACTCTTAACCTTTTTGGTGTCTGGACTCCTCTGAGAAATTGATCAAAGCGACAGCTTCCCAAGAAAGTATATATTCAAACACAATTACAGGGGATTGCAGACACAAAGATTACTATAGACTTGTGAAGAATTGGGGGGGAAAGGATTTAGGGGCTGGAGAGATGGCTCCGTGGTTAAGGTCTTGTAGAGGACCCAGCTTTGATTCCCAGCAACCACACGGCAGCTACCAACCGTCGGTAATTTCAGTTCCAAGGGATTCACAGTACAAAAACATAACATGCAGGCAAAACACCCAAACACATAAAATAAAAATAAATCTTTAAATAAAAATAATTTGTCAAATCAAATCATTTAGCTATATTAGCTGAGGTAGCCCGCTGCAAAGAAAACTGTTGTTTTAGCAGAGCCTGCAGTTTGTCGCGTTTTAAGGGACCTGTTTGAAGTATGGTTCTGAAAGTGAAACAAACCTTTGTTTCTAATCCAGAACAGCTCCTGGCAGCCGGCAGCTCGGCCACAAGAGGTGTGAAGAGAAAATCCTGAGCGAAACGCGAGTTCTTCAAGACAGCTGCCGTGTCTCCATCCACTTCGACAGCCTCGCCTTCCTACAGGGCAGCACAAAATGAACAGCAAAAGACGTCACTGCGGTCCTTTTGGTTCCAGGAACCAAACTCAGGTTGCCAGGCTGTCCCAGGCAAGCCCCCTTCCCTGCTGAGCCATCTCGCCAGGCCAGCTTACGACTGTGTGACATTTCGGGGAAGGGACCACATCGGCCTTCTAAGGCGCTCTTCTCTCGTCATCGTCAGACCCCTCTGTTGATGTCACGTGTATTTGCAGATGGTCAGCTGACCAATGTTTCTTAGGGGACAGTGCTATAAAGGGCACCCCCTGCCCCAGTGTTTAATGCGTTTTCAGAGCTAGCTGGAGAAACCGGCTCGCCCTCAACTTTGCCTGACCAGCTAAATGGGAGCTCCGCTGGAGCGCTTGTTTCTGAAGTGTGTTTCTCTGAATCCCAAGATGCTTCTCAACATGTGGGTCATGACCCTTTGCGGTCAAATGATCCTTTCATGAGGGTCGCCTAAGACCATCAGAAACACAGATATTTACATTACGATTCCTAACAGTAGCAAAATTTCAGTTCTGAAGTAGCAACGAAGCAATTCGATGGCTGGGGCCCCCAGGCATGAGGCAGTGGATTAAAGGGTTGCAGCGCTGGGAAGGCTGAGGGCCGCTGCCCTAAAGCAATGCATGGTACTCAGTAAATATTTTTTTTCTTATTTTTTAAATTTTTAAAAAAGCATTTCTGTATGAGTGTGTGCACACGTGTTTGAGGGCATGTTGCCTGTGCACGGGCAGAGGCCAGAAGAAAGCATTAGGTGAGTCTCCGATTACTATGTGTCTCTTCCTTTGGGCACTCTCCCCAGAACATGGTGTTCTCAGCCGGCTGCAGTGAGCGAGCCCCAGCAGCTCTCCTGACTGGGCCTTGGTGCTGGTATGATCTATGTATCAGGACACCTGGCTTGGCATGTGGAGCTGGGATCTGAACTCCAGTCCTCGTGGTTGTACAGCAAGCACTGAACCATCTCTTTGACTCCCTTCTAAAATTTAAAGACAAAATCCAATGGTATATCCCAAGCTGATCTGGAACTCACTTATATCCCAAGCTGGCCTTGAACCTGCAATTCTTCTAAGCCTCCTCACAGATGCTCAGATTGCAAATGGGTTCCACCATTCTCAAAAGAGCATTTTCAGAAAGATTTTTTTCCTTCCTTCTTTCCTTCCTTCCTTCCTTCCTTCCTTCCTTCCTTCCTTCCTCCCTCCCTCCCTCCCTCCTTTCCTTTCTTCCTTTCTTCCTTTCTTTTGGACTGTGTCTAATGCCATTTAGACTGGCTGCAAAATTGCTATGTACCCAAAAATGACCTTGTGTGAGAGCCAACATTACATTTTAAGTTTTAATTACTGTGCTGTAGAGATCCACGAAACAAAAATGCCTCTGACCTGCCAGCCCCTTGCCCCAGGACAGACAGTTCCTGAAATGCTGGAGGCTACAATAAGTCCCATGTCTTCACTCCCCTAAACAAGCTTGTTTGCCCCATCTGTACCGGATGTGCTTGATCACGTGTGGGCTGGAGGAATGTCAGGATATATGCTTACTCCGGATGAAGCACAATTAAAAAAAAAACTCAGAGAGAGAAATTGGGGTTCAACCTGAAGATCCAAAAAGCAAAGCAGCCAGCCACTGGCTCTCACCTCCACCTCAGTCCAAAATGGTGATCCTGCCTTTGGGAATCTTCTAATGATACTGTGTTTGAGAGCTGTCTCCTCCTCTTTTATAATCCTCTCCAGTTCTGGGATTAAAGGCGTGCACCACTACTGCCTGGTTTCTATGGCAAACTAGTGTGGCTACTGGGATTAAAGGTGTGTCATTGCTGCCTGGTCTATAAGGCTGGCCAGTGTGGCTGTTTTACTCTTCTGTTCCTTAGGAAAATTTAATTTTTATTAAAATACAATTGAAACGCCACTACATCCTGATTGGACCTGCAGGGAAATGCAACCAACTATGGGCTTTCCTTAAAGCCCAGGCCATACTTGATTCTTGGCCATTTGCCAGGAACCTGAGTATGGACCTGACCAGAGCCCACCTACCTGGCCAGTACTTAATTAAAGCTTGCTTCAAATTTAGCTTTAAACTGTGGCCGCGCGGTCTTATTCTCGATTGGTGGGATTAACACATGAACTTCTAATCCTCCTGCCTCTGCCTTCCTCGTGCCGGGATGACAGACAGGATGTGCCACCGCAACTGCTTCCATGCAGTGTGGATTAAATGCCAGCTTCACACATGCCAGGCAAGCGCCCTACCAACCGAGCTGCGTTCTCAGCCTGGGAATGTGCTTTAACAAAACAGAAACTGCACAATGAGGACCATGTGTCTAAATATCCTGTATTGCCTCCCCCGGGGCTACTGATGGGTCCTAGGCTGGGCTCTCCCTTGCTTTGGATAGCAGCCATTTGTTTCTTCTGCCCTTGCTGTAGGGATCCTATCCGTTGACTATCTGGTTTTGTCTGCTGGTTCTGAAAGTTTTTAGGTTTCTGGCCTTTCTGTTTGTTTGTAGATCCGGAAGGTGTTTGACTTCCAGCAGTGGTTTGGTGTGATCATTTGTTGGGAGTCTTTCTTTTCCCCTGACAGTTCTTCCATACCAAATCTAAACTAAACTGTTTGTCATAGCCAGAACCTGGAAACAACCTAAATGCCCCTCGACCAAAGAATGGACAAGGAAAATGTGGTACATTTACACAATGGAGTACTACACAGCAGAAAAAATAACAACATCTTGAATTTTGCAGGAAAACATTATTTTGAGTGAGGTAACCCAGACACAGAAAGACAATTATCATATGTACTCACTCATAGGTGGGTTTTAAGCATAAAGCAAAGAAAGCCAGCCTACAAACTACAATTCCAGAGAATTTAGACAACAATTCAGACACTAAGAGAGACTTACATAGATCTAATCTACATGGGAAGTAGAAAAAGACAAGATCTCCTGAGTAAATTGGGAGCATGGGGACCTTGGGGAAGGGGAGAGGCAGGAAAGGGGCAGAGAAAAATGTAGAGCTCAATAAAAATCAATAAAAAAAAGGGAAAAAAAGAAGTTAGAAAAAAAAGTTTACTATTCTACTGGAAGTAAAATGAAAACTTCAGTTAAGGAAAAAACAAAATTACACACAAACCAATCAACATCAGAATAGTGAAAAGCAATTTAGGGTTAAACTCAAGATCCAAGAAAGGTACTGTAGTGGGGGGCGGGGGTGGGGGGGTAGGGGGCGGGTACAAGGGCCAAAGCAGAAAGAATGCTGCAGACACAATGGATACAGCCTTGCCCAGCCCACTTGCTGAAGATGGAACACGGGGCCTTGCGCCGGCTGGTGAGTGCGCTACCACTCAGCCACACTGCTACCCCTTGCGCCGGCTGGTGAGTGTGCTACCACTCAGCCACACTGCTACCCCTTGAGTAGTTGTTGTTGTTGTTGTTGTTTACCTTGAATGTGAAATTTGCATCGAAGATCAGTTCTTTTTCATGCCCTGTGATCCCTCCTTTGTAAACAGCTTGGCATCTTTTAGCTTGTCCTGTCTTAGGGAGTTTGAAGAGTCGAAACGTGGCAGACACAAAGCGACAGTCCCCTGAAAGCAGACACACAGGGCTCACCTCCTGTACCCCAGCTGCATTCAACACAGGAGGATGCCGCACAGGGGATTTCCTCACGGTACGCCATCAGCTGTCTCTCTGGGCACCTCAGTTTTTCCAAACACTTCATTAAATATCACTCTGAGGGAGAGGCTTAAATCATTCAGGAGACACGATGGACGCTTCCAGGTGATACAGTTCTCCTCGGTAGGAATCACTCACTAAAGGGGGCTAGAGAGCAGACAGAGCCCCGACTGCTCTGACAGAGGACCCGGGCTCAATTCCCAGCACCCACATGGCAGCTCACAACTGTCTGCAACTCCAGTTCCAGGGGACCTGACACCCTCACACAGACATGCATGCAGGCAAAACACTAATGCTCATTTTTTTTTTTTTAAAAAAAAGAATCACTCATTAAATTAACTAACCACCGAACTGAAACCGTTCCCACCGCATCAGAATCTCTGCTGTTGTTTCTTACCAAGAACACTTTCTAGCTCCTTGTTTTGAATTGTGATGAGGTTGGCAGTGACCAAACGTGGAGGGCAGAATCCAATTTTTTGGGCAATGATGGCAAGATCCTTCCAGTACAGAGCTCCTCCCAGGCATTCGCCTTAAAAGAAAAATTCCAGAGCAATGAATACAGCAGCATTATGGAAATGTATAGCCTGCACAATTAGCTAGGACATAGTGTAGATGTGGGACCGAACTGCCAATGGAAGTGCCCACCTGTAATCCCAGTAGGTGGAAGTTAGAGGCAAGACAATGAGGAGTCCAAGGGCATCCCGGGTGAGCATGAGACCCTTCCTCAAAAAGACAAAACCGCAAGAGCTAAGGATGTGGCTTAGTCGCTTACCTAGCAGGTTCGAAGTCCTAGATTTGATCCCCAGCACTGCGTAAAAGCAAATGGGGTGGCAAACGCCTGTAATCCCAGCTCTCGGGAGGCAGAGCCAGGAAAATCTCTGTGAGTTCGAGACCTGTCTGGTCTACAAAGCAAATTCCAGGACAGCCAAGACTATAGAGAGAAACCTTGTCTCTCTTGAAAAATCAAAAACTAAAAGAAAAGTATTATTATTATAAATTTAAAACAAAAACACAGGGCCTGGAAGTATCCACGAGGCCTAGAGAGTAGTGATTAAATCCAAAATTTGCTAGTTAGAGGTCTCTGAGAATCGTTTTCAGGACAGTGATGATGTGTCGGTTCTACTAAGACAATCACAATCCTGTGTCCGGCTCAGTCATGTTCTGAAAACCTGCCTCCTAGCTCCAGATTCATCTATTCATAGTCTATTACCAGAACAATAACCACCACTAATGTTCACAAGGCATTTTTACAGATTATTTTAAGTGCAAGGATATTCATACACATTTTATGTGTTACATCAATAAGTTGGAGACAAACTAATGGTTACCGGCAAACAAACATGCCAAGCAGAGCAACACAGTTGTATAAGACTGTTTATACATGTTTAGACTAGACCTGGGGAGATGGGTCTGAGACCAAGAGCACTGGCTGCTCTTCTAGAGGACCCAGGTTTGAGTCCCAGCAGCCACATAGCAGTTCACAATTGTCTGTAAGTCCAGTTCTAGAAGATTGGACACCCTCATATGTCTTCCACAGGTACCAGCCACACATTGGGTGCACAAACCTATATTTTAATTATTTTTCTTATTTATTGTCTTACTTTTTTGAAGATAGGCTCTCACTATGTAGCTCTCACTGGTCTGGAACTTTCTATGTAGGCCAGGCCTTGAACTTATAGAGATCTGCCTGCCTCTGCCTCCCAAGTGATAGAATTAAAGATGTGCAACAATACTTGGCTTATTTATGTACATATATGTTTTATATGTTTGTCTGCTGCGATATGAGAGACAGCACATGCCGCAGTGCACACGTGGGCCAGATGACAGCTCTCAGGAGTTGCTTCCCTCCTTCTACCTCGGGGATTCCGGGGAGCAAATTCAGGTTGTCAGGCTTGGCAGCAAGTGGCTGTACCCATGAGCCATCTCTTCTCTGCATGTGTGTGTGTGTGTGTGTGTGTGTGTGTGTGCGCGCGCGTGCGCGCACATATTTATGTATATGTATACGTGTGTGTGGATACATACACATTCTTGGGTGAGGCACAAACACCACAGGGCATATATGGAGCACAGAGGTCTATTCTCTCCGTGCTCTGAGGACTGAATTCAGCTCATCAGGCATGTAAGGAAAGTGATTTACCTACTGAGTCATCTCATGGACCGGCCCTGATAATCTATTTTAAAAGTAAGATTTTTTTTCTGAGACTATGTCTCATGTGGCCTGTGCCAGCCTTGATGAGCACCGATCCTCTTGCTTCATCTCCAAAGAACTAAGTCCACAGGCATGGCCACCACTTCCTGTTTAAATGCAAACACTGCTATTTTCCAGTCCGACTGACCATGAGCATGCACTTGTCTCCTCGACTTCCAGCGACTCTCAAGTGACTATAAAAGAATAAACACTATCTCATTTATTTTTCAAAATAGTTTTGTAAAGTAGTCTGCTATTATTTTCAATTTATAGTTTAGAAGACTAATAATAGATTAATTAAATTGCTTGAGATTATATCACTTTTTTAAAAAAGCTTGTTTACAGCGGTAAGAGGGGTCACATGGGCATATGTGCCACAGTGGACATGTACATGTCAGAGGACAGCTCTGTGGAATGTCCTCTCCTTCCACCTTTACATGAGTTCCAGGGATCAAACTCAGATGGCCAGCCCTGAGCCACAAGCTCCTTCACCCACTGAGCTGTCTCACCAGCCCTCACACTGTTTCTGGGTAGCAGGAAAAGAATAGACCCTTCTGGCCACACTCCATTTGCTCTCCCATCTTGTGGTCTCCCCGCAGCTTCCTTGCAGGATGGAACTCTGCACGAGTCAATAATCAATGATGGGAAAGAAGCAAGAGCACATACCCCATAAAACCTTGTGTGACTTGATGTCTTCCGGCACTTCAAGGTTAGCATAGACGTCACTGAAATATAGTTCCCCACCGTACTGAAAAAGAGCAGCGCACATCTGAGCAAGGTTAAAGATTACATTGATCCCAGATAATAACAACAACAACAAAAAAAATAGATGAGTCCAGGAGATCAACTTCAAAATTCCAGTGTTTGACCTGAGACTGACCAAGTTGACCTTTGAACAAATAACGGCTGCCTCTCTCATTAAAATCAACATACGGGGACAGAGGTGTTCAATTACTCTGTGTCCTATCCAACAGGAAGTTCCTTTCCAATACTCAGAGAGGAGG
Organism: Microtus ochrogaster; assembly: GCF_000317375.1. Lineage (NCBI taxonomy): Eukaryota > Metazoa > Chordata > Mammalia > Rodentia > Cricetidae > Microtus > Microtus ochrogaster. Next base: position 74,379,816 of record NC_022015.1, on the reverse strand, counting down.
GAGTTATCAGGAAGTGGAGAAGCATGAGCGGATGAAGGGAGCGTGAATACCATCTGTGTATACTATTTGCACACACGGAAACGTACTAGGATGGAGAGATGGATTGTGGGTAAAGTGCTTGCCATGTGAGTGCCTGCTGAGTTCTGGTCTTCAGCATTCACAAAAACCAGGTGTAGTTTACATCAGCTCTAAAGGGGCCAATATCTAAGTCCCTGAAAGTGATCAACCAGCAACTTGGTGAGTTCCGCGTTCAGTGAGAGACCACATCTCAAAAACACAAAGTAACATAAAGGAGCTGTCTTATCAGGAAAATTCTAAATAAATAACAAAATGTGAGGATTCAAATAGATTAGAACAGAGGTTCTCAACCTTCCAAAAGCTGTGACCCTTTAATACAGCACCTCATGTAGTGGGGGACCCAAACCATAAAGTTATTTCATTACATTTTAGAACTGTAATTTTGCTACTATTATGAATCGTAATGTAAATATCTAATATGCAACCCCCAAAGATGCCTCATCCCACAGGTTGAGAACCACTGATGTAGAGGACCCAAGTCCAGTCACCAACATCTGTAAGTACAGTTCTGTCTCCGTGCTCCCCAGACACACATGCGGTTCACATGTGTGAATACAGGCAAAACATTCATACATGTAAAATAAAATAAGTAAATTTTTAAAAGTTTTTAAATAAACAAGAACACAGGAAGGGAAAAAATGAGTGTTTCTCCTAAATACATTCAGGTTGCCTAAATTTTTAGCTACTCCAAAGAGAACAAGCCCTAGGTATCTAGACAACTAACAGGCACATCGACAGAATTAACAGTCTAACCCTCGAAAATTACAGTCACTGAGCCAGGTGGCGGGGTGCATGTCTTTGATCCCAGCACTTGGGAGGCAGAGGCAGGGGGAACTCTGTGAGTTCGAGGCCAGCCTGGTCTACAGAAAGAGTCCCAGGACAACTAGGGCTACAGAGAAACCCTGTCTTGGGGAAAAAAAAAAAAGAGTGAGAGAGAGAAGAAGAAAGGAAGGGAGGGAGGGAGGAAGGAAGAAAAACATATAGTGATGAAGCTGGACAGTGATGACACACACCTTTAATCTCAGCACTCAGAAGGCTTAGGCAGGGGGATTTCTGAGTTCAAGGCCAGCCTGATATATATCATGAATTCCAGAAGAGCCAGGGCTCACAAAGAAAACTTGTCTCAAAAACAAAAATCAAAAAAAGAGGGGAAATTACAGTGTTATTACACATTAAAATTTTTATATATCCTTAACATATAGGTCAAAGGAGTTAGCAGGAATTGAAGGATTTACTTAGCTAATTTCAAAAGCATGGATGTCTACATTCTATAGTAATGTTTAGTGTCTCTTACTTGATCTCAGTGAATATCATGAGCTGGTATACAAGATGGTATCCTTGAAACAGCATGGGATCGATGATTCTTACATAGATAACTTTAAATTTTTATTTTGTAATTTTACAAATAATTACAAAAATAGGCCTACGTGTTTGCCTGCATGTATGTCTGTGCCCTGGTACCCTTGGGGACCAGAAGAGGGCATCAAGCTCCTAGAACTGGAATGGCAGCTGGTTGGAGATCACCATGTGGGTACTGGGAATTGAACCTGGGTGCTCTGGGAGAGCAGCCAGTGCTCTTAACCACTGAGCCCCAGCCCAGCCCTTTAGAGATACTTCTATCTGAGCTGTAGAAGAGCCCCTTAGGCCAAACATCCCACAATTCTTATTGCAGTGCTTGGGGGTGAGCCCTGTGTCTGTTCATTTCTGCCCCTGAACTTCACCTTCGGCCCTCCAAATCCCAGTGTTCTCTAGCAGTATGAAACAAACCCCTTCATAGGCAGGGAGGCTGGGGAGCAAATGGAAGTTTCCCTTCTAAAAAGGCCTCCATAGAAAACGTCCATCTTAGAGTTTTCAAAGGTAAGGTATCAGAAATAGTATCACGGAAAAGCAGGGTCTGTTTGAGGAAAGGCGAATTCCTGGGGACTTTCCCGAGTGACTCAACAGGTTCCGGTGACTCTGCAGGTGTCACCTGCAAGTCACAGTCAATGGTGACCAGAGGCAATAGGATCGAAGGCCAATATTCTGACAGTCAATGACCCATTTCCTGAAAGGAAAAAATAAGCCCTAGCTAGAGTACTTAACCAACACTACTTCACACCTCCCTTTTGTGTACTTTTTTGTTGAATCAGCATCACATACAGTTGAGGTTGGCCTTGAACTCCCTACATTGCAAAGGACTTGAACCCCTGATTCTCCACCATGGCCAACCTGGCTCCATCTTAATAAATCGAGAGTTTGGACTCTTAGTTGCGGAAGAGTGTATGATCCTGCCAACCCTCTCTGGTGTCTTAAGACCAGCCATCTCCTTCTCCCTCACCTTCAGTGTGTCATACACCTCCCGGAGCACTTGCTCTTTGTCGGGAACAAGGTTGATAACACAGTTGGATCTAAAAAAATAATAAGGAAAAAGGACAGATGTTGAAGGACTCGAATCCTTTCAGACCCAAAGGGGCTTCCATCTTACCATCAAAGCTACCAATTCTTCCTGGCTCTCCTTCCTTCCTCATACCCAACTTTTTCCCAAGACGAGGGAGACAGGCAAGTTGTTTGAGACATATCAGAAGCAGCCAGGGAGAACAAATGTTCACGAAGGAATGGGAAGCGTGATTCTTATTTTTGTCCTGATGCTCACCAAGCAACGAAACCAAACCTGGACTCAGATGCCTGCCGTGTGAGGTGTTCAAGACAAAGTCCCTCAAAGGCAGCTTTCCTAGCACTTTCATTTGAGACTAGGTGTGTAGCTCAATGGTAAAATGCTTCTTTAGGGTGCAATTCCCATCATCAAAAGAAAAAAAAAAACAGCCCGATCCTGTCACCTGGGCATGATTTAACAATGATTTGGGAAAATGAGAAACACAAAACATCATAATTTATCATGAAAAAATATAGTCATGGCTAAATCTGGTGGTGCCTGCCTTTAGTCAGGAAGCAAGAGCTCTGGGCATTCAAGGTCTGTCTGGTCTACATGGCAAGTTCCTGGTCAGCCACTAACTACATAGTGAGACCCTATCTCAAAACATGATGGTAGTCTCATAAGATTACAAAAAGGCCTGTTATTGCCTAGTAGAATGACAACCAGAGCTACACCATAGTTGGTTAGCCAAGTGTCTGTAACAAGGTTGGAGTCAACATCTTCACTGGCTGCCAGTTGTAGAAAAATATAGCATGTACAACGACACACAGTGTGCCACACTTCATGAACAAAACAACTGGCCTTTTTATCATTAGTTTATGGTGCACTTACTCTGCTTACAAGAAAAAGCACTGTAAAACCGTCTGCTCGCACATCTTGAATGATTGCAGTCCTGGAGAGCATCACCTCTTAGGTCTGAACTGATCCGATATTCTGTTCATCAGGCCCTAGTATCAATAGGCTGGCTCTTTTGTGTACATCACCCAGCCTATGTGTGCAGAGGGCTCTATCATCAAAGCCTGGGGGAGTACACGCTGATGCTCACACAATTAGGAAATGCTCCAATACAAATTTCTGGCAACACAACCCACCTTTACACTCCGGATAAGAGGTGGGTATGCGTTACAGAAGCACAGACTGGAGTCTAGCTGGCCCAGGAAGTCACTGACTTTAGTTTGGTGGGCAGATAGACTAGCATTGCAAGGTGCCACTGTCTTCTACTCTTCCACCAACACATGCATAACTGAGTGACAAAAAAAACCTCATAATATTTAAGTTTGTGCCTTTGTGTTGGGCTGTATCCATAGCTATCCTTGGTCACATGGTTGTGCCAGAGGCTAGACACACATGGCAGCTTTAAATTCTCTCTCAGGCAGTTGTGTTTTGTTGCTAATGGACTACAGAGACCTCATTCCTTTATAAAGGACTGCTAAGTTCAGTGTGATTCCTTTTTATTTTTTAAACTTTTTTAAATATTTCTTTTTATTACATGTGCATTGGTGTTTTGGCCTGCCTGTATTTCTGTGTGAGGGGGTCATATCCTCTGGAACTGGAGACGGTTGTAAGCTGTCATGTGGGTGCTAGAATTGAACCCAGGTCCTGCAGAAACAGCTAGTGCTTTTAACCACTGAGCCATCTCTCTAGGCCCCTAGTTTAATTCCTTAAACAAGAGTCAGTTCGTCAAAGAGTGGTAGCATTTGTGTGCTCAAAAGGAAATGGGCTTTGCTCTTAGCGGAAAGGCTGCAGACCTACACAGCAATATCGTAGCTCTCCTGCTGGGCCCCAGCCTCTGCCAGTTTCTCAATGCAGCCATGAATAAAAGTCACATTGGGTGCCTGGAAACCAAATTTCTTCATGTGGTACTCAAGATAGGTTTTAGCTACTTCCACCTAGAAAAAGAAAACTACAGATTTAGTCATCAGCATCATTCAAAAATAAATCTTTTTTTTTCCCCTGAAAACTGTCCTATTGCTAATGCCATATGCTTTCCCTGCCCTGAGTTATTCTGGATGGATAGACAAGATTCGGGAGGCATGGAAGATATGCCACAGCCTGGGACAGAAGTTCCCAACTAAGTGAGTCTTGCTCGAGTTATCCAATGACAGAGACGACCAGAGAAGAGGAAATGCCGCTGGGTCATCACATCGCTCATCTATCAGGTTAAACCTTTGACTGACTTCTCCAGGAGAGTCACTGATTGTCAATGTCCTCAACTTCTAGGTCACAAGAGGCACAAATGACAGTAACAAAACCCCAGCAGTCCTAAACACTGTGAAGGACAGCGGGAAGCAGTTTCCAGCCTCAAAGAATGATCTGGCAAAACCTCTTCCCTTTCCTCCAAATCTTTGCCTTACCTGGGCCTTAGTCATGTCTATTCCAGTGACATGTCCCTTCTCACCAACTAGCTGGCTAAGCATATAGCAGTCTCTGCCACTTCCACAACCCAGATCCAGAATCTGGCAGTTTTCCAGGCGTTCGGGGACAACCAGACCACAGCCATAATACCTGAGAAGGGGAAAAGACATGTTTTAAAAACAGACTGGAAAAGTCTCAGGTGGTAAATCCCTCCCCTGTCCCTCCATCACCCACTTACATTACTATTTTGTCTCTCCCACTAAACCAGAGCATGGCTGCCATAGCAGTGTTGCTGGGCACCGCGCAAGGTAGCAAGCCTCAAGAAAAGCATCTAAAATATGTGTTGAATACATACATCTAAGGCGCTGTCTACTGAACAAGGAAAGTATCTTGTCCCCAGGTGCAGGCACTGTAACTTGAGAGGTAAAAACTACAGGTATGGAACCTTTCCCATGACTGACAGACAGCGAGTGTCACTGGGAATAAGTGTGGCAGTGGTTGGGGGGGGGGGGGAGAAGACTCCATGATGCTAGGAAGACTTGAGTGAGGTTTGGAGAGGCAGGGGGTAAGGTACCCTCTTTGATAACTGATCTCCGGGTGGGCAATATCATGCCAGGCAAAGATGACCTATTTAGCAAGTGTAAGCTAGTCTATTAAACACTTGACTGTCTGCCACAGTTCAAGGAGCTTGAATGTCTCCTGCAATAGGAAGGGATGGAGAGCATCTCTGAGGGGTCTTCAGCAGAGGAGCAAGCAGCTCAGTGCTGAGCTTTGGGGTTTCACAGTAGATATGGGAAGAAGGATGGCCAACAGATATGGCTAAATTCCCTAGCGACGAGTATGGGAAAACTGCACTCTGGAGGCTTCGTGGCAACAGTATATACACTCTACCTCGAAGTAACGTCTTCATGTACATTCTTCAGAGTTTCCTGGACGTACTTGGGGACCAGCGTGGCTGGCGTGACACAAGCATTAGTCTGGAGGTCTGCAAATGTCTTCAGTACATTCCCGTAGTAGTTCTGACGCAACAGCCGAGGAACGGAAGCCAGGAGGAAAAGAACAGAGCTCGAGGCCTCCGCCACATTCTTAATTACAGCCCACTGGCCTTTGCTCAGGGCCAACTCCAACCCCACGCCCTGGTCTGCCCAGTGTGCGCTGCGAGCAGAAGCTGCTTGCTGGCAGGACTCCCAGAAACCAACGATCCCACGCAGCCAATCCCTAGGACCCTCACCTGAACGTCCTTGTGAATCACAGCGGCTCGGGGAGCGGACACTGAAAAGGGAGAACAGAGGCTAAACGGGGTGACCACACTGATAGGGACCGGGCTGAGGGCAAAATGGAGGGTGGAGAGGAAGGGGGCTGAAGCCCTCAGCCAGGCACAGGCAGCCGATTGGGCTGCCCAGAAGCGGGAGCAGGGCGGGAGGCGCTGTGGGCCTGTGGCAAGTCAGAGGTCAGAGGGGGACTGACCAGAAGCTACTCACTGATTCTCGATCTCCACACTCCTGGACCAGGGATAACCCCTCAACTCCGCTCCGCTAAGGAGCAGGAGCGCGCCGAGGCCACGCCCCCTGACTGACCTTCAACCCCCGCAGCCCAGCAAAACCCTTCCTCAGCCAAGGCTGGGTGTCCTCTTCACCTTGGAGTCTTTGCACCCCGTCTTATTAGTTAACATCTTCCTTTATTGATCAGCTGAATTTCATTGTGTGTGTGTGTGTGTGTGTGTGTGTGTGTGTGTGTGTGTGTGTGTGTGTGTGTGTTTTAAATGAACACCCATATTTATTTTCCTCCCTGTGGCATGAACTCTTTCCTCTGTCCCGCTCATAAAGTCGTTCACGGAGTGTCATTTACATCTCTAACACTCGCCTTTCCTTAGCGCACAGCTCTGCTGGAATTCTGTAGTCATCAGGTATGGTGCTGTGCCTTTAATTCCAGCAGAAGAGAAGACCCACGGTTTTAGCTACAAGTTTCTGCCTTGAGTTCCTGTTCTGACTTTCCTTGGTTAAATAAATAACTCGCTGAAGGTCGCAGAGCTAATTATTAATCACTCCAAAGTGTTTCCTCAGAACACAATATAGTCCCTGGAGGATAGCTGGCATCCAATAAATACGTATGTCACACTCTTTAGAAACATAAAGCTAAACATTTTTAAAAAAGTAAGTTATTAAAAAAAAGACCCACAGGCAATCCTTGTTGAATATTTTTAGATTGAGAGATTTCTAACTATTGAGTGTGTAAAGAAATGACCACTTTTATAGGCATAGTGTACTTTTTAGCACTTATGTAGCAAAGCTCTCTTGAACATCACTTCTCAGCAGAACAAAACATCTGCCCATAAAATGAGCCCTTTGAACCAAGGAGTTACTTTCTCCTTGTTACGGTGACGGCTTTGTCTCAGCAGAGGGCGGGGAGAGGGTGTGCTCATCTTCACTTGTGCTATCTTGTCTGTGGTTTAGTCACGAGAACCACTTAATAACCACACCCACATAAGTGCAATAAGCAAACCGCTTTCAATGTCAGTTACCGCTACTCTTCCCTCATGGTGTCTGGTACACTGGGCTGATTTGGGGTTGGATGGTGACCAGCAATGCTCTCATCAGGCAGGGCCTCTGCTACACAGCTGGTTGTGTTCAAGCTTTGGGAATGTTTCCTAGAGTTGAAGGTTGATCCCTGGGTCTCATGTGTCCAAGGGAACCAGCAGTGAGCCACACGCACAGCCCGTGTGTTGTGTATCATTTTTTCTGAAGGGCAAGCATTCGATTTGAGCTCTTCAAGCAAGTTTTATCAAATATTAGCAAAATTAATTTTTTAAGGAGGTGGAAAATTGAGAAAGGATCTTTAGCTGGTCTCAAACTCAAGGTAGCTGAGGCCAGCCCTGAACTACAGGTCCTCCTGCCCCCACCTCCCAGGTGCTAGGATTACAGATGTGCATAAGAACTGCCACCTTGACCTTTTTTTAATTAAAAAAAAATGATCATATATAGAAAATTTCCTGTTTTCTTCCCTTATCTCCAAGAAAGATCTTCAGAATATTGCCACACACTTGTTTGGAAAACTATTGGGCTAGCAATTGTAGGAACGACCAGGAAGGCAGATTTTGGTTAAATACCCAGAGTCATGTTTCAAGATATAAAGCTTTTGTCTGGCAAGATGGCCCAGCAGGTAAGGGCCCTTGCAACCAAGGCTGCTGACCTAAGTTTGACCACCAGACTCCTTATGATGGAAGAAGAGAACTGATTTACGTAAGTTGAGACACCATGTAGTTGCCAGAGGGGAAAGACTCGAGCTGGAACCTTGCCAGGAGATCACGAGCCTTGTGGTAAAATATAAAATAATGGAAATGTGTTATTTCTTTTTTTTTTTTTTTTTTTTTTTGGTTTTTTCAAGACAGGGTTTCTCTGTGGTTTTGGAGCCTGTCCTGGAACTAGCTCTTGTAGACCAGGCTGGTCTCGAACTCACAGAGATCCGCCTGCCTCTGCCTCCCGAGTGCTGGGATTAAAGGCGTGTGCCACCACCGCCCGGCGAAATGTGTTATTTCTAGATGTAAGAGCTAGCTAGCAATATGCTTAAGCTATTGGCCAAAAAGTATTGTAAATAATATAGGTTTCGTATGATTATTTCAGGTAAGGGCGGCTGGGAAATGAACCAGTGGCCTCCTACTACAAAAAGTTACTCCTCTAACCTCCACATGTGTGCCCTATCCCCACATACACAACAAAAATAGAAGAGACAAATTGAGATAATGTTTCACTACATAGCCCTGGCTAAGCCGGGCGGTGGTGGCGCATGCCTTTAATCCCAGCACTCAGGAGGCAGAGGTAGGCGGATCTCTGTGAGTTCGAGACCAGCCTGGTCTACAGAGCTAGTTCCAGGACAGGCTCCAAGCCACAGAGAAACCCTGTCTCGAAAAAACAAAAAACAAAAAACAAAACAAAAAAAACAAACATAGCCCTGGCTACCCTGAATTCTTTTATAATTAGAAAACGGAGTAGAACTTTCAAAAGTAGCCAGCATTCCAGGGCTGAAGAGACAGCTCAGCACTTAAGGGCACTTGCTGCTCTTCCAGAGGATCTGAGTTCGATTCCCAGAACCCACATGATGGCTCACAACTGTCTGTAACTCCAGCTCCGGAGATCTAATACTTATGGTCTCCTCAGGCACTGCACACATATGGTATATAGACATACATTCAGGCAAGACATCTATACACAGAAAAATAAATTTAAACATCAATATCCATAAATCTTGCCTTTCATTTATAGATGAAAATCACATTTTCTTTAGCAAATGAATTATTTTTAATGATTTTAATATTTATTTTTATTATGTATATCAATCTGTGTATATGCATGTTCAAGCACATATATGTGAATGCAGATGTTTGTGGAGCCCAGAAGAGGACATTAGAACCCTTGGGGCTATAGTTATAGACAGTTGTGACCTATCTGAAGAGGGTGCTGGGAACTGAACCTGGGCCCTCTGCAAAAGTAGCAAGTGTTCCTAACTTCTGAGCCATCTCACCAGCTTCTAACGGTTATGTTTTATATGCTGGGAATATAAGGAAAGGGTCTGTTCTTTGAGAGTTTGTGGAAGTCATAGAAATGGTACCACAAACAAATGCCATTTTAACTGCTGCTTCTTTAGCACTTTATGGATTATTTCTCATAACTGATCTGGATACATTCTTTCAAATACTAGTTATGTATTTCATATCTTTATAAGGAGTCAGACATTTTTACATTTACTAAAATTTTAGTATTAAGCTGAGAGAGAACTCCTTTCAAATCTAATTCATTTTATACATGTCATAGTCGGTGATATATTTATTAATTTGTACTTCAGTGGTTGAGGTGACACTTTAACAAACTAATCTGTAACACTTACTGGTTTTATATATGTTTAGACTTTTTGCTTTGTTTGAGACTGGGTTTCTCCATGTAGTTCATTTTGTAACTTTACCTAATTATCAGAAGATCTACTTGCGTAGGTTACTTCCAAATGTGAAGGGAATGGGGTGGCTATAAAATTACAAAATGAACCAAGGTCACTTAATCAAGAGTCACAGAAAGAAAGGAGCCAGGAACAAAGGCCAAGGCAAAGGGCTGCAGCTGGCCAGAGAGGCTGTCATTGGCCCGATTGTCATGCAAGAGTCTGCCATTATCCATGTCTGCATCCCTTAAAGAAAATTTCTTGAATGAACGATTAAACGTCTTAAAGTATGAATCATTCTCACATGTTCGCAAAAGAAGTCCCTCCCTCTGTCTCTTCTTCTTGGAGACAGAAAGACTGTATTGCCCTGGACGGCCTCAACTTCCTGGACTCAAGTGCTCCCATCTCCTCATCCTCCCACCCCCGCCTTGGCCTCCAAAGTATCTGAGACTGACTGATTACTACTCAGTGGCCAGATGTGGTATTTGTAATCCCAGCACTTGAAAGGCAACAGCAGGATTCTGTTCAAAGCCGGCAGCAGGATTGTGAGTTCAAAGCCAGCAGGCTACACAGGGACACTCTGCCTCCAAAAACAAAGCAAAGAAAAATTATGGCACAGTGATGTGCTTAAGGACCAAGGATAACATTAGACAATACAGCATACAGTGTTTAGCAAGTTAAAGTTTCTTTTATTTTCAGTGCTAATGACTGAATTTATTAATTCTATTTTAATATGAAATTAAACACAACTTAAATATCTGATAAGAGTATGGGTTAATCCAATTTAAGAAGTGATTCCAAGGCCAGATGGTAGTGGCACATGCCTTTAATCCCAGCACTTGGGAGGCAGAGGCCGACGAATCTCTGAGTTCCAGACCAGCCTGGCCTACAAAGTGAGTTCCAGAAAAGGCAGGTTACACAGAGAAACCCTGTCTCAAAAAACCAAAAGAAGTGATTCCAAGTTCAGTCACTTGGCTCCTCTTCACAAGTCTCTTCTAGATGAATTTTTGGAGATGAAAATGGAAACCAAGCACACAGCGTGATGACTATGTAAGGGAGGTCCTCCTCAGCATCAGGCAAAGAAGCCAATTCCTGTTCTAGCGTGCTACTTCAGTAAATGACTCAACTGGTCCTGCAGGTCAGGTGACTGTTCAACACTAGAAGTCAAACAGAGAAAAGGTCATCTGAAGTGAGCAGGAAGGGCTTTCTTTGTATGATCTATCCTTTAATGCATCAGTCTTGTTACATCTAAGTCAAAATTTACATCAGTCCACTTGACCTCAGAAGCATTTAAACTGAGTTTGGAATGTCACTGGGGCACACTGTTTGTCCCAGTTACCTGGGAGGCTAAGGCAGGGGAGGGTCACTTGAATCCAAGAGTGTGATTCCATCTCAAGGTTGGGGAGAAAAGTAAACCATGAGAAGTTTGCAGATGGGCATGGTGGCACACACCTGGAACCCACCACTCAGGAAGCTGAGACAGGATTGTGAGGACAGCTTAGCCTGGACTACATAGTGACAGGCCTTAAATTAAAAAGATAAAAGCTTTACAAAAATATAACAAGTTAATAAATATGAGACTATTTAATGACTTTATGTTTGTTCTATTTATGAATATTATCACCAATATAAACGGATGTCTATTCCTAAGTGTGACCTCTGTACCCTGTAACTTCTAGAACTTTTTTTTTTTAATTTATTTATTTATTGAGGATTTCTGCCTCCTCCCCGCCACCGCCTCCCATTTCCCTCCCCCTCCCCCGATTAAGTCCCTCTCCCTCATCAGCTTGAAGAGCCATCAGGGTTCCCTGACCTGTGGGAAGTCCAAGGACCGCCCACCTCCATCCAGGTTTAGTAAGTTGAGCATCCAAACCGCCCAGGCCCCCCCAAAGCCAGCACGTGCAGTAGGATCAAAAACCCATTGCCCTTGTTCTTGAGTTCTCTGTAGTCCTCATTGTCCGCTATGTTCAGCAAGTCCGGTTTTATCCCATGCTTTTTCAGACTCAGGCCAGCGGCCTTGGTGAATTCCCGAAAGAACATCCCCATTGTCTCAGAATGTGGGTGTACCCCTCGCGGTCCTGAGTTCCTTGCTCGAGCTCCCCCTCCTTCTGCTCCTGATTTGGACCTTGAGATTTCTGTCCGGTGCTCCAATGTGGGTCTCTGTCTCCTTTCATCGCCTGATGAAGGTTAATATTCAGGGGGATGCCTATATGTTTGTCTTTGGATTCACCTAACTTCTAGAACTTAATAAGCAGTGAATCCAGTTCCTGCACACCTTTAAAACACACTGTCTTCTTTAAATACTAAACAGGCAATCCAGAGCATGGTCACTTAAAGCACAGATCAACCAGTTTGACACTGATCCCTGAGAAAGGCAGTGTCACTCCCAGCATGCTTCAGTCGGCCCCACCCACCACCTCTGAGGAGTCACTCCCAGCATGCTTCAGTCGGCCCCACCCACCACCTCTGAA
>NC_022015.1:74340890-74367473 GCF_000317375.1 Microtus ochrogaster | reverse complement strand
TCGGCCCCACCCACCACCTCTGAAGTGTCACTCCCAGCATGCTTCAGTCGGCCCCACCCACCACCTCTGAGGAGTCACTCCCAGCATGCTTCAGTTGGCCCCACCCACCACCTCTGAGGAGTCATTCCCAGCATGCTTCAGTCGGCCCCACCCACCACCTCTGGGGTCACTTACTTCTTCTGAATAGCTTCTTGTCTAAGTCAGGAAGGGAAAAGAGGAAAGAAATAGGGAGAGCCAGTGAACCAATAGAAGTTGTCATCAACATCACAAATGCAGAACGAGTACTTAAACTTAGTATAGTTACGTGGAGATGAATAACCACATATTTTAATATGTGCACACCTAAAAGACAGCTTTAACGTTAGCTACTGGGACTTGAATTCTCAGCCATACAATTCCAAAGGGTATGCAAGCATCTTATCAAACACATAAAATATAAATCAAGAAAAAAAAAGGGCAAATTCAATTATACTTTTCTTCATCATTACAATGAAGGCACTGTCTGTGTATTTCAAAATCAGAATGATTTTGCTGGTGCTGTGTTATATGCAGGAGTGCCAGTTAGCATCATACTCCATTCTCCAAGGGAGGAAAGACACTGGGCACAGCGTGGACAGATACTGATCGAGTGTCTCCCAGGGGCCACAAACTGGTAGCATGGTCCTGGCAAGCTCTGCCTCTCTGGGTTCTTCCCTTGTAGTGCTCCCAGTTAACACAGAGGACCAAAGCAAGTGGCCCTGGCTCTCACTCTCCCACACCCCAACTGTTCCTGAAGCCTCAGTGTCTTTCCCCTACATCAGCTCTACCCACTTCCATCCCACTCTGGCCTCCATCCCACTCCCGCCACCACCCCACTCCCGCCTCCACCCCACTCCCGCCTCCACCCCACTCCGGCCTCCACACCCACTCCGGCCTCCACCCCACTCCGGCCTCTACCCCACTCCGGCCTCCACGCCCACTCCCGCCACCACCCCACTCCCGCCTCCATCCCACTCCGGCCTCCACACCCACTCCGGCCTCCACCCCACTCCGGCCTCTACCCCACTCCCGCTTCCACGCCCACTCCCGCCTCCACGCCCACTCCCGCCTCCATCCCACTCCGGCCTCCACACCCCCTCCCACCTCCATGGGAAAAAGTACTGAATAAAGCACAAAAGCAATGTACACGGGCTGAGGATAAGGAGCAGTCCGTGACTGCTGGTTGGGGAATACTCACTGGTACTGAAGATGTGTTGTTATTATTGCCATTTTCCTTAAACTCTGCATAATAGAGAGATAAACAGAATAGTCCACTTCCCTATGGTTATACAAACCACACTATAAAAGAAATGGTTTCTTACATCTTCTGAGTGCAAGATGGCATCTTCCTGTAGAACCATGTTTCGAGCAGCCTGACCCAGCAGCTGGAAGACAAAAATAAAACGGTAATGATCAAAACTCCCACCTCTGAGACTGGCCTGGCCGTGCAGCCTTGTAATCTCAGCTTCTAGGAAAGCTAAGGCAGGAAGATCCCAAGTTCCAGGCCTGTCTGGACTACAGAATACGGTTGGCTAATTCAGTGAGACCCTGTCTCAAAATTAGAAAATGTAAAAATGGATAGTGATTTAGCCTGGCAGATCTGGTTCAATACCCAGCACCGAGGAAGAAAATCCATCTCCCCGGGCACATCAGGCTCCTCCAGATTCAGCTGAGCGGCCGTGGACAGGGCTCAGTAAAGTGCTTGCCTTGTAAGAACAAGGACCCGAGTTTGATTCCTAGAACTCAAGGGCTGGGGAGTCAAGTGTGGTGGCTCATGCAGCCGACGGAAGGAGTGTACACGTCATCAAATCATTCCCTTTACTGGTGGACAACTGTGAAGCGGGGGAAGAACAGGGCAATGGGAAAAGCTGTTCTGAGAACAATGCAGAACATGGCCAGAAGAATAGACCACAGACAGACAAAGGAGAGAATGGAATCTTGGAAGCTTGAGAGCAACACCAAGCTGAGTTTCGAAAGGGAACTGGCATCCTCTAGAGATACCCGTGAGAACAGCCAGGCACCGGGTAGGAGCGGCTGTGCCTCTCCCCTTTCTGGAGCACAGGCTCCCCTCACATCGCCTCTTCCAGCTAGAAGCGCTCACCTAAACTAAAGAAACGCACCCAGGCGCCTGCCACAGGCGCGGGGCCAAAGCCCACTCTCCCAGGATGCAATGCGCCGCCCCTCCCGGAGCGGACGCGGGAGCCGCGCTCACCTCCGAGCTCCGCGAGCCTTTCAGCACCTGCTTGGTGAGCGCGATCACGTCGGTCCCGCAGGTGTTCACCTTCTCGGTGAGAAGCCCCTTCACTGACTGACCAAATCGTGCTTGCGAATCCGGCGTCCCAGTCGCCATCGTCTCACCCGCGAACGCCGCAGCCGGACGACGGCGAGTCTCTGGGGCCAAAAGAGACGCAAAGCGTCCAATCCTGCAAAGAGGAAGGACCGCATGCGCTTAGCTCAACCTGCTTTCCAAAGTGATTTAAAGTGTTCAGTTGATGAGAAAGGAAGGACAGGGTCTAAGCAAGCCAGCCTGCAGCGGATATAACATAATTTGGGTGAATCTGTAGTTTAGAGTCGGAAGAGCAACCCAGTTCTACCGTTTAAGCAGTGATGTGGCTACAAATGACTCAACTCCTGGGGCTTCCATTCCACATCTGTGCTATAGCCAGAACTGCATAAACTAGGAGTGGTAGCACAATCCTGTAATCCCAGCATTCTCCAGGTAGAGATAAGAGGGTCAGAAGTTCAAGGTCAGCCTTTGCTATTTGGCAAGTTGAGGCCAGGTTGGGATACATGAGACCCCATCTATAAAATAAAGTAGAGATTTCTTTCAACTCTAACAGACATCTCATTAAAATTGTCAAAGGACACAGACACCTTTAATTCCAGCACTCAGGAGGCAGAGGCAGGCAGATCTCTGTGAGTTTGAGGCCAGCCTGATCTACAGAGTGAGTTCTAGGACAGGCTCCAAAGCTACAGAGAAACCCTGTCTTGAAAAACCAAACTAAATAAATAAATAAAACCTGAAAGACTCTAAATGCATTTGTAAGCCCCCTCAACCCTAAGACATTTTTCTAAAACCTTACACTCACTCTGTCTTGGAAAAGGGACAGTCGCCCACATACTCACACATGCTGGACTGCTCATCCTCCTGTGTCCTTGTGAATAATCTTCAAACATAACTCCATTCTGGGAATTGAGGCAAAGACAACCCACAGATGTTGACTCAGTTCCTGATATATTGATTTAGTCACTGGACCAAGGTCAGGAAAGCCATAGATGCTCTTCTTATCTCATCAGATCACACAGCTATTCTCCTGCCCTGGAATAGACCAATCACTGCTAGTAACCCTTTGAATAAACCAATCCAATAAGTTGAAAAGCAACGTACAGGATCCCCCCTTGTGTCTGTGGCTTTTTGCTTTAAAAGATGGGCTGTAACAGCTATCGGATGTCCTTCATATCCCGAACCTGAAGGGCCCTGTCATGACAGAATAAAAATCCTCTTGCTTTTGCATCAATTGTGGCTGTGTGAGTGGTGTCTGGAGCAACTTCTCCCTCATGTTTGGACATCTAGTCCAACATTTTGGTGCGTTGGCGGGAAATGAGTTGCTTCTGTACCCATTCTAGGCCTAGTTGGAGGTAAGATCGAGCACTCTTATTGTCTTTGTCTGTCTGTCTGCTTTGCTTCTGTGATTATTGTAGTTTGCGTTCGTTGGTATTCTGAGAAACTGTACCTACGTAGGGCTGGTATCTGGAGGACACTCCAGTAATCTGAAATCTGGAGGATGTGCCAGTGTCTGAAAGGGGCTAGGAGTGACCAGGTCACTCCTCTAGTTCCCAGGAGGCACGGCTATTTGTCACTCACCTCCATCTGCAGTGCTGTGCAGCTTCTGATTTTGAGTTTGGTTTTGGCTTTTCGTGTCTTTGGTTTTATGTCATGTCTTTGTTTTTTGTATATCTGTTTGTACTCGAGTCTAAATCTGGTACCATGGGGCAGTAAGTAACCACCTCTCTGACCCTAACTCTAACTTTAGAGAAAAGCTGCAGACCGAGCTGTGGAAATCCGAAAGAAACGCTGGCAAGCGGTCTGCTTCCTGGAATGGCTCACTTTTTAAGTGGGCTGGCCACAGGGCTGGACGTTCAATCTAAATACTATCTTCCAGGTTAAAGAAAAAAGCCTTCCAGCCTGACCTTTATGGCCACCCAGACCAGGTTCCCTATATTGTCACCTGGGAGAGCTTGTCCAGAGAACCCTCCTACTCTGGGTCAAACTATTTCATTACAGAGCACAGTGCAGGCACTAAGGCCAGCTTCCCTCTGACTTTGGTAACTGCAGTCTGCCCCTCCCCTGTCTCTTTTCCCAGTGCAGGAGACACACATGACAGCGGGGTCCAAGCTGGTGCTAATTCCTCCCTACAGGTCTCAGTAAGCCTGGGGACCAGCAGTAGGCTGTTTCTCTGGGGTCAGATACCCTATTAGAAAACACAAGTCCCATAAAGAGCCTGGACCTCTTCATTTTGGCAGCCAGGACTGGGTATGACAGCAGATGGAACGATTACAAGTAAGTATCCCTGTGGCTCTTGGTAAACCGCGAATGTGGATTCAGGAGCAACAGGTAGTAGGGCAAGCCAACATCAGAAGGGCCTTCCTGATAGCATCTCTCTTCTAGGGATGCTCTGTTCCAGTCATCACGTGCTGTGTCCAGGGTAAAGCTTCTGGTTTAAAAATTGGGGGGAGTTAAGCTGAATCACTTTGAAAAATTGTGCTTATAAAAAACTACGGATTGTTGGTTTCTATATTTCTTACTACGCAGTGTGTCCATAAAAAAAAATTAAATTCCCAACTCTGTTTAGATGGATACAGGACTACACTGTCTTCAAGAACTATTGCTGTAAAAGCCCCGGCCCAGGGCCATGTAAACAGCCCAGCTGAGCTTCTAAGCCGCCCATGTGCCCATGTTTAGATCTAAATTTGACACTTGACTGCTCGCAATGCTTGAGTTGCCCCACATGGCAAAGATCTGCTGAAGCCTCTCACCCCACTACAATGGCAAAGGGGGTGTTGCTGAGTGATGAGGTTGAGTTAAAATGGCCCTTTTGACTCTTTATAATGTTTATGGCTATTTTAAAAACATGGCGAAGATTCTCATTTATTATTGATATAAAAGAGGTACATTTTGGGTTGTTTTCAGATTCTGTCTATGATAAAGTAATTCTGCTATGTAAAATAGGCCCAAAACGGATATTGCTAAGTTTTAAGGTAATATGTTACCTATTCTGAAAATTCACCATACTAATGTTCAAGGTAGCTGTATCCATTTGTATTTTTACCAAAAATGGAGGATTTTTATTCCACATTCTCTTACGCATAAATTGTCAAACAATATTTTTAATCTTGGTCATTTTTACAGGGATAAGATAAAATCTCAGAGTTGTTTGATTTGCATTTCCCCAATGATTAAGGATGTTACATTTAAGCAAATTTTAAATATCTTTCAGTCATTTTAAATTCATCTGTTGAAAATTTACAGTTTAGGTCTGTAACATAATTTTATTGGATTATTTGTTCTTATGAGGACTAAGTTCCTTATATGTTTTTATGTTCTGTTGATTATATACTTTGCTATACAAAATGCTTCTCGGTTCTGGAGATCCTGTTTATTGATTGTTTCTCTCAATGTCTATGCCACTGAGGCTATGTTTAAAAATATATTTAAAACTTTTTTCGCTGGGCAGTGGTGGCGCACGCCTTTAATCCCAGCAGTAGGGAGGCAGGCAGGCGGATCTCTGTGATTTCGAGACCAGCCTGGTCTACAGAGCTAGTTCCAGGACAGGCTCCAAAGCCACAGAGAAACCCTGTCTCGAAAAACCAAAAAAAACAAAAAAAAAACAAAAAAAAAAACTTTTTTCTTCTATGAGGTTCATTATTGTTGGTTTTATGTTAAGGTCTTTGATTTGTTTGGATTTCAGTTTTGTGCATAGAGATAAATATGGATCTATTTTCATTCTTCTATGTCTAATTAATTCTTAAAGGGAGAAACTGACAGTCAAAATGCTGGGCTCATGGCAAATCTCAGGGGCAAGGCATCCCACTAATTCGGCCAAGATAAAAGAGGTTCTCCAGGGACTAGTTAAAATCTGTGTTCCTTAGATTCTTTAATGGAGGTTTATAGGCATTTTACCCAACCTCTGAAGGTCAGCAGGCAGCGATAGCCGTGGCCTTCATAGGACAGTCAGCATCAGATATAAGAAGAAAGTTACAGCAGGTAGATAGGTTGCAAGATTATACCTTGCAGAATTTGGGGAAACAGAGGAAGTGTTAAATGAGAGACAGAGAAAGGGAAGTGAACGAAAGAGAAAGGCAGGAGGCAGAGAAAAGAAAAAAACTGGACGGATCATAAACAAGAAAGACTCAGACAGAAAGGAAGCCTGGGCAACAAAAGATCAAAGACAAATGAAGACGGACAGAGGCACTCCTTGGACAAAGGCCAATGTGCTTATGGCAAGAAAAAGGACTTTAGATACCTCTATAGATCTTCTAAAGGACACAGGAACTGAGTACTCTGTGTTAAAACAACCATTGAACAAACTGGACACATTACGAACTATAAATTTGGGAAAAGAACAAATAAATGACTCGTTCCTCCCTGGTCACCCCTGAATGTATGATCAAAGCCTTTTGTTGACCAAATGAGGGACTTTTGCTTTCCCTGCTCTTCTCATTCTGCAGGAGATGCAGGTGTCTGCCTAAGCCTCTGCCATGCCTTCCTCACCAGGATGACCACCTCCCCCTGCCATCACCACCAGAGAAATCCTCACCTCCTAGCAACTGCCTTGGTGCTGTGCTTTCTCTAAAGCCTGCATGAGCCCTGGCCGCTCACCCTGCAATCTCGCTCCCCTCACACATGTCAGACTGTGATAGAGCGCTCCCATTGCTACCACAGGTGCCTTCTTGCACCGGGCTGATGCTCCTGTGCCCTGCTCACGTCGATGGACTACGGATCCTACCAGCATCTGCAGAAAGGACAGGCTGCTGGCAGAACGGCAGGCTGAGCTGTGCCAGGCAAAACTGGAAATGATGGTGAAGTTTGCCTGGGGCACAAGGCTGGGTGTCCAAGCCGAGCAGGTACACAAGACTGAAGGCAAGCGGAAGGCAGGGGCAGCATTGGTGGACAGAAAACAAATGATCTGGGCCAGTAGCCTCCTTTCAGGGACGTCGGCCTGCCCAGAAAGCTGAACTTGTGGCTTTGATACAAGCTCTACAGATGGCAGAGGGAACGGCTACACTGACAGCAGGTATGCTTTTGCCACCACCCATATACACAGAACAATATACAGACAAAGAGGACTGTTGACATCTGTGAAAATTTTGAGCCTCCTTGAGGCC
Organism: Microtus ochrogaster; assembly: GCF_000317375.1. Taxonomy (NCBI): domain Eukaryota; kingdom Metazoa; phylum Chordata; class Mammalia; order Rodentia; family Cricetidae; genus Microtus; species Microtus ochrogaster. The sequence goes on along the minus strand of NC_022015.1, from coordinate 74,360,069 downwards.
ACATAGTTGCCAAAGAAGATAGCCATCATACATTGACCAGGACTGAGACAGCCAATGTAATGGCTAAGAAGATCATAAAAGAAATCTTCCTGAATGCCCAAGGTAATTGTGTCCCATAATAGACCTGCCTTTGTTGCCCAGGTAAGTCAGGGAGTGGCCAAAACACTGGGGATCAATTAAAGATTAAATTGTGCTTACCAACCCCAAAGCTCAGGTCAGATAGATAGAATAAATAAAATTCTAAAAGAAAATTTTTACAAATTAACAAAATTGGCCCTAAAGACCGGCAAAAATAATTGGACAGACCTCCCCCTTCCTGTTCTTCAAAACACTCCAGGGCAATTTAAACTCACTCCTTATGAGATCCTATGTGAGGGCTGCCACTGCTCACTAAGGCGAATGAGGTGTATAATCCTGATGCTGTCCTCCCAGACTGTTATCTGCCCACCTAAAGGCCTTCTAGATAGTCTAAGCCCAGGTGTGGAAGCCTCTAGCTACTGCCTACCAGTCTGGACACCCAGAGATTTCACATCCATTGGTGATTCCATATACATTAGGAGACATCAGTCCCAGAGCCTTAAACCTTCCTGGAAGGGAACTTACACCATGCTCCTTATGACAACCACCACTCTCAAAGTAGACAACATTGCAACCTGGATCCACGAATCTCATATGAAGCCAGCACCTCCACGGGACAACTCAGGACCCTCCAGATAAAAGCTTCAACACACCCAAAGCTAAACAAAGGACTCTTAAAAAAAATACCAAATGAACTCTCCGGGACTCTTATCCTGCATGTAGACATTGTGACTGATATATTTGTCTGGTGTGTGTGTGTGTGTGTGTGTGTGTGTGTAAGCAAACTCAACAAGATGGGGGAGGCTGAACTAGTTTCCTCCTGCAGGGGCCCTAAGCACCACACCAAGCTCTAAGGCCCCATCATTTCCCAGCTCCCTCCCTAAAACCCCAGTCCTCCCAGTCCCTGGACTGCAGAACATACCAACCCCTGACGTTCATTCGTGAATGACTCGGTATTACCCAAGTTTTAGTACTGACCCACCAATATCAGGCTCTCAAGAGAGACCTCAGAAAATCCCAAAATTGGGATTTGACAAAACAAGCGAGGGAATGAAAGACTCTAAATGCATTTGTAAGCCCCCTCAACCCTAAGACATTTTTCTAAAACCTTACACTCACTCTGTCTTGGAAAAGGGACAGTCGCCCACATACTCACACATGCTGGACTGCTCATCCTCCTGTGTCCTTGTGAATAATCTTCAAACATAACTCCATTCTGGGAATTGAGGCAAAGACAACCCACAGATGTTGACTCAGTTCCTGATATATTGATTTAGTCACTGGACCAAGGTCAGGGAGGCCAGAGATGCTCCTCTTATCTCATCAGATCACACAGCTATTCTCCTGCCCTGGAATAGACCAATCACTGCTAGTAACCCTTTGAATAAACCAATCCAATAAGTTGGAAAGCAACGTACAGGATCCCCCCTTGTGTCTGTGGCTTTTTGCTTTAAAAGATGGGCTGTAACAGCTATCAGATGTCCTTCATATCCCAAACCTGAAGGGCCCTGTCATGACAGAATAAAAATCCTCTTGCTTTTGCATCAATTGTGGCTGTGTGAGTGGTGTCTGGAGCAACTCCTCCCTGATGTTTGGACATCTAGTCCAACAAACCCTGTTTATGCAGGGCCATGGTGGCACATGCCTTTAATCCCAGCATTAGGGAGGCAGAGGCAGGTGGATCTCTGTGAGTTCAAGGTCAACCTTGTCTAGAGTGAGTTCCAGGTTGTCCAGAGATACTTAGAGGAAACTCTGTCTCTAAAAAACAAGAAAAACAAAAACAGAAACCATACTTTACTTTGGAAGTGAGGTTTAACAGAAGGATATTAGCGTTGGCTTTTCATGCCAACTCAAGAGGCAGGGAAACAGGCCATGGGCAGATACTCCCTTCGTAAATTTTGTAAACTCTCAAGGCATACAAGTGGCCAGGCCCCCTTCCCACCCACTTCCCTAAGGGTCCAAAGGATTGTAACTGCCTTCCTAGTCCCAAGATAGCAGAGTGGCCCGGCCCCACCCTACAAGAAAAAAAATCTCACCAATCCTTGAGCTTGCCCCCAAATCAGGCCATCCTGGAAAGCCCCACCCTACAGCAAAGAAGCCCAGTGTATACTGCCCAGTTCTCTGTTGCTTCTCACCACGGCAGAGGCTGCCACCTTCCTGGTTTCCCCCTCCCAATCTCTTGTGTGAGGCTTGCTGTGCTGAGTGACTTTGTGGTATTTCTTGGCTCCAGACTGCCAGGACACCTCTCCAGCTGGGCTGAACCGCTTGCTGTTCAGCCATTGGGAGTGTACCCTTTAAGGGGATAGTGAGATCCCAGTCCATTCTGTCTCTCTTTCCATCTGTAGTAGTTTAAATGTAATTGGCCCCAACAATCTCGTAGGGAGTGGCACTGGTTAAGGTGTCCTGTGCTCAGGATATCACCCAGAGCGTCAGTCAGTCCACTTCCTGTTGACTCCAACACCACACCTGCCTGTCTGTCTGCCTGCCTGCCTGTCACCTTACTCCCTGCCATGATGATAATGGACTGAACCTCTGAAACTGTAAGGGAGCCACTCCAATTCAATGTTTCCTTTATAAGAGTTGTCATGGTCATGGTGTCTCCTCACAGCAATAGAAACCTGAAGGAAGACACCTTCCCAGCCGTGAGGTGAACAGTCCTTCCCCACATGCTCCCTCCCATCATGGCGCACTGTGGTGCCATAGGCCCAAAGCATCAGAGCCCAGTGATGCACACTGCGGCCTCGGAAAGAAAAGAATAGTAATAGAAAAGTTACACATACAAAAATCCTAATGTGGTTTGATGGACCAAGAGCCCCTGAAAGGTCTGTGTAAAGCCCCCAAAATACTTTGCCCAACAAAAATCAGGAAGTAGTTTGGAGAGAACTACAGCCAAATTCCCAAATATTGTTTATAAATGTTTGTTTTCATTTAAAAGGGGTTATGCTATAGAGATAAATACTTTACATTGGTATGGATCTTGGTTTATTGATACAAATTTAAGGTCAATTTTATTATATATATTTATGCTGATGATTAAGGTATTGTGTTTGTGTAGCTCATTTAAAAATGTAATATATAATTAAGAAATATAGGCTAATAGATAATCAACTATAATAATCAAACTTGTAGTCATGCTAGTTAGGTTTTCTAGATATATAGAGATATATTTCAGTTAGATAGGTATTCTTCAAATCTTTCTAAGACTAAACAGAATATAGCATTTAAAATGTTTTAAAAACTTAGGACTTTTCATGACAATGAGACTCATCTGCTCCTGGCAGCACCAATCTACTTCAAGAGGATGGGCATCAAAGAAGCTCCTTATGGAGTTTTTTAGACATTTTGGCAAGAAACTGTTCTTGCCTAGACTGCTTAATGCCTAAAGAGGGTGAATCACTCCTTCAGGGTTCCTGCTTCATGAAAGAAACTGCCAGACATTTTTACAGGACACAGAAAAACACAACTGATGAGCTTTTCTAGTACAAGGCAGAGCAGATCTTCAAATTTCCTGCTTCACTAAAAATTCTGACTGATACTACAGGCCTGTAGGCTGAAGGCGGATGCCTGCAATGTTACAGAAGAATTTCAGGTGACTGTCCAGACAGCAAGATGTCTCTGTCAATTCTAGAGTTGTGGAAGTTTCTTACATTGCACTTTCCATTTACTTAGGTAATATTATATCCTTCTGGAGTTTTTGATGGAGTTGAAGAAAAGATAGTTATAATTATAGCTTTCCTTAATTATAACAAAAGATAAAGTAGATATAAATATTAGAACTGTAATCCTTGCTTGATACCTGTTTTGTTATATGTAATTTTAGTATGTTAAAGTTAAAACCTTCCTTTTTATTTGAACAGAAAAGGGGAAGTGGTGTGGGAAGTCCTATATATGTGTTGCCTTTATTGGTTAATGAATAAAGCTGTTTTGTCCAGTGGCTTAGCAGAATAGAGCAAGGCAGGAATTCCAAGCAGATAGAGGAGGAAAGAAGGCAGAATCAGGGAGATGCTATGTAGCTGCTGAAGGAGAAAGATACCCATGCACCGGCACTGGTAACCATGAACTTCATGGTAAAATACAGAATAATAGAAATAGGTTAATTTAAGATGCAAGAATTAGTTAGAAAAACACTTAAGCTATTGGCCAAACAGCATTGCAATTAATATAGTTTCAGTGTGATTATTTCAGGTCTGCGCAGCCAGAAAACAAACAAACAGCCTCCCCCTACACAACTATAATCATTATTTCCAGATTATTTTTATCATTGTAAAGAGTGTACCTATTAAAAATAATTTCCCATTCTCTCTCCTGCATACCCTCTGGAAACATTAAGTTTAATTTTTTGTCTTTTAAAAAGATTTATTTTTATTTTATTTTTAATTGTGTGTGTGCGTGCGTGTGTGGGTGCGTGTGTGTGTGTGTGTATTTGGTTCCAAGTACCAACATGGCAGTTCATAATTATCCATAATTCCAGTTCCAGGGGATCCATCTCACTCTTCTGACCTCTGCAAGCACCAGGCATGCACACGGTACACACACACAGATGCACGCTCAGGCATGCACACGGTACACATACAGATGCAGGCTCAGGCATGCACATGGTACACACACACAGATGCAGGCTCAGGCATGCACACGGTACACATAGACGATGCAGGCAGACACCCAGATATATAACACTGTGGGAGTTTGACTGTAATTTACCCACAGAACTGCCAAGACCACACTCGAGAGGTAAATAAATGTGATGCTAAGGTAAGTATTTGAAAACTTAATAGGCATAAGTACGCTGTGGAGAAGTCCTATAAATGCCGAGTGTGGCAGAGCCTTCCCTGGGAGCTCCCATCTCAGATCCTTCTGAGAGTTCACATTGGTGAGAAGCCCTGTGTCTGTGGTAAAAGTTTCCAGGGCGTTAGCTCTTGGAATGTTGCAGGTGAGAGGAAGAGCTTCAGTGATAGCTCCAGAGAAACCGTACCCAGGAGACTCTTACGTGAAGGGTATGAGGAAACCTTCAGGCACACCCCCAGTCAGAGAAGCCCCGTAGGTGCCTGTAGGTGAGGAAGCCTTCAGTTGGAGCTCCAGTCTTTGCCTCCACCAGAAAGCACACAAAATACTTATATCAGCTCTAGAAGCTGTTTTGCTAAGTGTTAAAAAAATCTTTCTTTCTTCCTTTTTTTTTTTTTTTTTTCTCTTTGAGACAGGATTTCTCTGTGTAGCCTTGGCAGTCCTGGAACTCACTTTGTAGAACAGGCTGGCCTCATACTTTCAGAGATCTCTGCCTCTGGCTCCAGAGTGCTGGGATTACAGGCGTGTGAAAGAGTTAAAAATCTTCAAACCATTAGTGCCGTCAGGAAGGAAGTCCTTTATCCACCTCCACTGACCCCAGGCACCTCGCAGAACCTTCCTTCTACAGAGACTTAGGTGAGGCAGTGTGTCCACTCATCAGCTCAGGTCATGGGTGCCCCAAAGCTTGATTCTGAGTATGGAATCTCCCAGAGTACATGCCCGAAGTGGGGCATCACGTCCCTGACACATGCACGGTATTTCCTGGGATTCTAACACCAGGACTCAGTAGTTCACATACCATTCCAAACCTAATGTGGGATTCCCCTTTGTATGCTGTGAATGTGTTTTATCATCATTGGTTAATTAAAAAAAAAAGCTGCTTTAGCCAATGATAGGGCAGAATAGAGCTAGGTGGGGAAATAAAACTGAATGTTGGGAGAAAGAAGGGAGAGTCAGAGAGACGCCATGTAGGCACCGAAGGAAACAGACACCAGATGGAACCTTACCAGTAGGCCACAGTCATGTGGCAATACACAGATTAATAGAAATGGATTAATTTAAAATATAAGAGTTTCTTAATAAGAAGCCAAAGCTATTGGCTGAGCAGTGTTGTAATTAATACAGTTTCTTTGTAATTATTTCGGGTCTGGGAGGCTGGGAAATGAACGAGTGGTCTCCACCTACACAAACCCATAAACAGTGCTCAGTCTTTGAATTACCCTCCGTGTTATAAAACAAGCAGGAGATGGCCACTTTCCAAGGAAGCAAGCTCAGACTTCAATTGCTTCTTCTTCCCTACCACTCACATCCAGCTGTTTCCCCAGCCCCAGGTTTGGTTTGGTTTGGTTCTGGTTTTTCTTCTGGTTGGAGCTAAAGAGATGTCTCAACTGTTAAGAGCACTGGATGCTCTTCCAGAGGTCCTGAGTTCAATTCCCAGCAACCACATGGTGGCTCACAACCATCTGTAGCAAGATCTGGTGCCCTCTTCTGTGCATGCAGATAGATAACAAATGAATAAATCTTTTAAAAAAAATCACATGATGCAGTCACTAGAAAATGAACCCGACTTAGAGATGCAATGATTAGTTAAAGCCTATAAACTAAACAAAATTTCCAGGGCACTTATGACTGCCAGAGATTTCTTGACTCGGGTGAGCGAGTAGATAACTATGATCCCCCTAAAATGAAAAATTATATTTAATGCTGCCTAGGAAGGGACTCTAAGGACCCTCTGAAGTAAAGGGGACTCAGTGATAGCAGGACAGAAGGGACGCCGTGCCTGAGCTGAATCAAGGGGCACTCTCAGAATGTCATAGGCTTAAATGAAAAGGAAGAAGCAGGAACTCCAAAGAGTGTCTGCCATCACTATGAAGCACATCCCAGTTCCCTGAGAGCTGGAGAAGGCCTTGGATGGGCTGGCTGGGGTGTCATGGCGGATGAGTCCCTTCTGTTGTCACCGTGGGTTATAGACTGGTTCTTTTCTGAAGTCAGCCTGTATTGCTAAAGCACTCATCGTTAGTGGGAGGAAGCTGTGACACCTGGCACACAGCACAGGTTTCTGGAGCTGTGGTAACAGGACAGAGGTGTTCAGGGACACCCTGAGGTGCTAAGCAACTGTACTGATTTGTTTTTTCTTTTTTTGGACCTGTTCTGTTTTGTGTCTGACTGAAACGAAAACTCCCATGGGGAAATTCAGCCTGCTCTACAGAGCGAGTTCCAGAACAGGCTCCAAAGCTATAGAGAAACCCTGTCTCAAAAAACCAAAATAAAATAAAAGACCAAAGTCCTAAAGAAGAGAACAGGAAGTGTCCCTCCTCTGCCCTTTTTCCCAGGAGCCCTCACATGCAGGCTTTTGCTCAGGATCTTTGGAGATATAGGGCCTGTGAAGACAATGTGCCCAGCAGGTTTAGTGGCCTCAGAATGGGGAGGGAGGATTGGAGTGAGTCCCTCACTGTGAGTTTTAGGCAGACACCTGCAGGAGAACCTCTGTCTGCTACCACTGCCTTCCCCATTTCCACAGGGAGGCCTGGCTACCACCTGAACCCCTCTCAGACCTCACAGCCTGCAGCGCTGTAGTGTCTCGCCCCTTCCAAGTCCCCATATCACAGAGCACGAGAAAAGAGCTCGGACATTTCGTTAACAGAGAACCAGCTGAAACAGCATTGATAGAATTTTTGTTTTAGGAAGAAAATGCTCTTGTTTCTGGTTTTATTGGTAGTTAAGTTTGTGCAAAGTGCTCAATCTTTGAATCTAGTTTTGTTTTTTGTTTTTTAATAGAATGAGGATGCTGGATGAAATAATTTATGAATTCTCAGCTAGTCCTAGATTCTATGTTTCTACATAGATGGAGTTCTTTTAGCATGTGGCTGCTGCAAAATACAACTAATGTCTTTGAAGAAACTAATATCTTTTAGTGAAGGAACTAACTGAATGTTAAGCTTTACAGCCCATAATTGTTATCTTTAGAAAATGCTTTTCTTTAACTATAGCATTTTCAAATCAATTTAACACTTACGTGGAGGGGCACTTTTGAGTGTATTTATCAGCAGAGGAGAAGAAAACAGAGGAGAAGTTGGAGATACAGAAGAAAAATGACGACACATTCTGCGAGAGGGGAATGAAAGAATAAGCTCTAGAATATGGGGGAGGAGCGAATATTTATGGTGTGTGCGTGTGTGTGTGTGTGTGTGTGTGTGTGTGTGTGTGTGTGTGTGTGTGTTGGAAATATTTCCACCTGAACATACAACATGTTTCTCTCCACTGTTTCTGGTTGCATGGTACTCCAGCCCCTTCCAGTGGGGAGCATTGCTGACAACGGCAAACACTAATTTCATAACTGATGTTGCACTCACTGAACGACTTCTGAAGATCGATTCCTGGAATCAGAGCAATTGTTCCAAAGGGCATGTGCAAGGAAGAGCCCAACACATTTTGGAAAGCAGAATAACATGGCAATGAACAGCTCAGAGACTCCAGGGCTGGGAATATAGTGCAGTGGTTGAACACTTGCCTAGCATGCACAAGGGCCAAGGTTCTGGGTTCAATCCCCAGTGCCCAAACAGACAAAAATAAAACACAAAAGAAGGAATGGGGAGGAGAGGAAGGAGAGAGAGGAAGGGAGGGAGAGGAGGGGAGGGAGAGGGAGGAGGAAAGAAAGGGGGAGGAGGGGAAGGAGGGGAGGGCAGGGAGTGTGGTGATATTTTGTTTGTGCTCTAACAAATAAAGCTTGCAGTGCTAGCCACACTAGTTAGCCATAGAGTGTTTGTGTATTGATATATATTTACCATATTGCAATGTATATTTGTACATTGTTTATATTTGGAGGTCATTATCCTCATTTGTTACACAGTTGTTTACTGTCTTAGTCTTTAAGTTAGATAGATATTGAGAATTATATAGATTAATAGTCATCTAAGTTTGTCATTTATAATTAGACTAATCAGGTTCTTTAGATATATAGATATTATACTCGGTATAGATAGATAATCTTCAACCTCTTCAAAGAGCTGTAGAAAATGGCCTTTAATCTAACTCAGAGTTTCGTGATAGTGAGACACAATTGCTCCTGGCAACACCACTCTATTCCCGAAAGAATGTTGAGCACCAAAGACACTCCACATGGAGCCTTTTTTGGGGCAGAACTGGCCTTTGGGCAAAGAAATGCCCATACCTCAACCACTGACAGAGATACAGAGTTTGCATCAATGGATAAAACAGGACTGTCATATCCTGTCAAGACAGGGTAAGATAGTTTTTGAAAAGTTCCTTGCCTTTAATAATGGTATGTCAGTTATGTTAGGCCTTAGCCAAAGTTGGTTGACTCAACATTGCAAATGAGACTTTGGGTGATTGCCCAGGTAGTCAGTTGTCTCTGTCAATTGTTGCACATTTTGGATATATCTCGTTTGTTAAGTAATATTTATTCCCTTCTCAGATCTTTGACGGAGTTGAAGATTATATAATTGTAGTTACACTCTACATTATTTAGACTCCTTGAGATAGAATGTTTAGCAAAACTTTTGATTCTCAATGTTGTTTGCTACATTTATTATTTGTTATTATTGTATATAGTTGTATTTGGTTTAGTTCTGTCTTATTTAAACAAAAAGGGGAGATGTAGGGATAAGTCCTGCCCCTTAGGGGGCGTGTTTGCCTCAGGCTAATGTTTACCTATAAATCTGGCGAGCGTGCTGGCAGCGCTTGCTTCTGCTTTCCTGGTCTCCGCCGAACGGTGGTTCTCTAAGTCTATTTCTCCATGAAAGCTGTATATAATTTTACAATCTGTCTGCATTCGTTTACGCTGTTACACAGAATAGAGAGGAAGAACGCCCAAGTTTTAGAATGGATTAATGAAAGAGCCAGGATCATCTGCCTGTTGACACAGGGACTCTAGAGGTGGAGGCTGGAGGACGGTTTGAGCTCTGAGGTTAGAGTTCAGCCTGGACTACAGAGTGAGCAAGGCCAGAAAAACATTGTGAGTGCAGAGGCTAGCCCTGACGCAGGATGCCCAGGAGGTGTACTGGGGAGGGTGTCCCTGAGACATATGAACAGAATGGCCACCACGAACTGGGTTCTGGAGCCCTGAAGTGGAAAGCTGGGAGGCCATTCATGTAAGAGAGGTGATTGGCATTTTTTTGCAGCTTAAGGAGTGGATCTGGTCAGTGCCCTGGCTAGACCTGATGATGAAGGATTGCTGAAACTTTGTCAGTGGGGCTGAAAAATGGGGAGCCTGGAACTAGAGAACCAGACAGAGGCTGCTTTCTACTCTGCACAGCTTGCCCCAATCATCAACAAAAAATGAGACTTTTGTGAAAACAACCAAATACACTGCTCTTCTGCTTATCTCTTACTACACAAGTTACACATGAAAGTGCGTAAACATGGACGATTCAGAGAGCTGGAAATAAATACGGTCACAGTGTACCTAAATGAGCAATTCCACTTACGGGTTTGGTTTTTTGTTTTTGTTTGTTTTTGGTGTTGATTTTGGTTTTTTTGAGACAGAGTTTCTCCACGTAACAGTCCTAACTGTTCTGGAACTAGCTCTCGTAGATTGGGCTGGCCTCGACCTCACAGAGATCCACCTGCCTCTGCCTCCCGAGTGCTGGGATTTAAGGTGCATGTTACTACTCTCGGCTTATTATTATTTTGGGGTGTTGAGGACTGGAGCCCCTGCATGCTATGTTAGTGACTGACCCTGAGTTATATTCTACCCAATGGGCTCCTTGGGTTTTATTGGTAGAGCTCCCTTAAAACTCAATCCTCTGCTTCTGATGGAAATCCTCAGTTCAGCCTATATAACACTGATTCAATATTACCAGGGAATTCACAGCCCCAAGGCAGTGGGCATCTCTGGTGTTAGTCATCACAGAAGAAAGCAGGTTCTGTTGACAAAGGTTTCTGTCACACCAGGTCCCACAGCTGTTCAGTCCCAAAGAAACACACAGAGGTCTACATTAATTATAAACTGGTTGGCCTATTAGCTCAGGCTTCTTATTAACTCTTATAACTTATATGAGCCCATAATTCTTGTCTGTGTTAGCCATATGGCTTGCTACCTTTTTTGGTAAAGCAGTCACATCTTGCTTCCTCTGTGTCTGGAGGGTGACTGTAGACTGACTCCTTCCTCTTCCCAGAATTCTCTTGTTTTTATCATCACACCTCTACTTCCTGCCTGGCTACTGGCCAATCAGCATTTTATTAAAATACAATTGACAGGGTTCAGACCATTGTCCCACAGCAGGGTTCTCAAACAGGAATCCTATTCTGGCTTCTGCAGGCAACACTTATTTTCCAGAGAAAACACACATATACACAAAATAAAAATAAATACATCTTAAGAAATAACCCTAAAACAACAGTGAGAGAAAGAGTAGCCAGTATCACTAAAGTGAATGCTTAGCTTTGCTGGTGCAGTCAACACTGTTTCGCTTGAGCTGAGAAAGCAGCTGTGATTAAGAAGAGACCAGCATCATTGAGTCTAAAACCTTCTGGGACTATTTTATCAGGGTCAGGACACAGAAGCTGTGGTCCAGAGATGCCAAGGCTGTGACTCATGGTGACAACCTGTTGACAGAGGCTTCTGTCCAGCCCAGTCCTGCAACCGTTCAGTCCCAAAGAAACACACAGAGGTCTACATCAATTATAAACTGGTTAGCCTATTAGCTCAGGCTTTTTATTAACTAATTCTTACATCTTACATTAACCCATAATTCTTGTCTGTGTTAGCCATGTGGCTAGGTACCTTTTATCAGTGAGGCATTCTCATCTTGCTTCCTCTGTATCTGGGTGACAACTGCAGACTGAGACTTTCCTCTTCCCAGAATTCTCCTGTTCTCATTGCTCTGCCTCTACTTCCTGCCTGGCTACTGGCCAATCAGCATTTTATTAGACCAATACAAATGACAAATCTTTACAGGGCACAAGACCATTGTTCCACAAACCAGCCTAACTTGGTTATGTGTAAAAGTCACCAGGTGAGCCGGGCGGTGGTGGCGCACGCCTTTAATCTGCACTCGGGAGGCAGAGGCAGGCGGATCTCTGTGAGTTCGAGACCAGCCTGGTCTACAAGAGCTAGTTCCAGGACGGGCTCCAAAACCACAGAGAAACCCTGTCTCGAAAAAACCAAAAAAAAAAAAAAAAAGTCACCAGGTGGTACTGGTTTTGAAGTCATGAAGGAGTCATAGAGAATAGATGAAGTTTGGGCACTATGTGGCAGGGCTGGAGTCCCTAAAGGAAGGCTAGAAGAGGCCATCGGTGACGGTGTTGCCTCAGTAACAGTGGAGACCCCAGCATATTGAAGATTCCATATGTGGCATGACCACCAGTAACAGCAGCAGCTGAGGGGTGGAGCCTTCCAGAGTGTAAGACACAAGCAATGTCTACTGGAAAAACTGAGCCCTTTGGTGCTCAAAAGATGGTGAGTGCCATATGTCAGGCATAGTTGCACTCTGAAATTGAATTTTGCTTTGATTTGATTATGGTTGCCCTGTTTTTTCTCTCTTGGAATAAGAAAGTATGTAACATTTTCAATCTTACACAAGACAATTTGGACTTCTTCTCTTTTTCACTGTGTAGCCTTGGCTGGCCTGGAGCTCACTATGTGGGGCAAGTTGACTTCAAACTCATAGAGATCCACTCTCTGCCTTCTGAGTGCTGACATTAAAGCCTGGGGCGAGACTATGAACTTTTTAATGTCAATCTTTTTAAGGACTGTAGGACTTTTAAAGTTATATCAGTTTTATAGTGCTTGTTACACTGATATTAATAGGAGATCTTAGGGATCTTGGGGAGCAGAAAAGGAGAGGGTATGTTTTAATAGTGATGTGTTTGTGTGTCAAGTTGTTAAGGAGTCAACTGAGCTGGTTGGTTTTGCAAACTTGACACAAACCTAGACATAACCTGGAAAAAAGAAGAACCTCAGATAAGTTATGCCTTATCAGGTTGGCCAATAAGTAAGTCTGTGGGATCATTGTTTTGATTAATTATTAATGTGGGAGGGCCGAGCTCACTCCGTGTGCCACCCACGGACAAGTGATTCTGGGGTGTATAAGAATGCAGGCTGAGCAAGCCACAGGGAACAAGCCAGTAAGCAGCACTACCCCAAGGCCTCTGCTTCAGCTCCCGCTCCAGATTCCTGCCTTAGCTTCTCTCAACAGACTGTGTCCTGGGATGTGTAAGTCAAATAAACCCTTTCCTCTCCAAGTTGCTTTGGGTCATGGTCTTTATCACAGCGAAAGAAACCAATCTAGAACAAGGAACAGGCATGGTAGTAGACAGAAAGTAGGTTAGAGGTGTCCGGGTCTGGAGCAGAGAATGAGAGTTTGGTTATGGGTTCCAGAGCTGCCATGGAGTTGTGTAGCAATGAGCACAAACGTTATACTCCTAAAATGTAAAGTTTTTCACTGTTGATTTTGAGTGAGACATAGTCTTACATAGCCCAGGATAGCTTCAAACTCCCTGTGAAACTGAGGCTGGCCTGACTCTCTGGCATCGGCCTCCCGAATGCTGGGGTTACAGGTGTATAACGCCATGCCTTAGTCAAAATGTACATTTAAAAACGATGAACGAGCCAGAGGGTTGGCTCAGTGAGTAGGGGACTTGTCACCCAAGCCTCATGATCTGAGTTTGATCCCCAGAACCCACAGAGTGGAAGGAATGAACCACACACATGTGACAGACTGATAAACAAATCAAACGCCATGCTTGTCAATTGATAGATGATTAAAATGCCACTCTGAAATGTGGTCTTATGCTTTATCTACTAGCTAAGGTATGCATGTCATATGTGTCTGGTGCCTGCAGAGGCCAGAAAAGAGCATTAGATCCTGGACCCAGAGTTACAGAAAGTTGTGAGCTGCCATGTGGGTGCTGGAAATCAAACCAGGGTCTTCTGGAAGAGCAGCCAGTGCGTGCACTTAACCGCTGAGCCATCCCTCCAGCCCTCAGTTAAAGTATTTTAAATGATATGCTTTATGTTTTATATATAGTAACATAATAAAATGATTTTTTCCCAGAAAAGGTTAAGTAGCTCACTCAAGACAATGTATCTAGAAAGTGACCAAGCTAGATTTGAACAAAAACTTGAAATGGCGCTTGAGCTGACACTCTGAATACCTGAGCAGCCACCAAAACTGAGGCCATCTGGGCCCTTGTCATCACTGTCTTATGTGGCCTTACACAGACTGGCCTTTGGAAGCTCATTCTTGTCAGGTATTAAATAATAAGATTTAAGTGACTTGGACGGGTTTGACTTGCTGCAACCTGATGACATTATTACTGTCTATGCAGCACTTTTGACATAAGAACATGCAGGCTCTGAAACCTTGATCTCATTGTGATAGCGTTTGCCTCTGGGATGTTCCGTCATGCAGGAGCCCCAGGGGGATGATCTGCTCCTTAACCTGCTCCTCCTCCGGGGGTTCATCCTGAAGTTGGGCCAGCCCTTGAGGAGGCCGCATTCCCTCTCTCTCTCTCCCTTTTCTGGGTGAGGACTCAGGCTTGAATTCATTCCAGGATAAACTTTCACCGGCCAAGAGATAACACAACTTCAAGGTGACAACCAGGGACGTCTTTAAAAGTCCTCCTTCCTTGCTGGAGCCGCTGCAGCTTCTCCACTCCAGGCTGGCCATCAGCCGATATCCGGCTACCATGTGGGAACTTGTGGCTCTCTTGTTGCTCATCCTAGCCTATTTCTTTTGGCACAAGTCAAAGACACTTTGTGCCAAGTACCCCAAGAGCCTCCCATTCCTGCCCATTGTGGGCAGCCTGCCGTTTCTCCCCAGACGTGGGCATATGCATGTCAATTTCTTCAAGCTGCAGGAAAGATATGGCCCCATCTATTCTCTTTATCTGGGTACCACACCTACAGTGATCATCGGCCAATATCAGCTGGCCAAGGAAGTGCTCGTTAAGAAAGGAAAAGAATTCTCCGGTCGGCCACAAATGGTAAGCAGGGCCCACCCTTCCCTCTCAGCCCCTGGGATCGTACAGTTCTTCATTTTTCCAAAACCGGACTAGTGGGACCACTCCCGCAGACCTTCTCCAATCTCTAAACTGGGAAGGAGGGAGACCTCTTGAGTGGCTTGTCCAGGAAGGTGGTGCAGGGACCTGCAGAGTTAGGGAGCCCTAACTCTTCCCTCTAGTATGAGATAGTCATTCTAGATCGCACTGACAAAGCCCATCGCCCAGACCTAAAGCTAAAGTTCTCCATAGGTGTGACTGTTACATTTGTTGGAAAATAGGGGCAGTGGTTGCATCGTCCACAGGAAGATGCTGGGAGAAGCAGCTGGCCCCAGTAGCTGGGGGGAGGGGAGGGCTAAGATTGCCGTTTCCCTGAGCATGTGGCTTTGGCTCACAGATAGCTGGGGGGGGGGGGGGGGGGGACAGGGAGCAGGGACATACAGTAGTATCTCAAGGCCTCTGACTTCATTGTGCTGACTGTTGAGTAGCCATCCTACAAACAACACCCCTGCTCCCTTGACCCTGCTGCAAGGGTTCCCTTGAGCACCCCAATAAGGCACAGCTGGCCTCGGCTTTGAGCAGACCAAAATAGAATCATTTACCCTGGGCCAGTCAGCCAGAACGGCCTGCCCCACTACCGGGCTTTCCCAGATTTGGGGTTCCTCTCAGAAGCAAAAGAATAAAAGAGGCTGGGCCGGGTGGGGCTGTCAGAGGGAGACTTTGGGCCTTGGTGCTTTTGGAGGTGCCTTTCAGAGGAGACAGCTCAAACGTGTGCTGTTGTCAAACGCGGGTTTGAGGCTGGGTTCACAGTCCAGCAGTGAGAAGAGAAAGAAACGGCATGAATTCTGTGACCTTCAGCAGTCTGACGGTGGTGTGAAAGGTAGCGAAATCTCCCAGTCTCCCTGTCCTTAAGACAGGTATGCCTAGCTTTCCCCGCTCATAGCTGCCTGCTCCTGGTCAGAAACCTAAGCAGAGAGGCCCAGAGGGCACCCTACTGATAAACTGAACCCCAGAACTCTTGCATTCAAATTCAGGGCTCCTTCTATCTCCTCACTACAGCCTTTCATGGAACTGTAAGGAGGGCTTTAGGGCCATCCTATTAAGAGGGGAGCAGCCCTCAAGTCAGCCCTGCAGGTCCAGGGAGAAGACAGAGTTCCAGGGGTTGCCTAATAATTTCTACAGTCTTGCCTGCTCTCCAAAGGTGACTCTAAGCCTCTTGTCGGACCAAGGAAAAGGCATCGCCTTTGCCGACTCCAATGGCGCCTGGCAGCTGCACCGAAAGTTGGCACTCAGCACCTTTGGCCTGTTCAGGGATGGTGACCAGAAACTGGAGAAGATCAGTGAGTGAGAAGCTTGCCCTGGGGCTGGGGAGCTGGGTCCAGTCATTCCTTAGCCGCTGCTGCCACCCAGTGGTCATCCCGGAGAAGTGGGCCCTGGTGGAGAGGTGAAGTATTTAGCATTCCCTCTCTCCCCAGTCTGCCAGGAAGCCAGCTCACTGTGTGACTTGCTGCTCACCCACAACCAGGAGTCCATCGATCTGTCCCAGCCATTGTTCATGGCAGTAACCAACATCATCTGTGCCATCTGCTTCAGCATCTCCTACGAGAACAACGACCCGATCCTGACCACCATTAAGACCTTTACAGAAGGCATCCTGGATGGCCTGGGCCACAATAACCTGGTGGACGTATTTCCCTGGTTGACGGTGAGAACACCTCTCCACTCTGGATCCCACCGGGACAGTGTCCCCAGCTCTTCCGGTTCCCACGACCATCTTTCTCATCACACTCAGCCAACAGCCACTGTCTGCTGTGCCTCTTGCAGCCGCAGACAGTTCACTAACCTAGGATTGCTCTTGTAACTGAGAATGACCTTGAGATTCTGCTCCTCCTGCCTCCAAGTCTCAAGTACTAGGACTATAACATGTCCTGTGGTGCTCTTCTTTTTAAATCCTGTATCTTTTTTTTGTTTGTTTGTTTGTTTGTTTTTTTTTTGGTTTTTTTTTTTTTTTGAGACAGGGTTTCTCTGTAGCTTTGGAGCCTGTCCTGGAACTAGCTCTTGTAGATCAGGCTGGCCTCGAACTCACAAAGATCTGCCTGCCTCTGCCTCCCAAGTGCTGGGATTAAAGGCGTGCGCCACCACCGCCTGGCTAAATCCTATACCTTAATATTTATACTCTTATTATTTTCTAATTGCCATGTGCCTACAGCGAGCATGCTGTTAACCATTAGGTTCCCCCTGGAGGTATGTCAAATTATCCTCTTGGTCTAGATGAGAAAAACAGGCTGAAAATAGTTGAGGAACTTGCCTTGGTTCTATGGGAAAGAGAGGGCGCACAGCTGTCGGGGCTTAGTGAATTGAATGTGGAGGGATGGGGAGTCCCCCCTGCCCTTCAATGTTTTAAGTTGTCCTTCTTGGCCATGTAATCTCATCCTCTCGTTATCTTGCCTTCCCGGCTGAAGCTCCATGCTGGGGGGGGGGGGGGAGTATTTTCTTAAAGAGAAAACTAAGGTCTACTTCCAGGAAGAATTCTCCTAGCTGGATAGATGGATTTGACATTTTCTTCTGTTTCCAGATTTTTCCCAATAAAACCTTGGACACGATAAAGAGCTATGTTAAAGTTCGAGATGAAGTACTGTCTAGAATATTGGAAAATTGCAAGGTAAGAGCTAGGGCAGAGGCAAATAAGAGGTTAGGGTGTGGTGAGAGCAGGCCCGGGCACACTGTAGACACTGTGAGAGCTCCAGGACCTGGCAGGGACCCGGCAGGGGCCTGGCACATCATACGCTACCGCTAGGAACTGACTTATTCATGAACGGGAGTGGAAAAGTGAGAAATCGAGAAAGGTCTTAGAAGGGACCCAGGGCTCCCGCTGCCTCTGCAAACTCACAGGTCCACTCTCTCAGGGAACCTTGCTGTCTCTAGTCTAAGACGGAGCGTGGCAGGGTTATGGAGGTGGGTCTCCCTCCTCATCCTCACCTCCCACTCCAGGAGAAATTCAGCAGCGACGCCATCTCCAGCCTGACGGACATTCTGATCCAAGCCAAGATGAACGCAGACAACAACAACAGCAGTGAAGCCCAGGCTTCGACTGCATTTTCAGACAGGCACATCCTCTCCACGGTGGCAGACATTTTCGGGGCTGGGATAGAGACCACCGTCTCGGTGTTGCGCTGGATTGTGGCTTTCCTGCTCCACAATCCCGAGGTGAGTGAGCGTCTCCACACTCTTGTCTTCCGTGGAATCCAACCAGCCCCATTTTAGGGGGGGGGGGGACTGGGGCGCAACGCCTGGAGCCCTCTGTGCAGATAACCGTTGTGCATGTCATACAAGCAGTGGCTGACTCTGACCCTGGGTTAATGTTGCCCCGTCTTCTAGAAACAAGGTCTAGGCTGCAGAGCCATCACTGGATAGAATCTTGTCGGGATTGTGACCGCTGGGTTCTGCTAAGCCTTCCTCCCTCTTAGACGAGAACAACCTGGTCACGTGACCTTGTTCTGGTCCTCAGGTGATGAAGAAGATCCAAAAAGAGATTGACCAGCATATCGGTTTCAACTGCACACCAACTTTCAATGACCGAAATCGCCTCCTCATGTTGGAGGCCACTATCCGAGAAGTGCTTCGCATCAGACCTGTGGCCCCCGTACTCATCCCCCACAAGGCTAACATTGACTCAAGGTATGTCTTTCTCACCGAGACACTCAGCCTAGGATGCAGCCTTTAGCTAGCCCATTTTGTCCCCGATCCATGTCCCTCCTGCCCTGAGCTGCTCATCAACCTGTTGTCAAACGGTGATGGCTGTCGATCATCCCACCCTAGCCATCCTAATGACTGCATCTGCCGCCACCCTGATCTCCACTGACTAAGCTACAGCTCCATCTTGCTTTCCCTCCAAACTTACTGGTGCCCTGGAGACACGGGTCTGGACTGAAGGAGAGGGTGCTCAATGTTCCAATCTCATCAGACAGCTGTCACACCGACACACAGACACACACACACACACATGCACCAGCTTCCGAGGCACACCCATGTACTGACAAGCACAAATGTCCACATACATAAGGTTGAGAGACAAGCACTTAATGAGCCGATAAGGCTGGATCTAGGTGCGACCCTGGCAGAAGCCGGAAACTAAGGAGTGAGTGAGAATGAAGGTCTAGAAGATTCTTTCCCCAGGGGAGTCTTGGGACTGAGCAGGAAGGGGAAGATACTATTCTTTTCTTTCTCCTTGTCTGGGTCAGCATTGGCGAGTTTACCATCCCCAAGGACACACACGTGATCATCAATCTGTGGGCGCTGCACCACAGTGAGGAGGAGTGGGAGCAGCCAGATGAGTTCCTGCCCGGTGAGTGTCTG
>NC_022015.1:74333390-74338390 GCF_000317375.1 Microtus ochrogaster | reverse complement strand
GTCACTAGCAGATTAGAAACGCATGAGTGAAGCAATGAGAAAGGGTCTCATGTAGCTCAGGCTAGCCTCCACCTTGCTATGTGGCGGAGGCTGGCCTTGATTTGCCTCCATTCACCTCAGAAGTACTGAGAGTCCAGGCTTGCCCACATCATCACTCCCAGTTCTACTGTCATTCTGGGGGCTCCCCCTGGTGGCTTCAGGGACATTTAGGAAGGAGGCTGCTGTGCCAGCATGGGAATGGGATGTATGGAGGGGGGTCTGGGGCACGGCTACAGCCAGGAGGGTGGTTAGGGCTAGCAGAACTGAGTCTTGGTCTGAAAGCAGACTTGCTGATCTTGTTTACTCTGACCTATACTTTTTACTGCATGGGCCTCATAAATTTGTGACCACGTATAACCCAGACTGGGTCCATTAGAAGAATACCATCTTGGTCCACAAGGATGGGTCCTTCCTCTTCTTCCTCTCAGGTAAACACCACCACGAGAAAGATTTCTAAATAGCACACCTGGATTCCTCTCCCCTCCCCACTCAGAACGCACCAGGAGCTGGAGATGCCTCCTTACTGGAAGATGAAGCTAGTCCTTGAAACTGGCGTCGTGTGTACACGCATGTGTGTACGTGCATGTGTGTATGTGCATGTATGTGTTGTGCGATATTTTCATTATGTTCTGACCAGTAAACCTTGCTTGGAGTCAGAGGGCAGAGGCAGCAACCAGCTGACCATAGAGGTTTGGATGGCTGGAAAGAGGACAGGAAGTGATAAGGCAGAGCTGAGACAGGGGCTTGACACTTTTGGATGGAGGAAGGGAAGAGGTAGGAAATAACTGTGGCTGCTCTTCTGCTTCTCTGACTCCAAGCAAGCTTTATTTGTCAGAACACAATAAAAAAAATCACAACACGTATGTGTGTGCGTACACGTATGTATGTGCGTACATGTGGGGGGGAGGTGTGCATGTGGCAGTCATCTTGTTTGCGACTGGGTATTTTCTGCGCTCACTGCTTTATGAGTTACTTGACCTGTGTTTGGTGAGCCTCCTGTCTCTACCACCTGTCTCTTGGTTTGGGTACGTTATGATTTTGGGATACGCTATGCTATTGTGCATAGCATAGACACAATAGACAACAGACACTTGTGCTACTGTTTCTGGCTTTTATGCAGGTCCTAGAGATTGCAACTCGGGTCATCAAGTCTTGCTCGGTAACAGTAATCCATCTCCCCAGCTGGAATCCAGCATCTTCAGACCTTGGCCAGTGGCCAGCCAACACATGACGACCCAGCCATTGTGGAAGACAGTAACCTTTGACTTTTAGTCTAGAAAGTGGCCCCATTCCCAGATCCCTGACGCCAGCCAGACCAGCATCAAATCATCAGCAGTCGGGTCCTTCACCTCTGGAAAAGTCAGGGACATGCCTAAGATCCTGCCTGGCTAAGCTGCCAACGGGAAGTTGAAGGAACTTCAAGGAGCTAGGTCACAGAGTGTTCTTTCTTGAGAGAGATTTTAGCGCAGCTGTAGCTGACTCTACCCCAACTCTCCCACATCAGTCTTGCTCATCAAGACCCCAGACCCTGCTCAACAGCCTGGGGGAGAGCTTTTGGGATCTGCAACTGACCCTCACAAGCAGCTTGTAGGGAGAGGCGGTGATGACACCACGTCAAGCTGAAGAGAAGTTAAACTAGAGGTCACCCCTTCCCTCTGCAGGTTCACTCCCAGCTGGCTGCAGAGAGGGCCAGACTTCCTAGGGATGGAAGGAGGAGAGGCTAAGTGTTTCACATCTGCTCAGATCCGAAAGACACTTCATGAGCTAGCGATGAACAGACGGGCAAATGAGCAGGAAGTCTGTGTTCTCCACAGCAGTGGAGGATGAGCCTGACTCAACAAGATGAAACTGTGTCCTTTGGGAGAATAATGGCAGGAGTCCTGACTGGAGCCTGGAATGGGAGACTTTAACCTGCTGATCCGAATCATCAAATCCCTGACTTCTCTGTGTCTCAGAGTAAATGCCTTCTTCCCAGACTTAGACTCCGGTAATCGAATTAGCCTTGGCTTTCAAACGGTTGAAACAACGGTTCCCAAGAAATTTCAATTTCCCCAGGAATTTTAGGCTGGGAAAAGGAAGAAGGAGGCTGGAGCCCGATGCTAGCCAGAGGAGGAACTTGTCTCCTAGAAAGAGTTCTCATGGACTGAAACCAAGACAATGAAGGTGGGTAAGACCACACCTCAGCCAGGACTATCTATTATATATGCATATATATATGTATATGTATATGTGTATGTGTGTGTGTGTGTGTGTGTATATATATATATATATATATATATATATATATATATATAAGAATATATAGATATATATATATATATAATGTGCATCACTTGCCTTCTACTTAAACCTAGACCTCAGGACCCCAAAGATGGACTTGGTGGGAAGTATCAGGGGCTCCCTTTGTTCCTCTTCCTAAGGTGACACATGGTGCTGTCTGTTGTTGGCTTTGTACCATTTCTGACTGTTTAGGTGGCCGGTTGGAGACAGGTGGCCAGCAAGCTGGTGTCTTACCGTTCCAGGACCCAGGATTTGGTCCTAACTGCTAATATGATCTTCCTCCCAGAGTTCAAGGCTGAGCCCTCTCATTTCCTTGCATATTAGTACATAACAAACCAGTTACATGCACCAGAGGACCCTATCCAATGCCCAGAATCTGAACCAGGAGTCTTAGTCCTGAATCCAGTGTTGATCAACAGGAAATATTCAGAAGGAAGCCCATTTATAGTTTTTTTGTTTGTTTACTTTGTTGTTTTGGTTTTTCAAGACAGGATTTCTCTGTGTAACAGCTCTGGCTGTCCTGGAATCCGCTCTGCAGGATTCCAGAGCTGGCCTTGAACTCACAGAAATCTATCTGCCTGCCTCTGCCTCCTGAGTGCTGGGATTAAAACTCGGCTCCACTTTGAGTTTTTCATTTGCTGTTTCGAGAGTCTCCTAAAAATCAGGCTGGCCTCAAATCCACTACATATCTGGGGATGTTGGAATCACAGGCATGTGCCACCGTGTTCATCTTTCTTTTTTCCCTTCAGTGCTGAGTGTCAGAGCCAGGGTTTTGTGCATGCTAGGTGTGTGCTCTATCACTGTGCCACGCCCCCAGTCCCCCCATCGTTACCTCTCAGTCCTCAGACTGCTTAGTCAGCAAAGTGATGGTAAATCAATGTTTAACCCCAGTTTGGGAGGGACACCCGATTTTTAGTGCTTGCCAACTAATAGGTTTTCTGTGCCCCTCTCTACAATAAGTTTCTCCACTGATGCGGTAAGCCAGATCAAGTCAAACTGAAAAGGTTTAACGACTGGTATATTGAGCAAAGCAACTCCCAGGCCCAACTCACTGATCCCAGAGATCAAGGCTAGAGAGTCACAAACCCCAGCCAAAACAACAAAGTTTTATAGGTTGTAGGTGAGGGGTGATGATGTGTCTCCCACAAGCTGGGTTTGTGCCCAAGTATGGTCAAAAGCTGAGTGCTTAGGCTGGGACTTGGGTGGCTAGAAACTTCAGGGGAGGAAGCCGGTTTAGCGGCCAAGAATGCGGAACTAGGTTTTCTAAGTTTTCAGTAACTTTCCTTTGTTCTGAGATGGGTAAGGGGATTGGAGTGACAGAGAGGACGAGGGCTCCCAGGACCATGCAGAGGAAAACCGGATTGCATCACCTGGAGGCATGGAGGAAGGCATCCTTGAGAAACACTTCACCGGGTGGTTCCCTCGTGTGTGAACATCAGTGTACCTGTACAGCCTTGTAGATAGGCAGCCTACACCACAGAAGGACCACACGCTGTCTGGCATGCAGCTCCACTATAACCTTATTGCTGGACATGTAGTCTGTCACAGAAACTTTATTGTGGGCATTTGGCAGCAAAGAACGAACGCCCTCTGTATGTTCGGGGCATAGATTACCCTAACATGGAATGTCAGGAAACGGCTCACTTTGCATACTCATTACCTGTTTCCAATATATTCATGCATGGGCTTAGACTTTTATTGCCTGTTTAATAAGCAGTTCTTAAAATCTTTGAACATTTAATAATAATTAACTCTTGTAAGCTAAAATAGCTACACTCCGTTACCTTCCCCCACAGTTCCTATCCTTGAGAAAAACACTCCCCACAGAGCCCTCTGGGGGGGGGTGTTCCCCAGAGAGAATGTGTGCAGTGTGCAAGTTAGTGTTTCCTGAGGCCTCTGGTGGCCATGAAACCCAAAGTGACGGCTACTCTCTGCAGTCACACAACTGTAGATGGCAGGGGACCAGAGTGGGGGGACACTGGGAAAGGGAGAGTGTTGTTCTTTTGGAAAACTACAACTCCCAGAATCCCCCTGGACTATGGTTGCCTGTGCGCACACCTGCGCACAGGTGTGAGATATTCTTCCCAGATTGCCTTGGGCCCCCCGTTAAAAGGCAGGGGCCACACGAGGCCTCGCCCCTCGTCCTGCCTCTTCCCTGTGTGTCCCACACCCTTCGCCCTTTTGTGTTTCCCTCCCCCATTAAAGCGAACCCACGTGGGAGCCGCCGTGTCGTGTCTGTGTTTGTTCCGCCGTGCGTGTCTGTCCCGTGCCCCGTGTTCAAGAACACCCCCTACACCCCCTTTTTTATTATTTTTTAAGAACAACAGAGAGAGAATACTCAGACAATGGTCCCTGGCCCCTCAGTCCTGGTCCTACGTCCTTTCCTTCTGCTGACTTCCTGAACTGCCATGTTGACATATGGAAGGGGGGCTCACTCCACAAAAGCTGCCCACTCTGAGGCTTGGATGAGGGTAAGAGCTGTGTGGGCAGGAAAGTGTTGTTCTTCTTAAAAATGCTGCAAGATCCCCAGCAGCAGTAGGCAGCAGAAATGCTGTAGGTCCCAAATGGTGGCAGCAGGCCATGTGTTGGCAGGCAGCGGGCTCTGGGAGCAGCCAGTCCCAGGCAGAAATGGCTGCTGGTCCCAGAGCAGCAGCCCGAGCAGTGGTGGTGGCGGGCCATGT
>NC_022015.1:74332726-74333290 GCF_000317375.1 Microtus ochrogaster | reverse complement strand
GCAGAAGACAGAAACATGGATAGACACGACATGCAGGGTGAGGTTGAATGTTTATTCAGGGGGTTATGGAGGAGGAGGAGTGAAGGGAGGACAGAGAAAGAGAGAGAGAGAGAGAGAGAGAGAGAGAGAAGAGGAGAAAGAGACAGAGACAGAGAAGGGGGGGAAGCAGAGAAGTGGGAAGAGAGGCAGAAGCGAAGCTACCTCTCCGAGAGGAAGATGGAAAAGAGAGCGAGCTCAGGCTGGAAGCTGAAGATCAGCCTGCCTCAGCAGATGGGGAGGGGCGTGGCTTGTCCCTTAAAGGGACAGGAAAGCACAACAGAAAGTTCCTTCTAAGTGACAAGGGCAGCCTATGGAGACAAATTCAGTGCTGCTATTTAGAGACCATAGACACTTATTTGGCTTTCTTGTACCCCAGGTTTCCCATCTATACGTGGGTGTGTGGATGTTGGCTGTGGTGGTGTGTAAAGTCTCCTCAGCATTGCTCTGAGGTGAGTACGGACTTATATAGCATGTTTGGTTCCTCAATAAACATTGGCCATATTAAGATTTCATTTAGCCGGGCGA
>NC_022015.1:74328977-74332565 GCF_000317375.1 Microtus ochrogaster | reverse complement strand
TCTCAGAAGTAGGCTGGGTTGGGAGGTTTGTCAACGAGACTTCCAGAACCCACCTGCTTTTAAGAGCCAGGCAGTGACGATAGCCAAGAAATGAGTTGGGAATAAGAGGCCAGACAGACGCCTCTGGCTCCCGCACAGGTGTTTTGCAACTTTTCATAGTGGCAGTATCAGGGTTATGGTGAGTAGATTATTTCCAACCAACCAAACCCCCCCCCCAATACTGACAATTTTATTACCTTCTCTGGGGGAAGCACTGTGCGTGCACGCATGCACGCACGCACACGTGCAGTTTTAACTCCTGAGATTCTGACCATTTCCAAGGGTCATGCCATCCTTGTGTGAGTTAACGGTTCTGGGAGCCATTGTTGTTGTTGTATTGTTTTCTGAGACAGGGCCTCACTGGGGAGCTTCAGCCGGCCTCCATCTCATTGAAGCCACTTGCCTCTGCTTTCCCAGTGCTCCGACCACAAGCGCACCACCACACCCAGCCAGCCAAAGAGGAAGTTAACTTCGACCTAAACCTACAGAAGCCCTGCTTCTCCCTGGGGGTAAGTTGGAAGGTGTGAGGTCTGGGAGGGTGGCTGAGGAAATGTTTCCTGCCTCGCCTTTCAGGGAGTGTTACACTCACAGGCCCTTCCTTGATTTCCTCATGTTTGTGAAGTCACCAGTCTCCTCGCATGGCTTCTGGGCACACTGCAACTCTTCGCTGTCTGGCCTTTGGGATCAACAGTTCTGGCTTCAAATCCTGGCTCTGCTATTCATCAGCAGTGAGATCCTGGATCTCTGAATGTCTTCCCCTCCTTACCACTGACAGAGCAGGGATAATTACAACCTGAGGAGCTGTATCAGGGTTAAGAAACTGTGAAGATGCTTGAGCAAGGCTCACCTCAGGCCCACAGCCAATGATTGAACAAGGCTTCAGGTCCACAGCCAGTGGTTGAACAAGGTTCGGCGCAGGTCCACAGCCACCGAGTAATAACAGGACACAGGCAGGTATGACCTGGACATTTTATTACCTGTTTACCTTGGGCTTCATCTCTGGCCACTTCCCAGATGCAGAGACCCAGGACTACGCTGCTTGCAGCTTTTCCACACCATGTTCCACGTGGTTCCCAGGTGGACCTCTTGGGCCTTTGTGTTTTTAGCACCTGGCACGCAGTAGGGAGCACTCAATCTTTTAGCACCCAGTAACCTATAGGATCCTATAGGTGCCTAGGATTCCCTGAGCACCTTTCTGCCCCCCCCCTGGCAACCATGGAGTCACTTTTCCCAGGAGGCCTGCCCTCATCTCCCAGTTTGTACTAACAGTACCGTGTGCCTCGTCCCTCTCCAGGACTCCTCTCTCCACAGTTCTCCGGCATCTCTGGTTTCCCGAAGCCTAGCCCATGGCAGGTGCCCACTAAAGACTCTCCAGTCCTACATACGTCTATACATGTATGTGCATGGCCCTTGAGGCAGTCTCATTTAGAGCAGAGGATGGCCTTAACACCACTGTATAGGCAAGGGTGACCTTGAATTTGTCAGGTCTCAAACCAGGGACAAATGGCCCAGGTACCCATTTACTTCTTCCTATATAATCCCGCCATTTTGGCTACTCCAGTTCTTTTACCCTCTTAGCTTCTTGGTGCCCTTGTTTCCAGGCTCTTCGCTCTCCTCACATGGCCGGAATCGTCTGGCCCTGTTCACTCTGGACTCTCCCAGATGTCCCTGCCACCGACCATGCTCTCTTTTGTCCACAATAAACCTTTTCCTCCACCATACCTAGGAGCAGCCATGTCCTTCTGTTTTATGATTTTTTTCCCCTTCACCTCTGAACATTCACCTCCCAAATGCTGGGATTACAGATCGCTCCACCACATTTGGTTAAGGCTCACTTGCGCCCAGGCTGGAACCTGAAACCCAAACACCTCCCAACCATAGCCCTTCTTCAGGTTCAGCAAGAAACAGCTAGCACTCAGCCAAGCCTCCTTCCTTCTCTCTCTCTCTCTCTCTCTCTCTCTCTCTCTCTCTCTCTCTCTCTCCTAGAGTCAAAGGTAGTTTTCTCAATACTTAAAACCAGGAAACTGGTTGGTGCACACCTTTAATCCCAGCACTCGGGAGGCAGAAGCAAGTTAATCTCGGAGTTCAAGGTCAGCCTGGTCTACAAAGTACCAGGATAAACTCCAAAACTACACAGAGAAACCCTGTCTCAAAAAAACAAACCAAAACAAAACAAACAACAACAACAAAAAAAACAGCAGGAAACTGAAAACAAACAAAAAAATCAGAAAACTGAGGTTGCCTTGTCTTGGGCTTCTGAGCAAATACAGTCTCTAGCTGAACCCTGAACTTGGTCATTCGAGGGAAGAGACAATCTTCATACCACATTAGGAAAATGAACTCCCTTGACCCAGTGTTCCAGGAGCCTAGAAATCAAGTGTAGATGAACAACCCCTGGCCCTGGCCCAGAAGAGTCAGACCATTTTCTCTTGGGGCCACTCAGCCATTATCTCTAAGCAGACGGGAATGGAGAACACCTTCGGTTCTTCCTTGTGGGTTTTTGGTTGTTTTGCTTTAGAAAACAGGGTCTTGCTAGCTTAAGGTGGCCTGGAACTCACTGTGTGTCCCCAGCTGCCTCTCCCTGTGTTGTGCAGCAAGCATGCACCACCACGCTCAGCTTCCCAGGCTTCAGAGGAACTGGCCTCCCACGCTAATATGGGTACTGCCTGGAGCCTGGCAGCTTAGAAGCAGAGGGACAGCAACTATCTCCACTGAGTTATTGAGAAGCCAGGACATGGTCCTTTGGCCCAGGGCCAATGTCAGGGGCAAAGGCCATATCTGGCTAATTCAAACTTGTAGGACCCTGGCCTCCCTTATTCCTGGAGTGCTTCTCAAGGACAATTTCTGGTCAGCATGACTAAACATTTAACCCTTATTCCTGGAACACATTCAGTTTCTAGTCAGATGACTAGCATTCTGTTGGTTCCTGTTTTCCCCTTGCCCCACCTGGTTAAGTTCCTATTTTCCTCCTGCCCCGCTTGGTGGTTAGCCGCAGGGCATTCATTCTATTTGAGATATGGTAATTTCCCCACCTGCCTGGGTGGGGGTCCTTGTGCTGCAGTAAGGTAGAGAAGGGCTTCCCCAAGGCTGAATAAATGGCATTTGCTTGATCTCCTGTCGAATGACCCTGGTCTCTCTGTGTGTTCTGTTCAATCTCCAGGCCTTGCTCGACTCGCATTCCGCGCAGAGGCGCGCGAACTGTACCGAGGGTGTAACACCGAAATCGGGTGTTACAATTGGAGGCCCCAGCGAGATCATCATCGGCAACTAGACCCATCTGCGAGATTGGGAAGTAGGAATCCCTGAGAGGTCGCCCTCGGGAAGACTGGCCAGCAAGGTAAGAAATTGTGCAGCGAGGGTGAATTGGTTATGGGTGCGAGTTATTCTGTTCTTATGTTGGAGGGCCGGCTAACAGGCCAGTTGTTAGGTCTTTTGGAAAATAGAGGCACCGGTGTTAAAGTTGAGACGGCACAAGAGACCATTAAGACAGTGTTAAAGTATAGTCCCTGGTTCCTACATGCAGGAGGTTTTAACATTACTGATTGGGAT
>NC_022015.1:74318959-74325517 GCF_000317375.1 Microtus ochrogaster | reverse complement strand
CCCAGCAACCACATGGTGGCTTACAACCATCTGTAATGAGATCTGGCGCCCTCCTCTGGCGTGTGGGCATACATGGAGGCAGAATGTTGTATACATAATTAAAAAAAAAGAGAGAAATCGTGTTGGGTGAAGGTATCCTTCCCCAGCAGAGGCAGCAACTAGTCTTGGTCTAGGGACTAATGCCTGACTCTGGGCTCTAAAGGATGTGTTACAACAGAGGGTGAGATGAACAAAGGAACCACTGGCCTATACAGTGGCAGATCCACACCTACAAATGCACTGAGAACCTCCAGCTCAGCATTTAGGGCCTCAGGAGACCGCCCACGAGTCCAGGAGCCTCTGAACCAATACCTAATACCTCACTTGCATGCCAACTGTTCTACGCAGGTGTATTTTGCCACCTTAACCTCTAAGCACTGGAGAACGGGGTGCGTGGCTCTTGCTTCTGTCACATTTCCTGAGATTCCATCCAGCACTTGCTGGGCACAAAACAGGCAACTCAGCACATGTATCATATTCTAAGGCCGGGTGCAGTGGCTCATGTCTGTAATTCCAGCCCTAGGAGGCTGAAACGGGGAGGAGCCAAGGCTGTGTATGAAGTTCCTGGAAAATCTGGGCTAGAGTGAGATCCTATCCCAAACAAAAACAAAACCTAAAGTCAGAGCTGGAGAGACGGCTCAGTGGTTTAGAGGACCTAGGTTTGATTCCCAGTACCCTAACCCTAACCATCTGTAACTCTAGTTCCAGAGGATGGTGCCCTCTTGTGGCCTGCATAAATCCTGCACGCATCTGGTACAGTCATACATAGCAAAACACCCACATGCATAAAATAATATAAAAAAACAAAAAGCTCCAAACCAATCCAGCTTTGGGGAGTCGGCCAACGCTTGTCTCTGCCTTTGGGGTTGGATGTTAATATATTTATGGAATGTCACAGAGTATTTCTGATATTAGCAACAGAAATTCCTCAGGACAAGAATGGACTCAGCAGCAACCCCTGCCTACTGCTGGCCCAGGACCCTGCCCTTGACTGCTATGGTTGGTCTTGGTATAGAGCAGGCAAAAGGCAGGAGAGTGATCTGGAGTCTGAGGAGGAAGAGACAGAAATGAAGTGTGGCAAGGAAAACAGTGGCAGGACGTTTAGGACTGATTTTATTAGGGCTTCTCACAGTGGTTAGAGCCACTCTGTCTTCAGAACGATCACAGCACAGGATATGTCACCCAGACTGCCCAGGGACCCAGAGCAGCGGACTCTTATTGCTTAAGATACACATATTCACAATAACTGACGGACGCCGATGTGCCTCGCACGGGAATGTGTTAGCGGCTGCAAAGCTGACTGTAGCACCAAGCCCTCTGCCTACCCTCTCCTCCCACTGACCTGGAAACCCAACTCAGCCAAATCTCCCTGGCCCCTAACTCCTATTTCCTGTGCTCGCTCTGAGCGCCAGTGCGGCCTAAGGCAGCAGGGGCCCAGACTGTGGTGCTGCCATCTTGGTGGGCGCTGCAGTGAAGCCAGTCCGAACTCGGGTCAGCTCCCCATCCTGCCAGGGAAAAGAAACTGGAGAGGGCTCCACCTCATCGCTAGTTAACTGAAGAAGGATTCATTTTGGGAAGAGTAAGTTCTGAGTTGTCTGGGACGTTAACAAGGTGTGTGAGGGCTGCAGCTCGGGGCCCTGTGGCCACACACCAACCCCTCGAGACCTCGGCAGAGGAGGTGCAAGCTTGTGGCATCGAGGTGTCTGCCAGGGACTCCTGGTGATCCTGGGCAGGCCGATGTCTGAGCCACAACCGGTCCAAGCTTGTCACTCAAGACTCAATCAAGCTGTCTGACCGCAGCGGAGGGAGGGAGACCCGTTCAGAATACATTTCCACACACAGGGAACAGAATGTAGGCCTCTGAGTGTCCGTGGAGCACTGTGCCAATCGCAGTGGTGAGCTGAGGAAGAAGCCTCGCCCTGGAGGGCAGTGTCGCTGGCAATCAGAGGCGCTGCCGGCGACACCGGAGTACAGTCAGACGTTTGTTCGGTAAACAGTAAACACGTAAAATAAATTACCTTGAGAGGGCCAGATGAGCTCCAGACATGTGGCTAACGTGAGCAGAATGGTCATTCAAAGTATCTTCACAGGAACACAGGGCTCGGGGCCACATACAACTCGCACACTCACACACATACACACACGCACACACACACGCCATCCAACATCACTGTGTAGACTTCACTTTTGTTCGACAAGGATTTTGGTTTGTGGCATCCAAATGCGGACACACATCACCTCACAGCCTCGGACCTGTGTGTGTGTGTTTACACGTGGACCTTTCTCCTCTCATCACTAAGGACGGTGTGGAGTCTACATATCATCGTTCAAGAGCGGGAAAGGAACCACCCTCCTTGCGTGGACAGGGCTGGGCGGGGAATGTTCGTTTCAGCTGCTTCTAGGCTCCTTTTTCCTACCAAAGCCAGGTGACGGCAGCCAGGCCCCGAGGTCCTGCTGGAGGTGACTGTCACCCCCTGCCTGAGAGACTCTTTACACAGGCTGTGCAGGTAAGGCACCCCTCTCCAGTAGGTTCGGGGCTGGGGCAGCCATAAGAAGCACAGATAACAACAGTGTTCCTTCTAAGTGGTCAGTTTAAAACAAACAAAACACAAACAACAGACTTGGAGAACTCAAGAGAAAATACCCAGGACACACAATCTCCTCAGTCCATCTGCTTACAGAGGACAGGGAGAGACTGCAGATTGCATTCAGGATGGACGGGGACCACGGGGCACCTTTGGGCATGGACAATAGGCGGAAGTGGAGGATGCCATCTCTACCAGGCGTCAGACTTAGATCTCCACTCACAAAAGGGTCAGGACTACCGCATCTCTCCTGCTGGCCCAACATTATAGCTAGACTCTTGGAAACTCAACCTGGAGAAAGCTGCAGAATTCCCTCGTACAGAAGAGGATTCTTGCCTGTCCGCCCATGCGGTTGTTTCCAGCTAGCCTTGGTTATTTGTTTTAAAGGAAAACACAGAGAACACAGGATAAGCGTCTATACCTGAACCAGGCTGAAGCCAACCGAAGCCTGCTGGGAAGGGCCCCCCTACAATGCAGGGGTGCACTCTCTACCTGGGGCTTGCTAGATAGAAGCTCCCCACCAACCCGCCCACCGGCTCTCACCCTCCCACAGGGTTAGACCAATGCCAGCTCTGCAGACACTGGCAGCCACAGGTGACAGCCACAGGCCCAAGTTTCCTTCACTCGGGGCCAAAATAAACTGTCTCTCCCAGACTGAGACACAGGGAAGGTCTCTTCCAAACCTCTGTCACCGAGAACCATCTTGGAGCCCAGCCCCAGTCCTGGGGGGCTTTCCGGACACACGTTTCTCAGCCGAGCAGGTGAGATACAGCTCTGAAAAGGGGGGTGCGGAATGAGTCCCAGAACCGGGTTCTCAGTCTTCTACAACACTGTGCTTCTGTGGGGGGAGAGGAGGCATCCACACCCCAAACTTGTACCTGGAGACGTGGGAAAAGTGGGACGGGAGGGGAGAAAAAAATGAAAGGACAAAGTGGCCGTACCACTTCTCAGAGTCACTTAATGCTTCTCTTGTGGGTGTCCCCTGCCCTGGTTGTCTGTCAAGCTCTCCGGTGCAGGCAGGGCCTGCTCTAGCTGGGGGAGCCGCCACGCTGCGAGTTTGGCGAGTCCTGCTCATTGATGGTGTTGAGCAGTAGGCATGCCGGCGGCCGTGGCAGGTGGGGGTGCCCAGGCTCTCGAGCCGGCTCCTCAGAGGCCAGGCAGAGCCCTTCCTCTTCGTCAACGGGAGGTCGTACGTGACAACTGTCACAGAAGTCCAGGGGCCCATCCAGGCCATCGTCGATGAGAGTATTGAACTCTTTGAGACCATCGTCATGGTGGCCCCGGTTGCACACACACACCTCAATGCCTGAGTCACCCGTGAAGCGGCGATGTCGGCCAGGGGTCTTGTCTTTGTTGTCGGGGGGTACACTACTATGCTCCAAACTTGAATCTTTCAGTAGCTCCTCCTTACACTCCGAATCCCTGTCCAGGAAGGCCCCTGGGTCCAGCTCCCCGTGGCCGGCCAATGAACCACTGGACTCCATTCCAGGGTCTTTGGTGGCTTCCCGGTCAGCGGGCACTTCAGAGGGCTGAGGGTCAGCGACACTCGGGGGTCTTGTGCTGCTTCTACTGGGTCCAGACAGAGGACTGCTCTGTGCCCCCTGGGAGCCCTGGGGTGGGTCAGCGCCTGGGGGGCTGCCGCCTGCAGGGCCACCCTGAGGGGGCAGCAGCTGCTGCTGCTGGAAGGCACTGTATGGTGGGGGAGGAGTCGGAGGTCTGTTCACCACTTCCTCATAAGGAGGTAGTAAATAGTTTGGCAAAAACCCTAGAACAAGGAGGTACAGAGGAGAGATTAGCAGTGGCCAGCATCCTAACAAAGCGCACACTGAACCTGCTATTGTCCCTTCCCACCTCGGAAGCAGAGCCATCAGTGGCGGCCATGGGTAAGGGGAGGGGACTAGCAACTGCCTACAACAGTGCTTCTCGACCTTTCCAATGCTGCGACCCTTTAGCGGGTCCTCGCGTTGTGGGGACCCAACCACAAATTCTATTTGCTGCTATTTCACAACTGTAAACTTGCTACCATTATAAATCGTAATGTGAATATCTGATACACAGGCTATCTGATGTGATCCCTGTGAAAGGGGTTGCAACCCACAGGGTGAGGACCACCGGCCTACAGGAAGAACAGTGTGGGGGCTGGAGAAATGGCTCAGTGGTTAAGAGCAGTGTCTGCTCTTCCAGAGGTCCTGAGTTCAATTCCCGGCAACCACATGGTGGCTCACAACCATCTGAGGTCTGGTGCCCTCTTCTGGCCTGCAGACGTACACACAGACAGAATACTGTATGCATAATAAATAAAAAAATATTAAAAAAAAAAAAAAAAGAACAGTGTGGGTGTGACCCGATGGTCCTTCTCATCTGAGAACCCCTGATGCTGCTACCCGAGCAAGGACCTCCTGCCTTCCTGGGGTTAAGGGACAAGGGGAGGCAGGTGTGGTGAACTGGCTTCTTCCTAGAACGAACCTGTTTCCCAGGACACACAAGCCCCACACTTCCTTTGAGAAAGCTTCCATTGGGCTGGAAAGATGGCTCAGTGGTTAAGAGCACTGTCTGCTCTTCCAGAGGTCCTGAGTTCAATTCCCAGCAACCACATGGTGGCTCCAAACCATCTGTAAAGAGATCTGGCGCCCTCCTCTGGCATGTGGAGGCAGAAAGTTGTATACATAATAAATAAATCTTTTTTTAAAAAAAGAAAAAGCTTCCATTTTTTGTTTTGTGTTGGGGAAGGGGAATAACGGGCAAGAGAAAAGAAGGAGAGCATTGAGTCTATACACTTAGGTGCAGTACCTAGAGCTGCCAGAAGAGGGCGCTTGTTGGCCTGATCCCGAGTTACTCTGATCTATGGTGGGGAGAACTGAACTTGGGTCATAGGCAGGCTCTGTACACGCTCTCTCCAGTGCTGGCCCCACATTTCTTGCTCAGACTGTGTCCTCCACCTGTCCTTAGGCCTCAGACAAGAGCCCTAACGTAAGCATTATGGACCATACGCTCTTTTTCTCCTCCCCCCACAGATATCTCATGTGCGGGGCTTTTTCCTGAAGGTCAGAAATTCAGACTGCCTCTGTCACTACAGGGCAGTTGAAGATGCTCTGGAAGGACAGACAGGCAGCACCTTGACTCGGCTCGGGAGCGGTGGGTGAGTGAGGGGTCCCTGTCACCAAGGCACATCACATACATACCAGGTGAGTTCCTCCTGAACACGCTGAATGCCATGAGGCTCTGACCATCTATCTCAAAACTGCAACGGCAGCTGCTAGCATCTTCTAAGCACTTACTGTACACACCCAAGGCGCCAGGCTAAGCAGCTACCCCTCCAGCTATGAAGCCCGAACATTTACAACACTATTATTCTGTATAATGTGCCCGATGGCTTTAGACAAGATGCCTGGTTGGGGCCCCCGTGGATCACATGAGAGCATGGTATGGGGAATTCCAGAATCAGGATTTCAGTTATGTCACCAAGTTTCTGTCTGTCTCTTCCATTGAGACTCTATAAGGAACCCACAGGGCAGCAAGTCAAACAGGAGGGTTCAGGCGGATGAGTGCCAAATCTCAAGCCACTAAAATTATACAGACTTCCATTGACTATGTGCCTTTAAAAAAATCCAGAGGGTTGGAGAGATGGCTCAGATGTTAAGAGCACTACCTGCTCTTCTAGAGGTTCTGAGTTCAATTCCCAGCTCCCACATGGTGGCTTACAACCATCTATAATGAGATCTGGTGCCCTACATGCCAGAACCCTGCATACATAATAATTTTTTTTTTTTTTTTTTTTTTTTTTTTTTTTTTTTTGATTTTCGAGACAGGGTTTCTCTGTAGCTTTTTTGGTTTCTGTCCTGAAGAGGCTAACACAGAAGTAGAATGATTAATTCATAAAGACACTGGATATGTTATCTAGAAGAGACCCTAAATAATTTTTTTTTTTTTTTTT
>NC_022015.1:74297943-74318859 GCF_000317375.1 Microtus ochrogaster | reverse complement strand
TTGGTTTTTCAAGACAGGGTTTCTCTGTAGCTTTGAAGCCTATCCTGGAACTCACTCTGTAGACCAGGCTGGCCTCAAACTCACAGAGATCCTCCTGCCTCTGCCTCCTGAGTGCAGATTAAAGGCGTGCATCACCACTGCCTGGCAATAAACAAATCTTTAAAAAAAAAAATCTACTTCAAGGCCATTCTTGGGTTCCATATAATGAATTTGAGGCCAATGTGGGCTACATGAGACCCTGTATTAGTTTATGTGTGTGTATATGTGTGTGTGTGTATTGTGTATAATATACATGTATATGTGGTCTGTTAAAGGGTCAGAGATCTAGCTGCTGTGAGCCTGGGAATGGCCCTGAGGACTTGGGGACCACGACCATAGCCTGATTCACTGTGTGATTCTCTACTTGAGAGCCCCTGAGTGTGGCAACAGAGGGCAACCTTGGCCAGGCGTCCTAACCACAATGGACCATTCGGGGGCAGGCTCTGTGCGACTAAGCCCCCGAGGACGGGGTATGGTGACCTGGGCTGAACGTACTGAAGTAAAATGGCAGCGCTGAGTAATTGTGGGCTTCCCGGTAGGCGATCAGGTTGATTTCATGTTGCCGCTGCTGGGCCTGAAGGCGGTGCTTGGCTCGGCGGTGGTGGCAGACGCAGCAGCAGCTCAGGATGATGACGACGGTCCACACTAGCCAGAACCCTGGGAGTTGGGGAGGCAAGACAGAGAGGCACACACACAGTGAGGACCGGCGAGATGGGGCAGCTCGCAATCGAGGTCTAGACCTCACAACTGGGCACGATCAAGGTCTAGATAGTACCCTCACGGCTGGGCATGATCAAGGTCTAGACAGTACCCTCACGGCTGGGCACAGACAGTAGGCCTCACCCTGTCATTTTATGTCAAGCCACACATTCAAAAAACAATTAAAAAAAAAAAAGATTTATTTATTGAGTATGTATACAGTGTTCTGTCTGCATGTGTCCCTCCAGGCCAGAAGAGGGTACCAGATCTCATTAGAGATGGTTGTGAGCAAACATGTGGTTGCTGGGAATTGAACTCAGAACCTCTGGAAGAAGAGGTCAGTGCTCTTAACCTCTGAGCCATCTCTCTAGCCTCCTTAAAAATCTTTTTGCTACAGGCAAATATGCTCAGGACAAAAGGAAGGGAATGGGAAGGAGAGGAGGGTCAAGCCATCAATCACTTCAGCACACTGACAGGGTCTGTGTTTTAAATGAGGTGGACACTAATAAGAGATCCTACACAAAATACTTGAGACTTTCTGGTGCCTACTTCCCTTCTCTGTCCCAACCCAGAAGACCTGCAATTGCGGGGGATTTCAGAGCAGCCCATCACATAAGAATTCTACAGTCAGGCAGTAGATTCCCAAGCTTTTAATCCCAGCACTTGGGAGGCAGAGGCAGGTTGATCTCTGTGAGTTCAAGGCCAATCTGGTCTACAAAGAGAGTTCCAGGACAGTCAGAGCTGTTTCAGAGAAACCCTGAAATCTTAGGGTTCACCTGATGAGAGACAAGCTCATCACTGGGAAAAGCCTCAGTGCCTCTGTAAACCATGATCACTAAACAGAAATGGAAAAGTTTTAATTGCCTCAGGCTCTCTCTTCCCTGGAGAGTGTAAATGGCTTCCTGTGTTATCTATAATTGGGTACAATTCCATCTCCCGCTGCCTCAACAACCCACTACTCCCCCTCCCGCCACCACCCCTTAAACCTGCGAGGGCAGAGGACACTGGCCACCTCCCTTTCTTCCTCCACTCCAGGCCGTGTGGCGTAGACAACCATAGCCCTCTCATTTCCCACTGCCTCGGGAGACCCCAGTACGAGAACACCTCAATTCTGAACAGAAAAGTCTTTTCAACACTTTTTAAAAAATTAATGGTACAGCCGGGCGGTGGTGGCACACGCCTTTAATCCCAGCACTCGGGAGGCAGAGGCAGGCGGATCTCTGTGAGTTCGAGGCCAGCCTGGTCTACAAAGGGAGTTCCAGGACAGGCTCCAAAGCCACAGAGAAACCCTGTCTCGAAAAAACCCAAAAAAAAAAAAATTAATGGTACACTTTTGCTTAAATATATACAGACATATATGGGAGAAAGATTGGAAGGAAAAACACAAGAATAACGACCTCTTAAAAATGTATATAGCTGGGTAGTGGAGCACACCTTTAATCCCAGCACTTGGGAGGCAGAGGCAGGAGGATCTCTGCGAATTTGAGGCCAGCCTAGTCTACAGAGCAAGTTCCAGGACGGCCAGGACTGTTATATAGAGAAACCTTGTCTTAGAAAAATCAAAATTAAATAAATGAATAAATAAATAGATACACAATAAATAGATAAAAATGTATATGTGTGAGTGCTTGCTTGCCTGGTGCCCTTGGTGGTCAGGAGGGAGTTGGCTCTCCTGGAAATTGAGTTACAGACGTTGTGAGAATCCAGGCAGATGGTGGGACCTGAACCCAGGTCCTCCACAAGAGCAGCAAGTGCCCTTATCCACTAAGCCCTCTATCTCTCCAGCCCCAAATAGCGAGAGAGCATTATGAGAAATTTAAGCTTTTTTCTTTTCTTTCTCTTTTCTTTGTTTGTTTTTGAGGGTTTCTCTGAGTAGCCCTGGTTGTCTTGGAATTCACCCTGTAGACCAGGCTGGCCTCAAACTCAGAGAGAGATCCTCCTGCCTCTGCCTCCTGAGTGCTGGGGTTAAAGGCCTGGGCCACCACCTTCCAGCTGGCTTTGTTTTTTTCAAATGAGACATTTATTTCTAAAAAGTACTGTGTAGGGTGGATTTGACAAAAAACGCGTATGTGCATGCATGAGATTGTGAAACATCTTTTAAATTACCCTATGTGTGTATAATGTATCAGTGTAGATGCCGTGTGTATGTGTGTAAAGGTCAGAGGGTGATCTAGGTGTGTGCAGAGGTCAGAGGATAATTTATGTGCGTGCAAGGTCTGGGAGTAACTTCCAGTGCAGAGATCAGGGGGTACTTTATGAGCGTTTATTAACACCATAAAGTAACCTCCCCTTTAGAGACAGGGTCTCACATGGTATAGGCTGGCCTTAAACTTACTATACAGCTGAGGCTGGCCTTGAA
Organism: Microtus ochrogaster; assembly: GCF_000317375.1. Classification (NCBI taxonomy): domain Eukaryota; kingdom Metazoa; phylum Chordata; class Mammalia; order Rodentia; family Cricetidae; genus Microtus; species Microtus ochrogaster. The sequence continues at coordinate 74,315,762 of NC_022015.1, read as the reverse complement.
ATCCTGATCTTCCCATCGCTACCTCCCAAGGGCTAGAATACAGACAGATGTGTGCCACCACTTCTGGCTGATCCCAATGCTTTCTATATGACTTTTTTCTTCTCACTATTCTAATTTTAGTAAGGTCCATGAAGCCATAGAATGGCAATAAATGTAATTAACTTAAAATATGAAGTGTGAGCCGGGCGGTGGTGGCGCATGCCTTTAATTCCAGCACTCGGGAGGCAGAGGCAGGCGGATCTCTGTGAGTTCGAGACCAGCCTGGTCTACAGAGCTAGTTCCAGGACAGGCTCCAAAGCCACAGAGAAACCCTGTCTCGAAAAACCAAAAAAAAAAAAAAAAAATATGAAGTGTGCTAACAGCTTAATATGGCAAGTTGCCGTTATCTTTTTAAGTTGCCATAGAGTTTAACTGTATTTAATAAGCCATATTTGGGGGCTTTTTAAAAGATTATTTATTTATTACATATATTCTGCCTGCATGCATACCTGCACCCAGAAGAGGGCACCAGGTCTCATTACAGATGGTTGTGAGCCACCATGTGATTGCTGGGAATTGAACTCAGGAACTCTGGAAGAAGAGTCAGTGCTCTTAACTGCTGAGCCATCTCTCCAGCCCCTGGGGAAGGGGGCTTATTTGTTTAAGACAGGGCCTCACTATATAGGCCAAGCTGGCATCAATACCTTCCTTCCTCCGAGGGCTGAAATCACAAGTGTCCAGAGCGTACTCTGTAAACAGAGTATCTGACACCATTCAGAGAAGACACACAATACAATGTATTGTTTTTCTTTTCAGAAAAGTACAAACATGCGTGCATGTGTGTGTGTAGCTTGTGGAGAGTGTGTGTGTGTGTGTGTGTGTGTGTGTGTAGCTTGTGGAGAGTGTGTATGTGTGTGTGTGTGTCTTTTGTGGAGTGTGTGTGTGTGTGTGTGTGTAGCTTGTGGAGAGTGTGTATGTGTGTGTGTGTGTAGCTTATGGAGAGTGTGTATGTGTGTGTGTGTAGCTTGTGGAGAGTGTGTATGTGTGTGTGTGTGTAGCTTATGGAGAGTGTGTATGTGTGTGTGTGTAGCTTGTGGAGAACAACTAGGGGTGTCAGTCCTGGGTGTCGGCCTTGGAGGCCAGCGCGTCTTTACCCCTTGAGCCATCTCTCTGGCCCAGAAGAGGGCACTGCACCCACTGGAGCTGGAGTTACAGCGAGAGCAGCAAGTGCTCGACACAATTGACCGAACTATTTCTCTAAGCCAGTGCTTCTCAACCTTCCTAATGCTGCAACCCTTCAGTACAGTTCCTCATGTTGTGGGGACCACCAATTATTTTTGTTGCTGCTTCATAACTGTGCTTTTGCTACTGAGCAGTGTTCTCGGTTCCTGAGACCAGAGGGAAAGTGTTTTCCAACGGTCAAGACCTACAGGCTGAGAACCGCTGCTCTAGGTCACCATTTTCTTTCCCCTGGGATTGAATGCTAAGTGAGCATCCTCCCACCAAGCCCTCTGGTCCCTATTCCTACCCCCACCCCACAGCTCGACTTTAAAATCAGTAACTAATGTTATTTTTACTTGGATCGTTTTCCCAGTATTTCCTCATCTTCTACATTTTCTATACTATATACGTGATCCAAGGCATCATTCTCAGCTTCTGTGACTTTTGCTTTAAATTCAACTGTTAAGTAAAGAAAATCTCAGCAGGGCATAGTGACACATGCCTGTAACCTGCACTCCAGCGTGAAGGTCAATCTCAGTTCAGAGTTAACGTGGGCCATCAAAGCAAACAAGAGAAATCCCATACCCCACCTTTCATGTTCACCGAAGATTCCTGATTCTCTGCCTTTGGGTGCACAGGTAAGGCTGAACTTCCCAGCCTCTGTGTGTGTAGGGGGGAATATGGGACTAATTCCACCCACAGCAGAAATCATGAGTGGCGTGCCACTGAGAGACTAGAATGTTTCTTGTGTGACACCTCCCGTCGGCTTTCCATCAGCACCCCAGACAGTTGTGTCTGGCTCTAGGCTGTGAGACACACTCCAGCGGGAACAAAGCCCCATTTCCCCTTCAGTGGACACACATTAAGAATGAGAAAGAAGCCTGTCAGTTTTGGTCACTAGGATTTTGGACCTGTGTTCCAGGAAACCTAGCCTACCCTGACCGCCACAGTGTGCCTACAGTGTTTCCTACTCAAGATTGAAGTATTTATCAGGAATCATTTAAAAGGTTGTGTTACATTTTTGTTTATTCTGTGCACATGAATAAAGGTCAGAGGTCAACTGGGTAGAACTGGTTCTCTCTTTCCACCATGACAGTCTGGGATCAGCAGTCGACCTCGTGAGGATTCTTAAATGGAGTTTGTTTTTTTTTTTTTGGTTTTTCGAGACAGGGTTTCTCTGTGGTTTTGGATCCTGACCTGGAACTAGCTCTTGTAGACCAGGCTGGTCTCAAACTTACAGAGATCTGCCTGCCTCTGCCTCCCAAGTGCTGGGATTAAAGGCGTGCACCACCACCGCCCGGCTTAAATGGAGTCTTGATATAAAACAATGCAGAGGCCCTCTTAACTGAAGTAGCACAGGAAAAGCTTTCTTTTTTTTTTTCTCAAAAAAACAAAACAAAACCACAAAATGGAAAGATTAGGAAGCCCAACAGTCACGTAGGGGAGAAGGAAATGAAGGTAAGTGACCATCAGTCAAACTCCATACGCCTACTCTCTCTCTCTCTCTCTCTCTCTCTCTCTCTCTCTCTCTCTCTCTCTCTCTCTCTCGTTCATGGTCCTGGGGACAGAATTCAGGACCTCATGCACGTTGGAGCACATGCTCGCCAACAAGCCACACTGGCGGCCTTGGCCCATACTGCCCACCGGACACACGGGAAAGGGTGTGCAATGTCACCTTGGTCTCAGACTGGATAAACCGCATCTGAGTATCTGACATAAGAGCACAGGAGAACTGTGTGTCTGGAAACAAGGGCAAACACAAGGGCAGAAGAGGTCCTGCGGCACACCAACTGTCAACCTCGGGACAGGGAACAGCAGGCAGGACATCCTGACACGGCCTGACTAAACTGTCCTGGGAATCACGCTGGTCACGGCTGGAAACTGACTTTAAGCAGTGATAGGGTATTCGATTAGTACCAAGGGACTAATTTTAAAATTTAGCTAGGTTTCAGAAATACGAGAAGGTGGGTTTTACTGCTTTTGTTTCTGAGGCAGGATGCAGCCTCAAACTTAGGGCAATCCTCCTGTTTCCCGAGTGCTAGGACTACAGGTGTGTGCTACCACGCCTAGCGGAAGAAATTTTTGAGAAACTGAATCAATCAAACTCATACAAGAACACAAAACTAAACAAAAAAGACACTCTCTACCCTGTCCCCAAACACACGCCAGCCCAGAGGACTCCTCCCTCCTCCCCGCGTCATGGCCTTACTGTGTGCAGCGTGTGTCGGGCTAAGCTAAATGGAAACCATGTTTGTAAGAACAGTCACAGTCTCACGTAGGAGCTGAGTCACGTGCCCCAGAGTTCATGACAGACTTGGGAAAAGGCCACTCCTCGACTGACAGGAAATTCCCCACCAGGGAGCCACAACATACTTAGCCCCTTCCTCTCACAGGACAGGGGAGACTCCCTTGGCTCTGACTGTTCTCGTTGGGAACTCCTGCCCTGACGCTGCTCAAAATCTCTGAATTTGGGAAATGAAGATTCCAAAACTATACTGTCATCTGAATTGTAAGTCAACTGTCCTATAGGGGTAACCACAGCTACACAGGTTCAAATCCCAGTTCTCAAAGACCTGTGACCCTGGGGGCTTTTTGCGTCTATTCCCCTTGCCTGTAAAATGGGAGAACAATGGTCTCTAACAACTCTGATCATTTTAAGGCCCAGGAGAACATATATGAACTACTCCAAGCCATCTCTGGTTTATTATTATAACCGTTGCTGTTACAGGCTAATCACAGATGGCAAGGATTTCCTTGAAATCCTCTTTGACCCCACCCTGAAAACCATTCCATAAAAAACATGGGTTAGGATCAAGTCCAAAGTCTGCTTCGAGGTTCTGTTCTTGGCAAAATTCTGTGGAAAAATCAGGCCACTCCTATTGACTGAGCCCCTGCTGTGAACAAGGTGCTGTGTCCGCTGAGAGGAACTGTTATGCTCTGACCATCCTGCCCATGTCCAGGGCACTGGGTCACCAGGGAGCTGTGCTTCAACAGGGTCTTGGAGGGTAACTCCTTGATAGCCAATGTGCTCTAAAGCTAAGTGCCGTAAGTTGGCCTTGATATCAGCTCAACTGTCCTTTGAAGATAAACTAAAAAGAAATAAAATTAACTTGTACCTGTGCATGTGTTGGAACATCAATCCCATAGTGCCTCACAAATGTGGACAGCTCCTCATACATTAACTAAAATAACACAGTGAGTGAGTATTAGCCCGTTAGCATTAAGTGGGTTGCTAATGGTCTCTTTCATGTCGTCCCAGGAAACAACTTGAGTAAAATTCCTCCAAATCACCTCAGGGACAGAAAGTCCAACACTGACTTTTCCCTGGGAAATGTGGTCTGGAGAATGGCAGGGAACCCTGCTTCATGGTTTTGGTTTGTTTGTTTGTTTGTTTGTTTGTTTTTTGAAGGTACTCCTGGATTTCTGGAGTCTTCTTGCTCCGTCTGTTTCAGGGACATTAAGCCTGCAGAAAAGCTCTCTGGGACTCTGTGATCTGTGCCCTTAGACAACCTGAGACAGAGAGTGGTAACCACTTCTCGGCTACTAACAACAGAGTGATTCCTGAACGCCTCCAGCCCCAAGGCGAGCAGACAACCTGAGTACCTCACAGGTGCAGACGACCCTACTATAATGCTATCTATACAAGTTTCCTATAGCCCACCTCTCTCAGGCAAGCCCCACAGGCTCGGGACGTGCGTGTGCCTTCCGGTACGTGTTTAAGTCCTCTCAACTCTCGAGGAGCACTCAAAGGCCACCTTTTCCACACAGGCCACCCAGATCTTGTCTGGACAAAGCAAATTCCTTCTGAACGGGAGCCAGAGGACGTGGCCTTTACCCCATACTTCTGTGCTGCAAGCCCACACGGCATCACCTCCTGGCTTGATTACTTCCCAAAGTAAGAGTTATGTATGTCCCACCCACTTCTGAGTTAGAAGATGCTATGGCATCAATTTAGAGCCTGCTAGAATTGCAAACTCTCAGGTCTAGCTCATACGTAAGGCCTGTGTTTAAATATGCGTCTGCTACACACTGCGGCCTAAGACCCTGGGATACGGGTTTGCGAATGACTGGCAGCAGAGTGAATCCAAGCACAAACCGGTTTCTGTGGTCTCAGGCAATGTGCTGGTCAAACAGGAACATCTCTTCCTACCTCACACAGGTCCAGGACCTGGTTCAGGTTACAGCAACCCGAAAACTTGCTGGACAAAACTCAAGGTCAGCATGTGCCCGTGGGCTGTGGGGCTGTACATTGTGTGTACGTCAGTCCTTAGGACACAGGCAAAATTAGTTCAGCAGAGGTAAAAGGGCTGGTGGGAACGGCATTGCCCCCAGGGCCTTTCTTGTGAAATGAAGAGGTGCCTTGTCTGACCTTGCCAGTGATCACTGGCTCAGTTTTCTCTCCCACAGAAAGGGGGGCAAGAGGTAGGAAACCAACTCAATGCCAGTTACTTTTGCATTTCTGGCAAAATTGAAAGGCAGTGAGAGGGAACACGGGTTACAACCACAAGAAGTATATTTTTTCAGCACTTGGGAGGAAGAGATAACAGAATTTAGAGCTCTTGGTCAGCCTGAGCTACACAGCCATTTCCAGACCAACTATATATGAAAAAATGTATCTTAAACAAACAAACAACAAAAGAGCATGTGTTGTTTTGCTGAGAACTTTATAGCTTGAGCCAACCCTCCAGTCCCCTCCTGTGCACTTCTTGAAAAAGCTAGGCCCCAAATAAGGAGGAAGACCTAAGAATCTCATAGGAGAGACAGAAAAATACGCACTGGGCATCTCCGGCCCAAGAAGCCACCACTGAGCACAGGCCTCCAAATGTCTCACTCTGTGGTCTCCATCCTGGCGCTCCCCCACCCCCACCGCACACCCGGAGTTGGGAAGCCTTGCCACTTGTACAGGGAGGCTGCTCTCTCTTTTGGGCCTCCCCACTTCCCCAGATGACTGTGGACAGAAGTGAGACAGAAGCCTCTCTTCCCAGACAATCTTCCTGCCACTTGCTTCTCCTAGCCCTTGCCACTGGCCCACCTCTTGGCCCGGGCTTTGCTCTCCCTCGCAGCCCAGGAGGTTCTGTCAATCTGAGATGGGGCCATGAGCAACCCCGCTTCTTTCGGTAAGTGGTGCCGGCTGGGCCCAGGCCCCAGAAAAACAAGCTGGAGCTCTGTGCTTTTTGGCAGCCCGGCTTCGCCTTTTGTTTTGACAAGGGGTGGAGGGGAGAATTTGAACCCTGTGGTTATCTGCATTTTAAAACATTTAAACACAGCGAGTCCACCTGCTTGGCACTCGGCACTGTTTAGCCTGTTTCTCGGCCCTGCACCTTCTAAACCAGCAATTCTGTACCCTCCTCTTGCTTATATATACGGGAGCTTGGTGGGGATCTCGACGCTCTGTCCTTTCCCACACTCAACTTCTGTGGATCGGGTGGCCTTAGTCCTGGAAAGGGAAGGGTAAGGAAGAGGTCCTATTTGAGGACCCACCCATGCTGGCTTTTGGAGGCCATTGCACTTCACAGGGAGGGAGACTTCCCAGCCAGGAGTCCAATCTCCTTGCCAGATCAAATACTGGTCCTAGCTGTTTTCCTACCACATCACTGACTGGGAGGAGTGGGTGAGAAGAGAGGGCGGGAAAGGCCCATAGGGGACAGCGGGAGTAAGGGCATGGTTTAACAAGCCGATCCAATGTCTGGTTTTCTACGGAGCAGGGGTGAGGGCTCAGAATCGTCTGGGCAAACAGTCCTCGGTTGTTTCTTTTGAGAAGCAGCTGTGTCAGTCACCTGAGCCTGCTCTCCCCTGCGGACTCCCATCCTCCCACTCTGTCTGGCCGTCAACACTGTCTCATTTGAGTTCTAAAACGATCAGGGTACAAAGTGTGTTGGGCAAAAGCCCTGTCTGACAACCTTGACCTCTGGAGAGGCAGACTGCGTTCCCATCATCAGCCCACGGTGCCCAGAGGGTACCCAAGCCCTCCTCCTCTAGAAAGGAATCACTTCCGCAACCCGGAAGCAGATGCTACTCACCAACACTGTCCCCAAGAGAATCAGAAAAGGCTGGCCAGCCCGCGGTTTCCCAAGGAGCAGAGGCAGTAACCGGGACCCTGGGACGCCAAGAACCCCCTGGGCAAGGACTTACACCAGAGTTCATAGTAGTAGTTGCAGCACTGAGACTGTCCACAGCAGTGTCCTGTGTCACAGATGTAGCTTTGATTGTTGGTACCCACACAGGCTTCCTTATCCTACAAAAGCAAGAAGCAATGGAGCAGGTTACACTACAGCGTGTGCCCACTGTCTGCCGCCTCACCCCCCTCGGTCATCTGTCTGTCTCCCGAACACCCGTTAGGGAAACAAGACTGAAAAAAAAAAGAAAGAAAAAGAAAAAGACCTGACCACAGCAAAGTTTAGAAAAACAAAGGTTGATTTATTAGGGAAGAGTCATAAAACACAAAGCCATTTGGTAAAAAGTGAGGCTCCCCTCAGACAGGACGGGGGATGGGGATAAGGGGGCATACTCCATGTCCAAGGAAAAACAGTTCATGTTTAGTGCCAAACTCAGTTGCTAGGAAGGTGACGATCCCCCTGTGATGACCAGTAAATGAAATCACTTTCTATAAAACTTTCCGGAATACTGAATGCAAACAGGACGCTAGAATTACCATCCAGTCAGTCATTCCAATCTCCCTTCCAAACTCCCTCCCAGACTGCTAACAGTAAGATTCAGAAGATGGTTTAGAAGCAAACATGGGCTGGGGATGTAGCACAGTTGGCAGAATACTTGCCTAGAATGCATGAAACCATGTGTTCAAACCCATCACTGCATAAACCGCGGGTGATGGTGTTGGGGGATATTCTATCTCACTGTGAACCCCAAGTTAGCATTTGCATTAATTAAATAAAATTAATCTTGGATCAGGAGGCTGCATCAGCAACTAATTGACAGAAAGCAATCACAGAGTATCAGCGGGCATCCAGAAGACTGGAGAGAAGCGCCAGAAGTAGCCGGGAGGAATTTGGAGTGATGCTGCTTTTGTTTGGCAGAGCCGAAGGATGCTCTCTTTGGCAGATGATGCCAGCAAGGAGAGAAAGCTGGCCAGCTAGCTGCTACTCAGCCTCTCTGAGCTAGCAGGTTTTCACCCCAGCCTTTGAATCTCGAGTCTTATTTATAAAGAGAGTAATAGAGATTCAGTTAAAGCTACCTTAGCAGCAGCAACAGAGCCAGTACCTATGGGAACAGAATTCCCACCAGGTTGCTGCCTGAGCCTCTAAGCTGCTGCCAGAAACGCAGGCTGGTGACTGCAATTGCTGGCTGAAATAACAGTAGATTATGTCATAGCCATTGCGCTGAAGTCAAAACCACAATTGGATGGTGGTGGCACAGGTCTTTAATCCCAGCACCTGGGAGGCAGAGAATCTCTGTGAGTTCAAGGCCAGCCTGTTCTAGTTCCAACTAGAGCTAGTTCAAAGAAAGCTAGGGCTATAACACAGAGAAACCCTGTCTCAAAAAACAAAAGAACAAAAACAAAACAAAATCCAACATGATATTGCACACCTGTGGTCCCAGGACTTAGGGGGTAGGGGTAGGAAGCTCAGAAGTTAAGGTCACCCTAGACTACACATGACCCTACCACAAACAAACCCAAAAACAAACCCCGAATAAACAGATACACAAAACAAAACCACAAAATCATTTCCTCTGAGTCTTTACTCAAAAAAAAAAAAAAAAAAAAAAAAAAGTGGCAAACCTATTCAGGAGGCCCAGAAACTTCAATTTCCTAGAGCATTTTTACTTATTGGATGATGTCCTGAAAGTCCTGACTTGATCCACGATCCACATGGTCCCTCATCAGGGCAGTTACATAAAGGACACTGCCGAGCAACCACGTAGCACTTTGCCAAATTCTATTCATAGCATTGGGGGACCCACTAAAGCTATGAAATGCCAACCAGGTATGGTGGCTACATGTGTAAGCCTAAACTTCTGGAGGCTGAGGCAGGAGGATGGCTTTGAGCTCAAGACCAGCTTGGGCTTCACAGTGAGCGAAGTCCATCCTAGGATACAGTATCTGTGTCAAAGAGGAGGCAGAGGCTGGAGATAGCTCAGCTGGCAGTATGCCTGCTGTGTAAGCGTTAGGAACTAAGTTTGGATCCCTAGGACCCACATAAAAATCTGGGCACAGTGGTGCACTTCTGCAATTCTAGCAACATGGTAGGGGTAGATGCAAGATGAGGAGCCTATCACAACATAAAGGACCTGATGGAGACAGGAAGATGCCAACTAACCAGCCTCGCTGATTTGGTAAACACCATGTGCAGTGAGAGACCATCATTCAAAAAATGAAGTGGAGGAGCTGGAGAGATGGCTCCATGGTTAGGGGCACCGGCTTGTTCTTCCAGAGGACCTGGGTTCAATTCCCAGCACCGACATGGCAGCTCACAACTGTCTGTAACTCCAGTCCCAGGGCTTCTGGTGCCCTCACACAGACATACATGCAGGCAAAACACCAGTGAGCATAAAATAAATTATATATTAAAAACATGAAGTGGAGAGTAACTGAGAAAGACAGTAAATGTCAGCCTCTAGCCTTCCTATGCACACCCGTGCACAGACACACACACACACACACACACACACGAATGAAGTAACATACTAACTAACTAACCTTAACCTTCGCTAAGAAGTATTTTGAGCAACTTCACACATGTATGATGAAACTTCCACAAGCCATCTGCCATACCTGGCTTTCAGTGTTTCATTTACTATCATCAGTCTGTGCCAAGCACCATCTTGGGTAAGTGGAACACAGAGATAAAGAAAACATTGTTCCTAACTTTAACAAGCTCAAAGTTATGAAGAAAAACCCTGCTCGAGCAAAGAAATGCAACCCAACGGGTAACATTTGCATCTACTGCCCCTGCCCACTGGCGTCCATCCCAGCAGACGGCTGCCAGGGGAAACTCAAGTCACATGGCCAGCTCTAGCCTTACTACGTTGGCTTCAAGAATAAACAAAGCATTCTGGTGAGCATCTAAGGCCAGGCAGCTACAAGAGGAGACAGGAAAACAGGCACAATTGTGTACCAGATCCTTCCGCAGGGCACACTTCTTCCACACACCTTCAGGGCTCCCACAGCTCTTTAAAGCCTTCTACCCAGGCCAGCAAGATGACCCAATGGGTAAACTGAGTCTGAGTTTGATCCTCCAAACCCACGATGGGAGGAGAGCGCCAACTCACGGAAGTTGTCCTCTGACATCTGTCTGTGTGCTGTGACATGTGCACACACACAGAATAAGTGTGCATACCCACACGCACACAAGAAGAGAAGACAACACTAATTTTAAGAAAGAACTCTTACACCTCAGGATGAACAAGCTCCGAAGGAAGCCACAAAAGGGCAGTAAAGGCTGCAGCGAGTCTCGCAGCATTGCCAAGTTCTTTATTCTCACATCATGAGCCCAGTGAAAGCAGGATGCTAACTAGCAAGCAGCTGTCTGATTAGAGGCCTCTCAAAGGAATGGTGCATGTGGAGACAGCAGAGTTGCACTTGCTATGTTCCCAGAACCCAGCCACTCTGGCTTCAGAGCAAACCATTCCTTTAATGAGGATATCAAGTCTCTCCGAGTCACCAAGTCCTGCCAATGCCACTCTTTGACACTAGCTTGAAAAGCAAGTTTAAAGTATTCATGTAGCTTTAAAACAGGGCATGCTTCCTCTTCCCCGGCAAATACATCCAGAGAGCCTTCTGCCTGGGGAAAACCCACCAGATGAGGCACAGGCGGCGACATGACCCGTGTGACAAACACACTTGGAATCTAAACAAGTAACGCCCTCAAGACCTACTGGTGTCGGCTCTGCTCTTGGCTCTTCCACACTCCTGTTAGAAACAGGACCCCCCTCCACTCTGCCTCGCTGCTGGGCTCCAGTGCAGAGCTAGATGTCCCAGCACCCCTTAACCCAGTTCCTCAAACTCGCTTTAAGTCAACTGCCTAGCCTGCCCCGTGCCTGCTCCCCACTGGTCCTTCATCCCCAAAGGCAGGACACCCCTGCACTCTGCACCAGTCTTGTTCTAGGGAACTGCCCCTCTGCGGAATGAAAAGGCAAAGGAGGCAGGCAGTGAAGACAGGGTGTAGGCTCAAAGGCTGTTAGCATGCACGATACAGAGAGGATGAAGGAGGACCAAGGAGGGTTACAGGGATGAGAAGTGGGCTCCGCCAGCCAGCCCTGCAGTGGGAAAGGAACCTGGCAGGCTTAGATTCCACCTCAGTCCTGCCACTTCAGAGGAACAAGACTTTGGGCGATCGATATGACTGTCCTACAGTTAACGTGACCTGTAACATCTTTAATCTTACGGCTCTTTGGTTTGTTTGGTTGGTTTGGGTGCTGGGAATGGAACTCAAGGTCTCATGCATGCTAAGTGCAGGCTCTGTCTGGTTTCTTCAAACCCCTTGCCTTATCACACCTCCGACACGGCATCCACAAGTCAATGTAAGAGTTCATAAACTCCATGGCTCCTCTCACTCAAGCCTCTCCATAAGCAGCAGCCCAGCCAGAGATCACCACTAGGGGAGGGGGGGATGTCAAAGACCGCTTGTAGGTCAGTACCCACAGAATTCAAGTAGTTAAGAGTGAGTTGGGTCTGAGACCAAAGCCCCATTCCTGCACAGGGTTTATTTAATACGCAGCCTCGGAAGGCTGGTTTCCCCAGGCGGCTATCAGCATTGTTCTGTGAGCCCTGGTTATTGCTGGGCATGGAGGACCATCCAAACAGCACTTTGTCCTCCCCGGCACCAGCAAAAACAGAACAGGCTGCCATGGCCTGTGGGGCTCGTCATACACACGAGAAACTAGAGAGCATACAATAGGATGGTCTAAAATTCCCAGCCTTCCCCATGTCTCGCCACGCTTCCCCCAGGCCTCTTCAAGCACAGGACACTCATGCTGTCCCGGCCAAGGCCAGAGTGGTATGGACTGATTTTCCTGAGGCTTGGAACCTTGTCTTCTCGGTCCCTCTCCCTTCCCAGGACATCACATGCTATGATGAGCCAACGGTCACGTGATCTCTCCCCACAAAGGCAGGGCAGGCTGAGGGAATGGGAACTGCTGGGGCAAGCACATTAGGTGCCAGCGCTGCTCTGAATGCTTTCCACAGAGTCCTTCATTGAGACTTCAAAGGAACTACGAAGTAAGCAGAGACGGGAGCTGAGGGCCCAAAGCCACAACGCAAGGAAGGGACCCCATCAAGCTCGTGTGACTCCAGACCAGAGCTTAACACCACCCGGCCTCCCTGTGGAGGCTGGGCCTCTTCTGCGACTCTCCCATCCTTAGCTGCTGAAACAAGTATCAAGGATTCGCTTTTGAGGGAAACGACAAAGGCCCAGCTCTCAGACTTAGGAACATGTGCCTCACCAAGCTGTGAGAAGGGGGACATGCCCAAGCTCCTCCCTTCTGAGCTCAAAATGCCAGGCTCTGACACAATAGGGAGTGGAAGAATAGGAGCTCACCCCAGGGAGGGATGGAAGTGTGCAAGCCACCGCCCCCCCCTTCTGCAAAGTGTGCAAGCCACCGCCCCCCCTTCTGCAGCCCTTACTCCTTTACTGACAGCCTTGAGCTGGGGCGGGGGACACACGGCAAGTGAACAAAGCCTCCCACCGTAGAAGGATCTTTAAAGCATCTAATAAAAGGCGATGGAATAATCACAGGTGTAACAGCGATGGAGCACGCAGATGCGAAGGCCAATCAAGGCAGTCTAGATGGCTTCTGGGAGGAAGGTAAGCTTCACTTGGGACGGAAAGGATGATTAGAGAGCGTGTAACTACAGGAAAGGCCCGAGAAGAACGTTCCAGGATTAAAACGCTCTCAGCAAACTTCTTTGGCCAGGAGATGGCTGGAGAAGTAGGGAGGTTAGGTGAGCCAGGGCCTAACAACCCAGGGAGAAGACAGACAGACTGACATTTTTAAAGTTACTTTCAGCCTCATCAGATACTGCAGGCACATGGTGCACATAAAATAAAAATAACAGAAAGAAAAAGAAAGGAAGGAAGGAGGGAGAGAGGGAGGGAGAGAAAGAAAGAAAAAAGAAAAAAACGAATCTGCAGTTACCCTTTCCTGGAAAGACATCGAAAAGTCCATATAGAAAAGAAAAGTAAAGTAAGAGGCAGAGCATATCAAAAAGGAACTGTAAAACCCAAGTGTTCTTGGGGCTGGAGAAACAGCTCTGGTCAAGAGCACTGGCTGCCCTTCCGGAGGACAGGGGTTCAATTCCCAGCACCACATAACGGCTCACAACCATCTGTAACTCCAGTGCCAGGAGCTCCAATGTCTCCTCTGGCCTCCAAGGACACAGAACACAGGGTGCACAGACGCGCATGCAGGCATAACCCCACACACAGGTTTAGAGAGTGCTGTTACGCTGAGTCGTTCACCTTAAGGACGGCAGTGGTGAACTAGCGATCTCTCTTCCGTGTGTACGGCCCTGGCACGGCTCACTGTGAGCAGCTCCAAGGGACACCAAACAAAACAGAGGGGCACAAAGACGAAGCAGCTAAAACCAACACAGGACCGGCGAGAACACCCTAACAATGAGAAGAGGCTGAACTGTGCATCTTCTGCACATAAGCAAACAATTATCTCATTTCTTTAGTGGAGACATAAGCTGGGGACTAATGGTGCCCTAAACAGCTTCCACGTCTCGTGGTTGCTATTCTTAGCTGAGCCACAGGAAAGGTCAATTTAATCAGCATGAGAACTTTCTCAGTGCCACTGGGCAGTAAAGGTTCTTCAGGCATGGTTTTAATTTGCCAGTTTATGGGGCTGGAAAACTTTGGAAGCAACTGGCTGATGCCAACGTCATCTTCAGATCCTTAGAAAAACACTGAAGTCTTAAAGCTTCAGAGGGAAAAATAGGAAAACTGAAGTCCTTTATTGGATGGTGAAGTATTCGGGATACCAGCTCTCTTGGCTGTCTCATGAGAATGACAGGGGAGTGCCCACTTCTGGCTCTCCCCGGTGCCCCTAAATCGCTTAGCTATGCACCGAATGCCCTCATCTGCCAGGCAATGTGTGGGCAGAGGCACAAGCAGGACAGCAAGGACAGCGGGCAAAAGGTCTACTCTGAAATAGCGGCTAAACGGCAGGGGCATTTTCATTAGATGCTGAGCCCGCAAGGAAGAGCTCCAGGAACCAGAAATGACAGAGGGAAACTAGAAACCACGCTCAGAATGGAGGCTGGACCTTTCCGGGTGCCCTGCAAAGTGGGTTCGTTTGGTGATTTGGGGTAAATCTGAAACAGGGAGGTGGAACTGAGACCCAGCATCTAAAGACGGGACCCACTGAGCGTGGTGGTACACTTCTTTAGTCCCAGAACTCGGGAGGCACAGCAGGTGGACCTGTGTTCTCAGCCAGGATGGTCTATGTAGCATGTTCCAGGACAGGCAAGGCTACAGAGCAGGACTCTGTCTAAACAAATCACAAAAAAGATAGAGCCCTCCAAGGGAAACAGAGATCAGAAGAAATAGAAGAGCCATGAGTACAACGTGGGACTGAAGATCTGAATGGAGCCGGAGACAGTTTCCTCTAACCCAACATGAGGCTGGACTCGCACTGCCTGCACGGCCTGAAGCTCTTTAAACTACAAATACAATAAAAATGGTTTCCGAGCCGAGCATGGTGCTGTTTGCCTAAGCCCCGCAGTCAAGATCATCAAGGAGGAATCATGAGACTGACTACAGAGTGAGGCCTTGTCTCTGAAAGAAAGTGTCCCTGGACTGGCAAGATGGCTTAGTGGGTGCAGGTGCTTGCTGCCAAGCCTGCCAACCTGAGTTAATCCCCAGGACCCACACGGCGGAAGGGGAGAACTAACTCTGGATGCAGTGCAAGGCCGAGCTCCCAGCCCTGTGACTATACATGACGCTAACATGCCATCCTGGGGACAAATGAGAAATGAAGGTTCTAGTTGAATGGTTGGTCATGTGTTTGTGTGTCAGGGGTCAATGGTGCTGGCTAGTTTCATGTCAAACTGACATAGGCTAGAGTCATTCTGGAAGTCAAGTCAGAAAATGTTGCTCCCAGACTGTAGCGCATTTTCTTAACTGACGACTAATGCGGCCAGCTCGCTGTGAGCTTTGCCACCCTGGGCTGGGTGTCCAGGACGTGTAAGAAAGCGGGCTGGGCAAGGCAGGGGAGCGAGCCAGGAAGCAGCACCCTCCACAACTTCGGTGTCAATTCCCGTCTCCAGATTCCTGCCCTAACTTCCTTCCATGATGGTCTGTGACGTGGAGCCCTGAGCTGAAGTAAACCCTTTCCTCCCCAAGTTGCTTGTGGTCATGGAATTTTATCACAGCAGAAACTCTAAGACACACAGTAAGGGGTCCCACAAAGGAAGCTGGACTGAAGATGTTTACAAGTATAATCTAAAATACGTAAAAACACGATCCAACACAATCAGGACTTGGAAAATTCAGCAAATAATATGATAATAGCAGCTGGGAGGAAAAGGAACTCATGATAATGGAGTGCTCAGAGAAGACCTATGGAGGAGGTTTCAGCCAGGTGTGGTCACTTACACCTCTAATTCCAGAACTCAGCAAGCTGAGGCAGGAGGATCATCATGAATAAAAAGCTAGCCTGAGGTACAGGGTAAGACCCTCTCTAGGAAAAGGACAGCAGGGAAGGAGTATAAGGAACTGTTCAACAGGAAAAGCACTTGCAAGAATGAGTCCTCGAGCACAGTCTGCAAACATGTAAACCCCAGCAGGTGCGTTCGTAATCCCAGCACTGGAGAACCAGGACAAGTGGATCCCTAGGCTCTGCGCCCATCAAAGGCTTTCCAAGGCTCTCCTCTGGCCTTCATGCAAGTGCGCGTGTGTGCGCGCGCACACACACACACACACACACACACACACACGTGTGGCATGCACACCCTTGTACGTTTGTGCATCGGCACATGAGCACACGCAAATCAAAGATGAAGTTTCAAATAATTAAAGCCCCAAAGGAAGAATAAACGATGAGAAGAGAATACAAGCGAAGGAAGCTGGAAACCAGTGCTTGTTTTGGCAGCACAAAATAATGCTACAGAAATCAGAAGGGCCCTGAACAAGCACGACAGGCAAAGTCATAAAGCACTCCGAGTCTTTGGGAAGAGCAAGAGTGAGGCCCCGCAGTGGTGGCGCACATCTTTAATCCCAGGAGTTGGAGGCAGAGGCAGGTGGATCTCTGTAAATTCAAGGCCAGCCTGGTCTACAGAGTGGTTCCAGGACAGCCAGGGTTACACAGAGAAATTTTATCTTGAAAAACCAAAAGCCAAAAGAAAAAAGGAAGAGTGATTGAAAAGAAAGAGAAAGAGAGAGAGAAAGAGAGAGAGAGAGAGAGAGAGAGAGAGAGAGAGAGAGAGAGAGATTGATTTGGAAAAACCATCTATGACAGTAAAAATGCAGGGCCACTGAGGTGACGTCAACAGATAAGGCACTTGTCACTAAGACTAGTAACCTTAGTTCCATTCCTGGGACCCACATGGTAGGAGGCAAGAAGACTTCTGCACGGAGGCTTCCTACCCACATATTAATAATAATAATAATAATAATAATAATAATAACCTTCAATAGATGGGCTACACAGAGATTTAACAAAGTTAAAAAGAGAATTAATAAACCAGGGAGCAGATTTGAGAAAATTACCCAGCAAAGTGTGCTTTTCTCGACTGGAGAAAAACATGGAGATGGAAGACAACAAAATGCTCAGGAAGAAAAGATGAACCATATTCAGAGACAACTGGAAACAAGTCCAGAGCAGTTACAATGTGGAATCTGGGGTGGCAATGAAGATATCTAGGTTCGTTTTTATAAAATTACAGAATAAAGAAAACTTTAGATACACTCCCATTATCAAATAAAAGTAAAATTTAAAGAGTAATAGGTTTTACAAGGATAACACAACAGCAAAAGAGGACAAAGATCTAGGTGAAGTTCAGGAAGCACAGGGGATGGCAGCGTCTGAACTAAGCCCTGAAGGACAAGGAGACACTGGCTTACACAGACGTCACAGACGTCAGGAACATTGCTCTAGGCAGGGATATGTACAGCACATGGTGTTTCAAGGACCAGAAAGAGGGCTGGTGTGGATGGGTGCAGGGAATCTCGGGGAGAACTCGGCCGAGAGCAGGGTTCCTACACCCCACACAAACACCCCCATGCTCAGAGCGCTGCTGCAGCAAGTTTCTCCCTCAGGTTACGGAGATTTTAAAGACAATACTTTTGAAACTCTCACATTTACTTTCCAACTACACAGTAAACAAAATAATTTTGTCTTCCATTCTTGAACCTAGGAATGATCCTCTAGAAACAGACTCACTGGCAAAGAGGTCTCCTGATGTAGGGACTGAAACCAAAGGAGAACAAAGCTTCCTCAACAAGACAGATGTGAAACAAGAGAGTGCCAAATCCTGGCAACTCAGGACCTACAGGGCCAGCTCTCTAGGTCCTCAGAGAGCTATAGGTGCTTATGAAAATTATTCTCAGCCAGGCGGTGGTGGCGCACGCCTTTAATCCCAGCACTTGGCAAGCGGATCTCTGTGAGTTCGAGGCCAACCTGGTCTACAAGAGCTAGTTCCAGGACAGGATCCAAAAGAA
>NC_022015.1:74295087-74297837 GCF_000317375.1 Microtus ochrogaster | reverse complement strand
AGAAAGAAAAATATCCTCTAAAACTATACAGACTTACTTTCTGTGATTGGGGGAGGGGAGGAAGAGGCGGTGAATTGAGACGGTCTCACTCAATAATCCTAGAACTCATTAAGTAGACCAGGCTGGCCTTGAACTCACAGGAACCCACTTGCCTCTACGTCTCAATTGCTGGGATTAAAAACGTGCACCACCATGCCCTGCTACCTGTACTTTTAACAACAATGAAGTAAAGACCATGTTATTGTCCCTAACATGAAGGATGCAATTTGAGGCTACACAAAGAGCCAAGAGAAGAGGGACACTCGGGGGACACTTGAATAAGCAAGGGGGGGTCCTGGCCTGCTGAGTCTTCCATACTAGTCTACCTTCCTTTCTTCCGTGTGAGACTGTCACATACTAATTTTGCAGGCTCCACAGTATATACCGTGTCTGGAAATTATTTTTTAAGCTTTGCTAACACAAGATAACTCTCATTCTTTCTGACTGAGCAAGCCACCGCAGGAAGTTAGCCAAGTCTCAGCCTTATGTGTGCACTGGAGAACAGGGCATGGACTTTTGAGCTGTTTAGCGGAATTCAGCATTTCCCCAAAGACCAAACAGCCTGAGCTACGCGAGAAGCTCCCTGAACAGAGGCAGCGAGTCCACCGATAAGACTGGGTCTCACAGCTGCAGTCTGACGAGTGCTTCACCCTAAGGGCTCTGTCCTGCTCTCTAGATACAGAGTCCCCTAGTGGGTAAACCAGAGATGCACTAGAGAGAGCGCTGAGGTGACAGATGCGTGCTGGCCTTTCTGTGGGCGCCGGGATCTCCCAGGTTCCCCTCAGGGATTGATGAATGCAGAGTGAGGACCTCTGGGATCACTGACTAAAAATTGTCCTTGCTTTTGGAGACAGGGTTTCTCTGTGTACTTGGAACTCACTTTGTAGACCAGGCTAGCCTCAAACTAGAGACCTGCCAACCTCTACTTCCTGAATGCTGGGATTGAAGGTATAGGCCACCACCACTTGGCTGAAATTTTTTTCGAAAACATTCCCTGAAACAGGCCTAGTAGCACAGGCCTATAATCCTTGCTCCTGAGAGGCAGAGGCAGGAGGATGAGGAGTTCCAGGCCATCCTTAGCTACATAGCAAGTTTGAGGCTAGCCTGGGCTACATGAAACTGTCTTAAAACACACATACATACATATACATACACAAATATTTAAAAATGAAAAATAAGTCCCAGAGTCCAGCTCCAGCAGGGCTCAGATCCCACACTGCTTGCTGAACTTCGCACTGTCCTCTCAGGAAAAATGCCACCATCAATTAATGGCCATCTTTGTACCTAAATCAGTGAGCCAGTCTGCTCTCGGCCCTGCCTGTGGCTAAACTACTGAAAAAGTCCTTTTTCCAATAAATGAGCAGCCATCCTGATTCACCCTCAGCTCCTGCCACAGCTGAGTCTACATCTCCTTTCGGGATGGCTTGACTGCTAAGAGCACTGTTGCTCTTGAAGACGTCCTGGGTGTTGATTCCCAGTACCACACGGCACTCACAGCTGTCTGTCTGACTTCAGTGGACAGTAGGTCCATACGTGATGCTCAAACACGAATGCAGGCAGAACACAAACACACAAAATTAAAAAAAAAAATAAACTTTAAAAAAGTAAATAAAACACTGCCTGGGTTATGCATGTCATATATATTCAAGCTTGAGACCCGCTATCTTGGATGTACACCAAGCATCCAGTAAACAGTCCATACTTTCCATAACAGATGAGGACTAATGTTCTTTCTAGAATCCCAAACACGCCCAAAAGTTACCCAGCAGAGCACATTAAATCATTTACCTTCTGTCCCATTCTGTAAAAAACACAATAAATCATAAACATGCATCTTAGAAATAAATGGCACATTCACTCGGCACACTCCCACCTGGCCAGTATTGCTACTGCTGAAGCCACGTCATAACTGGGTCCTCATTAAACAGCCCCACATGGAGCAGCCAGCAGAGAGATTAAAATCCATTTCCTGTGTTGCTATTAGGAACCTGGACAACATCCTCACAAAGAGTCACCTGACCCCAGAGGAAAATCCCAGAGTGAAAATCCGAAGTTGCAACACACCCCAAGGTTTTCTTAAAGTCCACTCAGTAGGGTACCCCACCCCCACCCCCTCTGGGGGTTCAACCCTTATTACGCTGAAATAAACAGGCTGGAGGCAGGGGTGCTGGTAGTGTGAAAGCAGGGGTGCAGGCAGGGGTGCAGGCAGCTGCTCGTTGTCTATTTTTGACCCCACCAGGTAACTTTACCTTTTTAAATCATATATATTTGTTTTATGTTATGGCTGTTTTGCCTATGCGTACGTATGTACGCCACATTGAGTGCCTGGTGCCTGCAACAGTCAGAGGAGGTTATCTGATCCCCTGTAACTGGAGTTGTGAGCTGCCATGTGGGTGCTAGGAATAGAACCTGGGTCCTCTGGAAGAGCAACCAGTGCTCTTAACCGCTGAGCCATCTCTCCAGCCCGATCCAGCTTTTCACACAGGAGCCTGGGAACTTTACCAACTGAGCCACCTTCCCAGAGCTTATTTTTCATTTAAAGAAGGAGGAAAGGAAGGAAGTTTGGGGGTGGGGAGCACCAAGATTTTAAAGTAAAAAATACCCATATAAGAACAGAAGTAGGGGGGGGGGCTGGAGAGATGGCTCAGTGGTTAAGAGCATTGCCTGCTCTTCCAAAGGTCCTGAGTTCAATTCCCAGCAACCACATGGTG
>NC_022015.1:74289512-74294942 GCF_000317375.1 Microtus ochrogaster | reverse complement strand
GGTTAAGAGCATTGCCTGCTCTTCCAAAGGTCATGAGTTCAATTCCCAGCAACCACATGGTGGCTCACAACCATCTGTAATGAGATTTAGTGCCCTCTTCTGGCCTGCAGACACACAGAGACAGAATATTGTATACATAATAAATAAATAAATATTAAAAAAAAAAAAGAACAGAAGTACAGGGGTTAGAGAGATGTTTTGGCAGGTAAGAGTGCTCGTTGCTCTTCCAGAAGGATCAGGGTTCAATTCCCAGCACCCCCATTAGGTGGCTCACAATCACTAGGGACCCCAGTTTCATAGGAACCAATGCAGTGCCTGCTGGTGGCTCCCATGGGCACCTGTACACAATCACAGACTTATACACATAAATAATAATAATAAAAGCAAATCGTAAAATATTTATTTTTGGATTCAGGAGGCAGTGGCAGGTGGATCTCTGAGTTAGAGGCCAGACTGGACAGTCAAGGCTATACATACAGTGAGACCCCCATATCAAAAAGTAAAATGGAACAAAACAAAAAATAAAAACAGACAAAAGTAAAACAAACAGAGTACTACCACCAACAATAAAAATCAACAAAAAAGTTAATGTTTCGATTTTTATTGCTGAAAAGATCCCTAAACATTCAAGATCAGGGCTGTAGCTCGGTTGGTGAAGTGCTCGCTTCGCACGCATGAAGCCCTGGGCTCAGTCCTTAGCACAACACAAAGCCAGGCACAGGGACAAAGAATCCTAGGAGGAGCGTAGCTCAAGATCACCTCTGTGAGTCTGAGGCTTGTCTGGGCTCCCCTACAAGTGAGGGACTGGGAAGACAGCTCAGTCAGCAAAGTGTTACCAGTACAAGCACGAGGACCTGAGCTCAGTCCTCAGAACCCACAAAAAAGCTGGACACTGTGGCACACACTCGTGATCCCGAGGCTAGGAAGGCAGTGACGGGGAGATCCTGAGACTTTCCGGCTAGTGAGCCTATTCAGTGAGCCCCCTGTCTTGAAACCCACAGTGGGCCAGTCCCAAGAAAGGACACTTAAGGTTGGCCTCTGACCCCTCCCCTACAGTCATCTGAGCATCCCCACCACACACAGAGAAAGGGTCAAACAATCAAGTTGATCTTGCCCCTTTGCAAGTACAATCTAAATGAATAAAATTCAGTATGTGTGTGTGTGTGTGTGTGCGCAAGCGCGCAACGGCTAGAACCAGAGTCTCACCTGGGCATGACTACTGAGGCATTCTCAGCCTCTGTCACCCGTCACCCCTAAATGATTTGTAACTCAAAAAAGCCCATGGAGTCATTTCTCCAAATGGTGACATGTATACCACACTTGTGTGGGGCACTCAAACTCCTCAAACCTCTTAGCCAGCTTGCCCTTGTCACCTGTAAAACGTCAAAAGTGCCACCAACTGAGAGACCCAACCCTGAGATCACCCAGTTTATCAGTGACTTTATAGAACCCTGAAAATGGCTCTTGGTCAAACAAAAACCCCCTCCTTTCTTTAGACCTATTTTTATGTGCATGGGTGTCTTGCCTGCATGCATGTCTGTGCACCACATGCACGCCTGGTGCCCGTGGAGGCCAGAAGAGGGTATTGAAGTCCCTGGAATCGAAGTTACTATGTGGGTGCTGGGAATCACACCCAGGTCATCTGAAAGAGTAGTCAGGGCTGTTAACCACGGAACCATCTCTCTCAGCTCTAAAATGCCCATTTCTTTGCCTCACAGGAAAAGGTGCTGTTTTCAGGGGGCCCTGAGCTACGAATGCTGTGACTTATTCTACGAGATCCACCACTCCCACCAGCAGCGACACGCACAAGCCACATGTCACTCCTCATTTTAACTCTGATCCTCGGTTTAGCCCCGTCTTTGTCCTCATCCCACCAGCAGAGGCTCCTGTTTGGAGCCGAGACTCACCAGAGCTCACCTCAGGCGGCTGGCGGCTTCCAATCCAGGGCTGGAGATTTATGCATCAAAAGGTCAACATTGTTCAAGGTAACTGCTTACTCCTACAAAGAGTGACATTAAAAATGGCCTCTCCAAAATAGATATGAGATTTAAAAAATAAATAAATAAAGAGATTTGGGACACAGAGGCTGTCTCCAGGATTGAAAAACTTAAAGAAACAAGGATTCTCTAAAGAGAATCTGCTTAGAGGTTAAGACAGCCTTGGATTTTTGTTTGTTCATTTTTAAGACAGGGTTTCTCTGGGCAGCCCTGGCTGCCCTGGAACTTGCTTTGTAGACCAGGCTGGCCTTGAACTCACAGAGATCCACCTGCCTCTGCCTCCCAAGTGCTGGGATTAGAAGCACGTGCCACCACCACCAGACTAGCCTCAGATGGTTTAGGAAAGGGTACAGGATGGGTCTATTATGAATCAGTTTACAATGAACTGTAAGGGGTACTACCTTGAAATATATTCTATTATTACAGTAACTACCGCCTGCCGTGGAAGCTGTGAGTTATCTGGGCAAGACTGAGATCTGGCCCTGCTGGGGGTTGATGTTCACATCACACAGGGAAAGAGGTGAGATTTCAGGTCCAGAAGTGTTTGGTATTATGTCCTCCCCACAAGCACAAAATTTCTATGAGATCTGGTCCCTGCTGACTGAGGGGGCAATTGGATGTAAGATTCCAAGTCTTCGGGCAGGTCATAAATGCAGGCTTCGGAAGCAAGGAAAAGTGCATTCTCCTTCCCTTACATCAGCCATCCCAGGCACAGTGATGCAGGCCTATAATCCCAGCACTGGGGAGACTGCAGCAGGAGGGCTGAGTTTGAAGCCAGCTCTACCTGCACAGCGAGCCCTCCTCTTTAAGGCCCATGACGCCCACTCCCTCAGAACAGCAGCAGACTGGTGTCAGGAGTCTCTACCCTAGGGATCTCCATGCCATCACTCCTGAGCCCAGAATCAGTCAACAGGATCTCGACATTGCTAAATGTCACGGGTGCCCACAGGGGTTTGTGTGTGTGTCCCACACATACAAAACTATCCGTTTTGCTGTTGCTTTTTTTTATTTTTGTTTGTTGTTGTTATTTGTTTTCGAGACAGGGTTTCTCTGTATTGTCCTGGCTGTCCTGGAACTTGTTTTGTAGACTAGACTGGCCTTGAACTCAAGAGATCTGCCCGCATGCGCCTTGGCCACACTAAAACTACCCCAGTTTTAGCACACCGTCTTACATAAAGGACATAACTGTGCTCTATTTGGTCTCGTGCTCTGTTGGCTCATGGATTCTGCGTTCTGTGAACTCCAGGCTAGGACTGAGGTCGCCATCACAGGTGCACCTACTCTAACAAAACCCGTAAGGAAGTCCTGATCAGAGAACTGTGGAGCCAAGGCACCCCCCCAGGACAAGACCCCCCCCAAATCCACACACACAATCCCCACCCAGACCCCATACTCTTGGTCCCTCAGGCAGCAGCCTGCAGAGAACCTCCCAAGGTTCAAAGCCTGAAGTTTTTATTTCCCAGATGGGTAAGAAACAAGTCGCTGGCTCCCTGACCATGGCAGGTTTACAGTAACCCAGCACAATCTGGGCCTGGCCCAAAACTTCAGAACCTCTGTTGGGTGGCGGGGCGGCTGCGCATTCCATGTCTGCTGGAGCCTGCTCCAGTCTATCCCAGGCCTTCCTATTGTGCCGTGGAGCCACGCTCAGTGGTAGGATGTCATGAGTGTTTGTGGTCGGCGGGTAAGCAGGATTTCCAAACCCTGACTGAAAACCACACACACTAAGAAGTTAGGCACTATCAGAAACCAAGACTGGGCCCTTGCGTCACAGTTCAGTGGGAGCTCCTGAAATCAAGTGTGTTGAGCAAAAGAGCCAAACAATAATAAACAGTAAGCCAGCGGGAAGCAGAGCCTGAGCTGGAACGGTCTAGTAAACCCCATGGCACTTCCAGGAAAGGAAGCCAGTGCGCCAGACTCCAGCCACTGCAGAGCAAACAGCCTTTTCAGGAGTTGGTGTGGCTCGTGGGATGGTCCTCTCTCGCAGTTGAATGAATGACTTAGAATTAAGTCACTGACCAGGATTTATCTTTTAATTCTTAAATATGTTTTTATTCACTACACAGAGCTCCTGTAATGGACACAGAGAACTGCAAAGGCTATATAGTTCTTATTCTTATGTATTTGTAAGTACAATACATAATACATTTCAATATATTAATATATACATTAATCTATAATGCAATGCACATCATAGAAGAGAACACTGATGAGACACGGTCATATAGCCCAGGCTGGCCTTTAGTTCACTACATTGTCATATAGCCCAGGCTGGCCTTTAGTTCACTACATTGTCATATAGCCCAGGCTGGCCTTTAATTCACTACATAGTCAAAGCTAATTTCCAACTTCCTATTCTCCTGCCTCAGTCTCCTGGGATCACGTGCCCAGCAGTCACCTTGAAGGAATGAATCACTATTTCTAACAACAGAAGCTGTGTCCTATTGAATCCGCCACCCCCCCACCTCCCCATGAGGCCCAGGGTTCGAACTCTGCCCAAAAAGCAGTGGCTACTGAGGACACAGAAATGGAGACGGGTCAACATCTAGGATTCTTTCAGTCCACTTACAGATCAGCAGCCAACAGCGAGAGGTGTAGGGATGGAGAATTAAAACCAGTGAAGTCTGCTAAGAGATGAGAAGAAATTTTTGGAAGACAAGAAATTTTACATTTTTTTAATATAACCAAATTAAGTTTCTGAAATAACCAAATTACTGTTTTCATGGACTAAAACTGACCTCTTCAAGGAAAGGGGGGTGGCTCAAACTCAAGAGCAATCACTGGAGGAAGGGACAGCCCCTGGCTCTGCCCAGGGAAAAGTCGCCGTTACCAGACAGGGTCCTTGTCCACTAGGTCCTGTCCCGATGTCACAGAACAAGCCACACTCCTTGAGAAACCTGGCCTCTTTCTGCAGAGACGGCTTCAAACATGAATGTAGGCAGACTCAGGAAAACAGGCCTTTCTCACGTCCCATCGAGGGACCTTTAGACAGCACAGGGTCCCAACACAGGACAGTCAGGTAAAGAGATACTAGAAATAACAAGACTACATAAGCTACAAATCCTTCTGCAGGCAGGGCTGGCCTGCAGAAGCTCAGAGTGGTAAGGGCCATTCAGAAGCCTTTTGTCAGGAAAATGCTCAGAAGCCAGTCTAGAAAACTGGTGCTGATCATTGAGGGTGCTGGGGGAGAGGAGGGTAATTCAATGCTCGCCACCATCTCATTCTCTCGGCTGAGCTGGGGTTCTGGGACACAGGCCTTCTCCAACTTCTGGCCACCCCCATATAGAAGATGAAAGTATCTTGGTAAAGTAAGAAATGGCCATCAGGTGGTGGTGGCACACACCTTTAATCCCAGTTCTTGGGAGGCAGAGGCAGGCAGATCTCTGTGTGAGTTCAAGGCCAGCCTGGTCTACAGAGCAAGTTCCAGGACAGGCAA
>NC_022015.1:74288702-74289412 GCF_000317375.1 Microtus ochrogaster | reverse complement strand
AAAAAAAAAAAAAGAAAGAGAAAAAAAGATGATTTCTCAAGTCTAAGTCAGCACACAGGGTGCTGAATGACGGAAACACATGGTCACCGAACTCATTCAACTTCTGCAAAGGGGCCTGCAGCTTCTTGGCCCTTTACCATGGCAGTCACATGTCCTTTAATAATGAGTGAGAAGGGCTAGAAAGATGGCTCAGCAGTTAGGACTATGCACTGCTTCTGTAGAGGACTTGAATTTGATTGCTAGCACCCACCATGGGTGGCTAAAACCACCTGTAACTCCAGCTCCAGGATGCAATCTCCGGCCTGTGTGAACACGCACGCACAAACACACGCACGGAGTTCAGTGCTTACTGAACGCCAGCCAAGGTACTAGTGTTTTACATACATTCTTTTATGAAATCTTCCTCAAGCAAATATTATTATTTGCATTTCAGAGATGGGGTTCACAGTCAAGGAGGAGTGAGTGTAAATCTCTGCCTTTCCAGTCCTGTTCTTTCCGCTGTACTCCAGTTGCTAATGAAAGGGGATTTTCATCCATTCATTTTCCAGACCTGCCGGAAGCTGATGTCATCAGTGCCCTCCAGATCTTACCATGCTTGCAGACTAAAGGCAACTTTTGTTAAGAAGAGGAGAAAGTGCTCACAAAACTGTCACTGCACCAACTGCACCAGAGGACAGTGGGGCTGTCACTGCACCAACTGCACCAGAGGA
>NC_022015.1:74279898-74288159 GCF_000317375.1 Microtus ochrogaster | reverse complement strand
GACGACAGTGGGGCTGTCACTGCACCAACTGCACCAGAGGACTGCTCTGCAGCTGATGAGGACAGTAACACATTGTTTCCGGAATTTTCCCCAACCTACTCTTTTATATTCTGTTTTTCGTATCACATATCTTGATCCCATTCATTGCCTGTCCCTTCATATGCACCCTGTACCCCTGCACCCTCCACCGAAATAAAATTCAAGAGAAAAGTAAGAAAATAAGATTAAAAAAAATTTTAAAGGGAAGTAATTACAAATCTCATCATGGAAGCTGCAGTGTGACCCAACAAGTCAAGCCATATACTCCTTTGCCATTCATCTCTACCTGCGAGTGTTCACTGCAAAGAACCATTGGTTCAAGGCCCCTGGTCTCCACTACACGTTTGATGTTTGGACATGCTGCTGCCGTCCTGTGCCCACACCCACCTTTAAAGAACTCCGGGCAACCCCTAAAGATCCACTCACCTTGTCCTCAAGGCTTCCCTCTGGACCTGGGGCCTGAGCTCACCAGTGGCCTGGCTTCCCCAGGGACAAGCTGTAGACAGTGTGTGTGCCCGTCCCCTCTGGCAGCCCTGCGGCTGGGTACAGTCACACATTCCGATACAGACAAGCCTCTTAGACCAAGGAGGGGGTGGGGGTGTCCGGCTCTCCGGAGCCCTGGAGCAAATACTTGGAGCAGTATCTATGCTGGGGATAGCAGCTGGTCCCTTGCTACTGTTTTCTCATTCCACACTGGGTCACCAGCAGGAATTGAGTGCCCCCCACCCCGCCCACTTCAAACAGTGGCCCACAAAGTAATCAAGCCTCTGCCACAGGAGTCTGTTTGCCTTGTAAATCAGCCAGCAAGGCCAAAGCAAACAGTTTCCACCCCACCCCCTGAAGTGTCCAGGATATCCCTCAGTCACAGGGCCACCCAACGAAGGGAGGCTCAGAGCCTCTGCACACCCCTCCCCCAGTCCCTTCAGAACCGGTGGACCAGGAAGAAGTCTCTCCTACCTCACCAAATCAAAATGGAGAAGGAAGAAAGGGGGGTGAGCAAGAGCCCCACTTTCCCTCACCCTTCACCGGTTTCCCTTACCAAGCTGTACATGCGGCTCACAGCTACAGCCCTAGGGTCACCCCGGGGACACTGGGGGGGGGGGAGAATATGATGGCTCTGGAGGCTGGGAGCAACCAGCAAGAAGGCTGTGTGAAAGCTGCCTGTCAGGACTGAGACACTTTCTAAATACGCCCCCTACTCGACACAGTAGGACAATAACAGCTCCCACCCGCCACCTCCACCCTCCTCCCGACCCCAGCCAGATCAATGATCCATGTAGAACTAGTCGATTACCTGTCTAAGTCCCAAAAGGAAAGGCATCCTGTAACAGCATCGTCCACACTACCCTCAGCAACAAAGGGCTCTCCAAAGTTAAGGTCTTGGAGTGAGCATGGCCCGTGGTGGTTCGGTGCTCTCAGAGCAAAGAAGAGACAGTAAACAGAGTCCTGGGACCCAGCAGGGCTGCCTGCTCTCCTCACTACCTCCCCCCACCCCCGCCTGGCCCCGACCCACCCCCACCTTCTCGTGACACATCTCAGACGCAGCACAGCCCAGGCGTCTGCCAAGGGGGAAATGACATCAGATCAGGCACAGCGGAGAAACTTCAGACAGCTGCCGAGGATGTGCAGTAAACCCGGGATGCCAAGACCAACCTAGAGGGGGGCCTGCTAGCTCCCCCTGCTCTGACGGGCTCCCGGCTGGCAGATAAATCAAGTCTGAGAAACTCAAGAGAACTGCACTTCTCTGCATAAGGACTGGGTCCCAAGGTGTTGTTTCTCCTCGGGGAAAGAAATTCAAGCCTGGTTACTGTCCTTCTGCAGAAACTTTTCCACCCCGCCCCAATCTTCTGTGGTAGCGCTCAATAAACAGCAGCATGGTTCGCAGTTCGCGGTTCACGGCTGTCCCCACCCTCGAGGGGCATCTCTCCCCGCTTAGGTAGTAACCCTGGCTGCTGCCTTGGGCCCCCCACTATAAGGGGAGTTTATATTTCATAAACAAACTGGGCACATCCAGGTGCCAACATCTTTCCTCACTCGTCCTACAAAGGGTACAACAAGTCCCGCCACACCCTCCAAGCTGCCAGTAACACACATCAGCTATATTTAAACCAACTCTTGGTTCAGAAAAGCTCGCTCCCTCAGATTTGCTGGGCTTCCTTTCCGGAGAAGACCAGCCGGCTTTGCCCAGGAAACAAAGACCTGATCTGACCTTTCCTGGTTGGTGCGGCGAGCCAACTCTCATCCTGAACAGTAAGCAGCACGTGGGAGCTTCCCAGGCCTGAGTCCTACACCAGAACCACCGCTAGCACAAGGTCCAGATTCGGGTGTGGGCTTGCAGAAGTGACTCTACTGGGTGTGATCTGAGACAGAACTCAGGGCCTCTCTAGATAAGGGCTCTCCCACTGTGCTATGCCACACCCCCAGCTCAGAAATGACAGTTTTCAATGGGAACTTTGAAGTTCAAAGTCAATTTTTAGTAGCCTAGACTACAGATCAATTGTATTTCCCTCAACTCAAGAGTCCACATAGTTCTTGTCGAAGCTTCTGCAGTTATTTTCCCGCAGCGATATGTACTAGCTGACTCATATAAACCGAGATTCCACAAATTACCATCTCAAACTCTCACCTAGGACAAGAAATTAGCAACACACAGCACCAAGCACAGTGCGGGCCACGCATGTACCTACTCATTAGACTCCAGCCAGACACAGTGTGCTCGCTGCAGGTCACAGCTGACGGTCAAGGACACAAAGACAGGAAAATGAATAAGGCGAGCAGGCTGAGCCATTGCATGAGGCTCACGGAAGAACAGACCCCAACCTCACTGCTATAAGAAAAGAAGAAAAAGCTGATGTACAGAGTGGGGGCCTCCATGGCTGTCTGGAGCCCAGAGAGCCACTTTAGGGCAAATACTGTATTCTCAAGACACACAGTCTGCTCCGTGCTCACACACACAGGCTAAACTGCCAGACAGATGAGAGTGGACAGCAAGGCTCAGCCACCATGAAGACCAGTGAGACAGTTTTCAACCCCTTCCCCTCATTTCCTGTTTCCCGGCAACCACTGGGAGCCAGAAAACATGTGAGACACAATTTTACTTTGGCAAGCCAACTGCGGAAATATGTCTCGAGTCTCTCTAGCCTGTACTGACCTAACAAGACAGACGGGCACCTAGGGTTCTCGGGAAAGGTGCCAGTGTGAATGTCCCCGTTTATCAATCCCACACCCACTAACTACCCACAGTGTACCTGCCAGGTACTGTCCTCAGTGCCAGGAATACGACCATTAAACAACTCCCACACCGCTCTCTGATGGGTTACAGAATTACTCTGTATTTCTTTTTGTTTGATGGGAATGAGGGATTGGGACAGGTATCAAGTAACCCAAGCTGGCTTTGAACTCACTATTGAGTCAAGGATATCCTGAACCTCTCCCTCTCCCTCCCAAGTGCTGCGATTACAGGCTTGAGCCATCATTCCTGGTCACATTTCCTTGCCTCTCGACCCCCACTTTTGAGACAGGGCCTCATAGAGCCCATATGGCCACAAACTCACTCACCTCTGATCGTCCTGTCTCCATCTTCCTGGTTCTAGGATTAAAAGAGTCAGAGCTGGAGAGATGGCTCAGTGGTTAAGAGCACTGACTGCTCTTCCAGAGGACCCACGTTCAATTCCCAGTGCCCACATGGCAGCTCACAACTGTCTATAATTTTTGTTCCGGGTTCCAGGGGACCTGACACCCATGGCAAAACACCAATGCTCATATATATAAAATAAGGAAGGAAGGAGAGAAAGAAAAGAAAAAAGAAAGAGTGTACCACCACCCCTGGATAATATGGTAGTGGGGACAGAACCCAAGACTTCGTGTACGCTAGGCAAGCTCTCTACCAATTGAGCTACGCCTGACCCCTGCGTTTCTAAACCAATCCATCAATGGTGACTCGAGAAGTCAAAACTACATCAGTGTTGTATCACAGGCTAATTTCCTCCACACAAACCACCCCTCTGTGGCCGCTACTCCAGACATGGCTTCTAATCAATGGCTATCTGGGTTCATCTTCAGGAAGATTATACGTTTCTGAGCAAAGGCAGCATTTTACGCCACGGCGTCATCGCGAGACCAGCAGCAAAGGCTCTGAAGAAAGTGCTGACGATCCTTCACACTAACCTACTTCTTGCCTCAGCCCACGGGTGACTAAGCTTCCCTAAGCAATGAGATCCGGGGGTGAGGACAGAAAAGGGGAGCTAGCTAATTCAGGCAGTCTCAGGAAGGTGAGCTCACTTTAAGCCAGGCCCTGGAAATATCACCACAACCTAGTGACAAGTATCATTAGTATCATTGCCACAACCCAGTCAGCTTTGGGATTTAAGAAGCGAGAGGGCCACTGCTGCCAGCCTGGAGGTGGAGCTGGGAGATTCATCTCAAGTGATCCAGGCTCAGACTCCAGGAGCCAAAAATAAAGCCCTCCTTCAAGTAATCTTCGTCATCTTCCTGTCAATGCAGAATTAAATTAAATGCCGAATTTACCAACTTAAAAAAGGAAGTCACACTAACCTAGAATTAAGCAGGATTACGTTGTCAGAATGCTGTAAGTTAGCCACTGCTCATCACCCGGAGCCATGTCTGGGGCAGCCTTTGTTGACTCTACCCTCTCTCCCCAGAGAACCCTCCACGACAGCACTGCCAACGCTACCCTTTGGGTTCTGGTTAATGTCCTGTTTTAAAATACACTGCAGCACACGTATATTCTTGGCTTTCACTCTTTCGTGTCGTCCACCTAAGGCTTTTGACAGTGTTTACAAAGCAACCTGTACATCTGTAACTTTTCACTCGAGCCGGTTATTTGTTGAATCCTGACCACGAGCCGGACGCTGAAACTCTCTACTCAGCAACACCTTAACTCCACAAGCCCACGATGACTGACTACCTCTCTGCGGTGGCAGAAGCCGGAGCGGGTGACATTCAGCTGGCTGGGGGAGAGCACAAGGGTTCCTTATGACACAAGAGCCAAGATACCAGACGACCAGTTACCAGGGCAGGGGAGACCCCAATCAGCAGATGTGGGGCTCAGTGGCTGCCACGTGGCTATGTGCACAGATCGTCTGGCGGTACTGCTGATTCCCTTTGGAGATCACACTGGAGCTGATGGCGGTGGGTGCCATGGAGACTCAGGGCCTCGGCACCCCGTGTGGTGAACTGAGGTCAGGGGAAAGGACTGAGGAGATCCCTAAGAGTCTCGTCTGTTCTCGATATATCAGAGCCCATCCAGGGACAAAGCTGGAGACATTCCTGGGCCTTGGTCTCCACATTACAGAACTGTCCCTGCTCCCGGGTCACGTGACCCACTGAGGTTAGACAGAGCTGAGGGCTGGGGGTATCGACTTTACAGTCAAGGAATGTAGAGCAAGAATGGTGTTGTCAGAACAGGACACCTGCCAGACTCCCGGGGTGGGGCCAGGCTCCCGGGGTGGCAGGTGCTCTGCAGACCCAAGGCAGACTCATTTCCAGGAACATGGGCAGCAAAGACCATCGAAAACCACAAGGGGGCTGGAGAGTTGGCTCAGTGGTTAAGAGCAGTGGCTGATCTCCCAGAGGACCCACGTTCAATTCCCCGTACCCACAACAAGCAGTAAGCAACTGTCTGAAACTCCAGCTTCGGGGTATCTGGTGCCTGAGGAGACTACGCTCATACACACTCCCCCATACATGTAATTCAACATAGAATTAAAACTTTGAAATGGGTATGGAAAAGTTGGAATACTTAAAATACGTGCCTCGAGAAAAGTTAAGGGGGCAAAAGAGAGATATCTCCGTGCGATAAAACCATGTACCAACGGAATGATCCTGAAGCCATTGTTGTGGGGAATGCCACGGGTCAGATCCCAACCCCAGACAAATATTCACGGACTGCTGCCAAGCAGTAATGCAGAGATTGCTTAGCTGCCAGGAACCAAGAATCCAGGCTTATCTGCGTCCGGGAGCCGGACAAGGGCAGACGCGTAGCAGGCCTGCTGAGGCAAGAGAAGTACACCCGTGCACGGAGCTCTGAGTCACTCGGCCTGTTCCTTCCACAGAGCATCCTGAAGAGCCCGGGACTGCTCTCCTCCTCTGGGGCTTTTCAGGGAAGATGGCCGGGGAAACAGTCCTTGGCCGCAATATGTAATCACTTGTTCCTCATCAGATGACATACAGAAAAGGAAGATTCCAGTGGCTATTGAGAGTTTCCATGTCCCAGACAGAAAAACCCAAGCCTGAGTGAAATGAGGTAAGTCATTCAAGGACGCACACCTCACAGGAGATGGAACTGGCATTTCACCCAGGCCTATGCAGCTCCCAAATGGTTTGGACACACAGAGAAATAGTATTTTGATATTAATTACAATTGTCACCGGGCTCATTTGTGATATCATGTTCAGGGTTGCCTCCAGCCACCCAGAGGAACGGAGTGATAAAGTCAGTCTAGTCCTGGGGGACTGGTACTTTTAGCATGTGCTGCCAAAGCAAGCAGAACGTTTAGTTGCCCAGTTTGGGACAAAGACAAGCACACACTGAGACAAACACAGGCCCTGAATAATTAATAAAAGGGCTGGGTAGAAAGATCAACCTAAGGGCTACTGAGGGACAGAAAGGCACAAAGGTCACTACAAAACATACGTCAGGTTTGTGTGGGGAAATGAGCACACCGGGCGGAGCCGAGCATGGATGCATGGAGCATGTCCGAAAAACAATGAAAGGCAGGAAGAATCAAAGCACGGGGGTTCACATTTGCGATCCCAGTACTAGGGAGGCAGAGGCAGGAGGATTACCACAAGTCTGAGGTCAGCCTGGCATATACAGTGAGGTCTAGGCCAGCCAGAGCTGTCTCAAACAAAAACAAAAACAAAGCCAGAAAAAAAAGAGAGCAGCGAAGATCAAACCGTGGCAGGGGTTGGAGGCTGACACACAGGTATGTCCGGAGTCCCTTGAGCGGTACTTCTTCCTGTGTGGAAAGCATGACACGAGCTCCAGGGCTCTTGTTCCACTCGGGGTCCGAGGCCTATGTCCCACTGCTTTGGTTATATTTCCTTCGATATGGCCTTGGAGCTGGCTTTGTCCTAGGTGTCGGTGTTAGAGGAGCCTGGGTGGATTGTCAGCTGATTTGGGTTTGCTGAGGGAGGATCTCACTTTGTAGCCTAGGCCACCTGGACTTCACTATGTAGCGCAGAATGCCCTTCAGTGATCCTACTGCCTCAGCCTCCCCCTAATGCTGGGATTACAGGCACAGGCTACCAGTTTGGCTTTAATCTCAGTGTTTAAAAGAAGAGAAGTCAAAGTTGCAGGAGCCAAAACTCACTGGCAACAGTTTCCACTTCTGCCACCCAACAAGAAAGTCCGGCTGGAGTGGAAAGATCAGTCTAGAGGCATTCCCTCCAGGGAGGAGCATCCCCTACGCTGGGTCCAGAGCTTGGGAAGCTCACACTGATACTAGGCATCACTGACAATGGACAGACTCTCCCAGGAGCTGTACCCTGAACTCCATGAAGGACAGAAAAGTCTGGTTTTGTGCCAAAACGTGGGTGTTTTTCCTTGTAAACAGTTCAAGTCTAACCGGAGAGGCAAGCAATGGAAACCAGCAGGCTGTCAGCAGACAATTCTCTTGTCTCCTAACCCACACTAGAATAAAAGGGCCAGGGATGCCCCACAGGGACAGAGTGCTGGCCTAGTGTATGTGAGGCCTGAGGCAGTCGGCTCCGACTCCAGAGCTGAAGGAGACAGAAACAAGGGGGGCGAGGTCACATCGACCGTGAGGTTCACACCCAGATGGGGATCCCAGGCTCCACCAAAGCCTACTTCTTTCATTTTTATGTCAACTTTGGGCAAGATAAAAATAACCAGGCGGTGGTGGTGCACGCCTTTGACCCCAGCACTTGGGAAGCAGAAGCAGGTGGATCTTTATGAGTTCAAGGCCAGCCTCGTTTACAAAGTGAATTCCAGGTCAGTCAAGGCTACACAGAGATAGCCTGTCTCGAAAAAACAAAAATAAATAGATATGTAGGTAAGTAGGTAGGTAGGTAGATATGTAGGTAGGTAGGTAGGTAGATATGTAGGTAGGTAGGTAGGTAGGTAGGTAGGTAGGTAGATAGATAGGTAAGTAGGTAGGTAGGTAGGTAGGTAGGTAGATAGATAGATAGATAGATAGATAGATAGATAGATAGATAGATAGATAGATAGATATGTAGGTA
>NC_022015.1:74276388-74279793 GCF_000317375.1 Microtus ochrogaster | reverse complement strand
TAGGTAGATATGTAGGTAGGTAGATAGATATGTAGGTAGGTAGGTAGATGTGTAGGTAGGTAGGTAGGTAGATATGTAGGTAGGTAGGTAGATATATAGGTAGATATGTAGGTAGGTAGATAGATATGTAGGTAGGTAGGTAGGTAGATAGATATATAGGTAGATATGTAGGTAGGTAGATAGATAAGTAGGTAGATAAAAAGTAAATAGGTGATGATGTTGTACCCTCCTTGGTGAACATGCAGCCGCAATGATGCTAACCCAAGGGCTTACATCAGCTCAACCTAAAGCAGTCCTGGTGGTAGATCCCAGCGTCTGGAGACAGCATCTTAATGGTATTCCACTCACTTGAGACACTGCCCTTCTAGATCCCCCCCCCCCAGCTTATCTCCTCCTTTAAGGTCTAAGCAACTTGGGGGCAAAAGTTTTAGTTTTTGATAAAGTCTCATGTAACTAGGTTTGGTGAGAGTCCATGTCTCAACAAAATAAGGCAGAGAGAGAGCAACTGACGAAGACACCCAAGCTCAACCTGTGAGCTCCACACACACACATACACAAGAGCACAGGCACACACACATATACACACCACACACAGAAAGAAAGGAAGGATGGATGGAGTGAGTGCTAGGAACATTTTCCTGGCCACAAGAATCCAACAAACCACTACCCGATCAAGAGAGAAACTGAGCTGAGCCAGGGTTCGGCAAATTTGATGAAGGGGCTGGAAAACCCTGTGTATGTACCTGTTTATTATTATTATTTGGTTTTATTCCCCATAGTCCTGTGTAGCCCAGAGTGGCCTCAAACTCACCACTTAACAGAGGATGACCTTTATTTCCTTTATTTCCCTCCGCCCACCACCACCTCGCAGGATTACAGGTTGCAGGATTACGGGCTTGCGCCACCAAGTGGTCTTGCGCTTCGCAGGATTACAGGCTTGCACCACCGCATGGCCTTGCACCTCGCAGGATTACAGGCTTGCAGGATTACAGGCTTGTGCCACCGCATGAGCTTGCACCTCGCAGGATTACAGGCTTGCCCCACCATGTGGCCTTGCGCCTCACTATCTGCAAATCTCCAATTTCTCAGGTGAGGAATTACATGCACTTAAACCATCTCAGAGGCAAAATTCCCTTTCTCACGGTAGTACCAGAACATGAGCTAAGTTCCTCACACGATTTTCCATGATGTGGAAAAAGGGTGAAGCTACTTGGTCCTCATCCAGTAACGATTAGCAATACCTGGAGGCGACCTTTTAGTATAAGGGATGGTGAAATTAAATAGGATCAAACTGGAAGCATAGTTTAAGGAGCCGCGCCTTCCTTCAATTCCTGGATCTTACACAAATGATCTATTACACACACCTTCTTGCAAAGGATGCTTAGCTTTGTGTCACATGATACCCAGCCTAACCCTGTATTTCCAATTCACTTCAAAAATACCTTCAGCAGCCAAGCAATGGTGGCGCACGCCTTTAATCCCAGCACTCAGGAGGCAGAGGCAGGCGGATCTCTGTGAGTTCGAGACCAGCCTGGTCTACAGAGCTAGTTCCAGGACAGGCTCCAAAGCCACAAAGAAACCCTGTCTCGAAAAACCAAAAAAAAAAAAAAAAAAAAAAACGGGCTGGTAGCCGGGCGGTGGTGGCGCACGCCTTTAATCCCAGCACTTGGGAGGCAGAGGCAGGCGGATCTCTGTGAGTTCGAGACCAGCCTGGTCTACAGAGCTAGTTCCAGGACAGGCTCCAAAGCCACAAAGAAACCCTGTCTCGAAAAACCAAAAAAAAAGACAAAAAAAAACCTTCAGCAGGGCTCCAGATTATGAAAAGGGCAGGAGCAGTCAGCCAGGCTTTCTTCCCTAAGCTTAGGGGAGAGGGCTCAAAGTGTCTTTTTTTTTTTACTACATTTACATATGTGCCCACTGAGTGCAGAAAAGAGCATCAGATTCCCTGTAACTGGAATTACAGACAGCTGTGAGCCACCACGTGAGTGCTGGGAATCAAACCTGAGTCCTCTGCTAGAGCAGCCTGTGCTCTGACCACAGGCGCGCGCACACACACACACACACACACACACACACACACACGGCTCTTCACGGCCAGACTCTTGAGAAAACTCTTCCAAGGTCCCTGTGTTCAAAACAACAGGAAAGGTACGGCTCCCCATGAAACACACCCAGCCACCGTGCTTCCTTACGAGGAACTCAAGCAAGCCAAGAGAACACAGAGAGTCAACTCAACGAAGACAGATGTCAAAATGCAGAAGCTACTTTCACGCCCATGTCAGCGGCAGGAAGGAACAGGATGTTACTCGTCCCCACTCGCCAGAGGGGACAAGAAAGGTCTGAAAATGTGCAGTGACCTAGATCTGGACTCAGGATGGCTGAGTGAAGGGACAGAGGTCTCCCAGTGGGGCTCCAGTGACTGATGTCCCAGAGACCTGCCTTTAAACTAGACTACATCAGGGAAGCTTTGACATGAACCTGGACCGGCTAACCTCTCTGGGCCATGAGCAGTCCAGAGTTAAGGAGCCTGTGAGGCTGCGTCAGAAGGAAGTTATATTTCCTTCCCAGCTACTGGCTATCAGAAACTAAGTGGAGGATGAATTAAAAAATTTTTTTAATTTATTAGGCATGTACAATGTTTGCCTACAGGTATATATGTGCGCAATCTCCATTCCAAGGGCCCAGGGAGGTGAGTAGAAGGAGCTCGAGTCATAGAACTGTGAGCCACCATATGCTTGCCGGAACATGAACCCAGGTCCTCTCCTAGAGCAATAAGAGCTTTTAACCACTGAGACATCTCTCCAGCCCTGAACTTCACACTTTTGATGCGAAGAGCCTGCTACTGATGCTCTGGGTGAAGTGTGGAGGGGTGGGGTGGTCCAAATCAATGGCGGGAGCCACAAGTAAGCTTTGTCCATGAAGCAGGATATCCTGACCCAGCCAAGGGTACCTGCAGTTGACGAAGGAATATTCCTGTTATAGATCACAGGCGACTGGAGACAGAAAATGTGAACCTAGAGATGCGGTGGAGACCAATCTGAGTGCTCTCAACTTGATGAGGCAGATCTGGGTAAGACGACCACGCCCTCTCATCTGAGATCCAAAGGAGCTGACAGAATCTGAAAACTTTTTAGCCTCTCTAAGAATGATATCAGGCCCGGTGGTAGTGGTGCACACCTTTCTTTACTCCCAGCACTGGAGGCAGAGTCAAGAGGATCTCTGTGAGTTCGAGGCCAGCCTGGTCTGCAGAGTGAGTTCCAGGACAGCCAGGGCTACACAGAGAAACCCTGTCTCAAAAGAACCAAAGCACAGCCGGGCGGAGGTGGCGCACGCCTTTAATCCCAGCACTCGGGAGGCAGAGGCAGGCGGATCTCTGTGAGTTCGAGACCAGCCTGGTCTACAAGA
>NC_022015.1:74265717-74276272 GCF_000317375.1 Microtus ochrogaster | reverse complement strand
GCCAGTCATTTCTACCTTAAGTCCCACTCCTCAAAAAAAAAAAAAAAAAAAAAGAACCAAAGCACAGACCCAGCATCTCCTGCCGCCTGTGGCCTGCGACACAAACACCAGCAGAGCTCTCCGAAGAATGAACACACTAAGAGAAAGCAGGGTGAGCCGACAGGATCCGCTCAGTTTGCTGCTAAGAGAAAGAAGGCAGACAAGAAAAACGCCAGAAACCGACCACATCAAGAGGTGCTGGCTGTCCTCACTCTGAGAGCATCAACCTAAGCACAGCCAAAATCAGGAACTGTGGCTCAGTGAGACTGCCCAGCAGGTTAACAGCGTTTGCCGCACAAGGCGACCAAACAGCCTGAGTTCAACCGCTGGAATCCAGAGCCAACTCCTGAAAACTGTCCTCTGACCTCCGCATGCGTGCCACGGCATGTGTGCCCACACATTCCTATATGCACACAAATATAATAATAAAAAATAGCAATAATAATAACAACAAAGATGGGGCTGTAGATGGCTCAGTGGTTAAGAGCACTGGCTGTTCTTCCAAAGAACCTGAGTTCAATTTCTAGCAACCACATGGCGGCTCACAACTATATGGGTATCTAACCCCTCTTTTAGCTTCTGTGGATACAAGACACACCTGGCATACAAACATAGGTACAGGCAAACAGTTATACACATAAAATAAATAAATCTTAAAAACAAAAATAAGCCAGGCGGTGGTGGCGCATGTCTTTAATCCCAGCACTTGGGAGGCAGAGGCAGGCGGATCTCGTTGAGTTCGAAATCAGCCCGGTCTACAAGAGCTAGTTCCAGGACAGGCTCCAAAACCACAGAGAAACCCTGTCTCGAAAAAAACAAAATTAAAATTAAATAAATAAATAAATAAAAATAAAAAGAAGCACGAGGCCCCTAGGACCCCTTTCCGACCACCCGCCAGCAGCACCATTAGCTCTGGCGCCCTTCCGTCCCGTCTGTCTCAGCAGTGTGGCCGTGTACCATGAGGGCAGCAGGCACAGTTAGCCACGAGGGACCAGGAGGTACAACCCAGGCTTCTAGAGAACTGAACGAGGAGAGAAGCTGCTAGCGGTGGTCTCTTCACGTCCCCACGTCTCACTCACCATTGGTGCACTCTCAGACGAGTAGGAATCTCGAGAAATCCTTTCTACAGCAGCAATGGAGGAGAGAGTCTAAGTGAACCGTCCACATCACACAGTCAGCAAAGGGTGAAAGAGGAATCTGGGTCAAAGGGCATGACAAGGGAAGGGGTGGGTCTGGTTGGGGGGTCACTATGACCAAAACTAGACCTGCTTAGGGGGAAACTGAGCCGCTGCTGCATGCTCAATGCCAGGCACTACCTGAGGGGCAAGGCACTCAGCTCTCTAGGTCTAGACCACATAGTGAGACTCTGTCTTAAAAATCAAAAACCCAAACAGACAGAGAAGCTGAAGTTAGAAGAGCATTTCTGATAAAAACAGAACTGAGAAATCTAAAACAATTGCTTATGAAAACGAATAATTCACATCATGGGCTCAATTCTGTAATACAATTTTTACTCCTAGCTCTTAAATTCTCATATACAAGATCCTCTCCTGCTACATTAATGAATTATTGATGAATTATTGTCCATCTCTTGGGATGTGATGGGATACAATGGTTACACTGAATGACAAACTCGTACCTTACTAAAAAAAAATGTCCAACTCACATATTTGGTAAGAGTTGCAGATTTCCTAACCTCAGGCCTCTACAGAGGCATAACTGTTAGTTTATGTCTGTCCTTCTCCAAAAGAGACAAACTTCTCTGGCCATGCAGACCTTGAATCACAGAAACGGTTGTGTTGGCGCTGCCCTGGGCAATGCTGACAGAGTGAGACAGAGTGAGACACAGCCTCTAAGGAGCATGCGCAAGGAGCTCGGCTAAGTTCCCAGTGCTGGGGAAGAGTGAGGAGGCCCAGAGAAGTTAGATAGCCCTGGAGCCAGAGCCTGAATGGTGGCTCAGCCACGTCTGCAATGACCATCAGAGGTGGCTGGAATCACTGTCCCGTCTAGTAGATAAAGGAACTTAAGCTGGACAAAAGACTGGATGTTTTTCTTCAAAAGACTTACACAAATGACCAACGAAGAACATGGAAAGGGCTGCGGCAGAATGCTTGCCTAGCACATGTGAGGTCCTAGGTTTGATTCTCAGCCCTGGAAAAATAAAAATGTACAGAAGCAACTTCTCCACAGCAATCAACCAAAACAACTGGCAAAAGTCAACACCACTAGTCACTAGGAAGATGCAAATCAAAACCTCAGTGAGAAACCGTCACACCCCCCTCTGCCATGGTAAAGCAAAACAAAACAAAATAACCCACACGTTAGCAAGTCTTGCAAGTAATGAGAGACATTAGAACCCCCATCCACAGCTGCTGGGGGTGTGAAGAGATGCAGCTGCTCACCAAGGGCCTGTCCAGCTCTCCAAAGTTAAACATAGTCCTCTACAACACATGATCCAGCCGCTCTGCTCAGATTATCCAACGCAAGTTTTGAAAATTTCCTAAAGACTTATATATACCAAAGGTCATTGCAGCACAGCTCAGACAACTCAAACATCAGCTGACGAATGCCAAACAAGCATGGCGTGTCAGGAGCTGCACATGTATGGAATTCCCAGAGAATAGAGATATTTAAGTAACAGCCTGGAGTGGTGGCACATACCTTTGATCCCAGCACCCTTTCTGAGGCAGAAGCAGGCGGATCTCTGTGAGTCTGAGGCCAGCCTGGTCTACATACAAATTCCAGGGCAGTCAGGGCTACATAATAGAGAGATCCTGTCTAAGAAAAAAAACAAAGTAGACAAGTAACAAAAATAAAACACAGTACAGCAATACAGAAGAACATTAGTGGGTCATCAAAAGGCAGGAAGGTCGGAAACATGACACAGCAAGGACGCCATTGTCAACTCCATGCTGAATAAGAAGAACTAACTATAGAAAGTCACGTGGTGACTCTTCGCCCCCTTCCTTGAGACAGGGTCTCCTGGAACTTGCTGTGGAGCCAAGGGTGACTTTGAGCTTCTGATCCTCCTGCCCTCCACTCTGAGTACTGGGATTTCAGGCATTCACCAGTACGCTGTGGCTGGGATGGAGCCCAGGGCTTTGTGCATGCTAGGCAAGCATTCTACCAACAGCAATGTCCCAGGCTCTGAGAGTTCTCTCCGAGGTGAAGAAAAGGTTCTGAAATTCAGGTAACAGTGACAGTGGCCCAGTGTTATAAATAAATTGAAATCTGCTTTCCGTTAGGCTGGGCCTCTGAAGGCGAGATGGCCCTTGCCACCAGCCAGTCTACTCCAGTCTCCCAAAGCCACAGCTGTCACTCTTGTGCATATGCTCAGATGACCAAGAAATACAATACCAGGTAAGATCTCTGTATGAGTTCAAGGCCAGTCTGGTCTACACATCGAGTTCCAGGCCAGCCAAGACTACACAGTGAGACCCTGTCACAAAAAGCTATAAAGGGAGGGAGGGAATAAAAATAAAAACCCGCTGGGCAGTGATAGCACTAGCCTTTAACCCCAGTACTTGGGAGACAGAGGCAGGCAGACAGACCTCTGGAGTTTGAGGATAGCCTGGTTTTACAGAGTTCTAGGACAGCCAGAGTTGTTACACAGAGAAACCATACCTAGAAAAATCAAAACGAATAAATAAACAAAGCAGGAAAACACACACTGGAAAAAACACTTCTCTGATATGCACAGGCCGTGGGGACCGAAACATTCCCCGAGTTAAACAAAACAGTTTTCTAATTCCCCCACTGTGGAAGGCACTGGGGGCCCTGTGCTCAGAGTCCACTAAGAGAACCAGGAATATTAAGCACACAAGGTTGTCCCTTCAATTCACAACCTGTTAGCAGCCCAGAAGTCTGGGAGGGGCTAAAGAGCCTGGTGACCAGGACCTATCCTCCCCCAGACTCTTACCAAGAATTTGTCAATTTACAGAACCTATTTTAACGGAAGGTGTCCCATGTGGTCAATCTATAGAACCCATCTTTATGGGAGACGTCACGTGTACTTTACAAAGAGTTTCAATGCAGTGGAGTCTTACTGTGCGCACGGGATCTAGTTATTCATCACCAAGAAGTTTTCACCAAATTGTGCTGAGCTTAAATATGCCTAATAAATTAGCTGGGGTCAGACTCCCCAAGTTTGCACTAACACTGGCTACTGGTCATGTCACAGGAAACTACCTTCCTGACTCTGGCAGATGACAACTCCCACCCCACCCTGACTCCACTGACATCAAATCCTGGGTATATAGAGAAGTCTCAAGGCGTGCCCAAGGAAGGCTACCACTGAGCAGTTGCTATACGGCAGGCACCGCTGTTTCACAAGCATTACCTATAAGCACTAACGCCCACTATAATTCCAAAAACAGGATGCTTATTATCCCTGTTTTATAGGCGAGGAAACCATGTTAACTAGCTCAAAGTTCTACGGCTCGTGGGGTAGAGCTCTGAGGCAGGGGGTCAGGCTCCCTCTCAGCAGTGGCTTCCAAGCGTCCCCACATCTTTGACGAGCACACAAAAAAATGCTTGGAGTTGGGCACAGTGGCTCATGCCTATAATTCCAGGACTTGGAAGCTCGAGGCAGCAGGACTGTCAGAAGTTCAAGGCCAGCCTGAGCCAAGAGTGAAACTCTGAAGGAATAGGGGAAAAAGGGAAAAAGAGAGGGGGGTCAGAGAAGGCCTTGGTGACATACTGTGGGGAAGGGAACACACAGACTGACTTGTGGCCATTGGAGCCAACCCCCACTCCCCTAAACCACCTGCCCACCATCATTCAAGGACTTCCTTAGCACCTAGGCAGGCATATCTTAGCCTTCAACTACAGGCTTGCTGCCCTTGAGTGAACCCTGTTCCCTGTTCCTGGGAACTGCGGACAGAGGACACAGAGGACGGGAAGGAGGCTGGAGCTAAGCAAACAAGATACAGATGAGCTTCTGAGGAAGTGACTGAAATGGCCTAAAGCTGCCAACACTGACAGTCTGGGAGAAGAAGCGGAC
Source organism: Microtus ochrogaster (assembly GCF_000317375.1). Classification (NCBI taxonomy): domain Eukaryota; kingdom Metazoa; phylum Chordata; class Mammalia; order Rodentia; family Cricetidae; genus Microtus; species Microtus ochrogaster. Next base: position 74,271,231 of record NC_022015.1, on the reverse strand, counting down.
CTTCCACACACGGGGTAACGACCCTATGCGCACCCTGCTGGTGGGACTATCAATAGGGAGCTTTAAATGCACCCTATAGCCAACCCTATCGTTTTCAATTGTGTCCAGGACAAACACACAGAGTGGAGCATGGTGCTCTCCAGAGTGGTTACACAAAGCGAGAATATACGGCATCCTAAAACATCAGAGATGGTCCAGTCGGTGGGGCACTTGCTGTGTAAGCAGGAAGGCAGAGTTTGAATCTCCAACACACTCCTAACTTCACTATATAAATTATTAATATATAAAACTCACTATTTATGCAAATTACTATACATGTGGTCCTTGATAAAAAGATTAGGTGGGTGATATAAAAGGGTGGCTCCAATTGCCACAACTAAGCAACACCTCTCCCACCTCCCCCAGCAAGGCCCCCTGGCCCTTCCTATCTTTCTTCCCATATACATTGATAAATATGTTTTGGAGGCAAGAAAGGTACTAAACAGACACCAAAGCACTCTTCTTCTTTTTGCTTTATATCTTTTTGGATTTCTGTATTATCTTCCATTGTTATGAGCACGGGCTGTTCTGCAGAATTAAAACCATCAGTATAAGAGAAAGGGTCTCTAAAGCTCAGGAGAAAGCAGTGAGCTCCTCTCTAGGGAGAGTAGGCTGCTGGCAACCACAACGGACCTCAGGCCAAGCAGGATGGTACCAGCTTCTCTGTCCCCACCGCCTGCAAGTACAGCAGGAGGATCTGTAAACTCAGAGAGAAATTACTCCATAAACAAGAATGGAGCAAGCTGGCTGAGCTGGTCACCCCAGTCAACTCTGTACTCTGGTCCCAAAGAATTACAGTGGCCCTGCATCCTGATGCTGAGTCCCCTGGTAGCTGCAGCCCCAAAAGCACCTCAAGAACTAAAAGGGTAGATCTGATCAAAAAGCTTCCAGCCTTCTGTTTGGTCTGCATTTGGTCAGACTGCAAGATGGAATCTTAGAGGAAAGTCGGGCCGAATTGGCGCCCATCTTCAAACTCAGCACTCGGGAGGCAGAGGCAGGTGGATCTCTGCGAGTTCGAGGCCAGCCTGGACTATACAGTTAGCGAGTGCCAGGACAGCCAGGGCTGTGTAGAGACCCTGTCTCAAAGCAAACAAAAATTTTAGATGAACAAGATAAATTGGGGGATGGCACCCCGAAACTAGCGTGTGGTCACGTGTAAAGCGTGATCACTTTCTCTGCACACAAAGGCTTCCAAGCTGGAAGACTATGTAATAAATGAGAGTTACAACACACGGCGCTTCTGGCTAGATATCTGAAAATCAAACCAGACGTGTTTTTCTAACTCTATTCTGGGACCCGCCCTTCCAAACCACAGGATTCTTGTGCCAGCTGACACTTTTCGCCTTTTCCAAAACAACTTGTAAAAGTTCAAGTCTATAAAATTCCTAAGATCTTGAAGCAAAACAGCTTTGGCATCATGCCAGCAGTGGCAGGGGGGAGACGCTGTACAGAACTCCCCCGGCTCTCCTGGGGTGGCGGTGCATGCTTTCCATCCCAGCACTCGGGAGGCAGAGGCAGGAGGATCTCTCAAGTCTGATGCCAACCTGGTCTACACAGTTACATAGTGAGTTCCAGGTCAGATGGGGATACACAGTGAGACCCCGCCCCCCCCAGAAAAAAAGAAAAGAAAAAAAGGAAGAGGAAAGTATAGTGTGGGTAAGAAGAAAGCCAAAGGTAAACACAACCGAGCTGAGAATGTCGCTGGGAAACCAGAGTCCCCAAGCCCACGCCCTGCACGGCCGGTTATTGGAAGTCTGAGAAGGTGACCTATTTTAACCCCCACATTAAGAGTTCCCAAAACTGGCTCAACAGGCCACGGGATTCAATTGGATGGGATTCTCTTCCCCTTGCTGACCTCCCAAGTTGCAGAGCTCTGGCTTTAACTGTGTTTGTTTGTGGTTTCCACATGTACACTTGAGGCCAGACTCAGCTCCGCCTAGTGGGACTGAAAAGCCCATCTGCAGGGATCCCGCAGGTCCTCGGCCGCCACTGTTCCTGTGACTCCATGCAATCAAACATGGGACTGGGGGTCCCAACAGCATGCAAGATGGAAAAATGGACCAGACCACTGATGGTCACACAAATTAGCACTGGTCAAGAACTAAGGCAAGCAATGGAGACTTCTCTCAGGGGCATGGCTGACTAGACACTCAAAAAGCAGTTGGGATTCTAAACCCAAAGCCATCCAAGGTGCCCAGAACGCCCATCAAGTCTTGCCTGCAGGTCCCAATCACAGACTAGCTGCATCCCCAGGCCTGAATGCAGGTTCTCCTTCAGACTCAGCCGAAACCCAAGACATCTGGCCTCCCTTGCGGCAGGAGCCGAGATCACTCAACAGTTTCCACAGACTATATATAGTGTGCCTAAGAACAAACCAGTGGTCCTATGGCCAAAGACGAGCCAAGCCTTGGAGTGGAGAAAGGAAAAAGTTCTAAAGCCATGACTCAGTCAGACTTGGTTATGGGACCGTAGAGGACACTGAGAAAAGGAAGTAACTGGCCATGGGGCTTTCACTGCGGCAAAACTAAATTCTGTTCTTAAACCAAAACCGCAAGGGCAGATCAAAGCAAGAGGGAAGAAAGTTCAAGACGGGGTGAGTGGGAGGTGGGGGGGGGGCCATCACCTGCTCACTGAACCCGAGACCACAGACTGTTTCATCCAGATGTTTGATGTTGGCTGACTGGTGGAGGGCATCACTGACTTCATGGCCACCACGTCAGTGCTCTAAACTGCCCTTCTAGAACCTGCCACCAGGACAAAAAGAAGGCTCAGTGGGAAGGACCCACCTGGTAGGAGACTTCTATGAGTGGCCTGTACACACACACACACACACACACACACACACACACACACACACACACACAGAGTAGACAACTCAGCAAATCAGCAAAACCTGCAGCAGGCAGGCCGTCGGCAAGCTGCTCCTCTTGGTAGGGGCCTAACCTAAACTGCGGACAGCAGGCGCTGAGCCTAGAGGGTTTCCACCTCCGGCCAGACCGTCTCCTGGCTGCAGGGCACTGTCTTGAGCAGCGTGAGATGGCTCGTGTACTCCTGGGTCTCACATATGGGATGCCAGCCACACTCTCAACACATCTCCAGACACTGGCAAACGCCCTCTGTGCAAAGTGACCCTTAGCGGAGAATCGTGATTTTAAAGCTGTAGATGCACCACGAACGGTGGTCTACACAGACAACCGACAGGAAAGACTAACTCCATATCCATGAGAGAGACTCGCACAGGTCAAGTTAAACTCCAGACCTGGGTCCCTTGAGACAGGTGCCACTAGCGTGCCAACTACAGTGCACCCTGCAGACCAACAATAAGAACGACAGCGATGAGAGTTGCTGTCATGTTTAACCACTAAGTGCATTCTAAGAGTCTTTCTATATATGGGATTTTCCCCTCATAAGTCTGTGAGACACATGCTAATGTTAGTCTCATTTTGAAGGGGAGGAAACAGAGGCACAAGAATTAAGTAACTCGCTCAGTATTGTCATATTTGGAACTCAGATGGCCTAACCACAGAGCCCATGACCCCATGACCTTCCCATGGTGTGGGGCTGTGCCAAACTCACACGCAGGAAGCTCCTAGATCACACTGCCTACGATGGAGTCAACAGCTACATGGAGCTATTCAGTGTAAAGCAAACACCGTACCACTTTGGAAAGCGGTCTGGCGGTTCCCTGAAAAGTTATCCAGAAGCCGGGCGGTGGTGGCGCACACCTTTAATCCCAGCACTCGGGAGGCAGAGGCAGGCAAATCTCTGTGAGTTCGAGACCAGCCTGGTCTACAGAGATAGTTCCAGGACAGGCTCCAAAGCCACAGAGAAACCCTGTCTCGAAAGACCAAAAAAAAAAAAAAAAAAAAAGTTATCCAGATTACCAGTTGGCCCAGCAGTTAGGTATCTACACGGAACTGAAAACAGAAGCCAGCATAGCGTATACTTGTAACCCCAGCACTGGGGAGACGGGCGCAGGAGGGGTGCCATGAACTGCAGGCAGCTTGGCTACAAAGGGAGACCCTGTACCCAACCAAGGGCCACCAAAATGGTTCCGGAGGCAACGACGCCCACCCTAGAGCCTGGCAATCATCTGCGAGACAAATCCTGCAGGTTGTCTCTGACCCACCATGCCCAGGCATGTATGCTCACACTTAATAAAGGTGGGAGAAAATAGAAACATTGTATTTATGCAAAAACGTCTATACCACTGTTCGCTGTAGCATTATCTCTAAGAGCTTCAAAGTGGAAACAGCACAAACGACCAATTGATAAATAGATAAATATAAAATATGGGGCATCCATGCCATAGAAAGAAACAAAAAGAGTCTGAAGAAATGGCTCACTGAGATGGAACACTTGTCCTGTACCATAAGGACCTAAGTTCAAATCTCCAGCACCCACACAAAATACTGGGCAAAGTGTGAGCCTTGAAGTCAGCACTAGCAGGGGGAGTTGGGCCAATCCAAGAGTTCGTTGTCCAGTTAGCATCGCCAAGGCAAGCTTCAGCTCACAAGACTGTCTCAAGGCATAAGATGGGGGGTGACAGTCCTGCTCAGGCTCCACTTATGTGTGCATGGGCACATGGACCCACACACTCCTATGTGTGTACCATACGCAAACACCACACACAAAAAGAAACAAAGAATTGATACATGCTACAACGCAGGGCAACTATAAAGACATCATGTTCAGTCCGGGTCCATGCTTTCTAAGAAACATACAGAACAGGAAAATCTAGGGAAAAGGAAGATGAGCAGCTGCTGAGGGCTGGTAGAAAGGGAGGCGGGACGGGGAGTGACTGCTAATTGTTAGGGGCTTCCTTCTGAGGGTGAGGGCGATAAGACAATCTAAAATGTTAGAGCAGAAGTAATGGTGACATGATTCTACGACCACATGGAAATAGGCAATTTATTATGCAAGTTTTGTTGTTGTTTTTGAGACAGAGTCTTGTTGAGGCTGGCCTGGAACTCACTATGCAAACCAGGCTGGCTTTGAATTCTATGTAAGTTTTTAAAGGTGTGAAAATATCATAATAATAATAAACCAGGCGGTGGTGGCGCACACCTTTAACTCCAGCCCTCAGGAGGCAGAGGCAGGCAGATCTCTGTGAGTTCAGGGCCAGCCTGGTCTACAAAGCAAGTTCCAGGATAGCCAGGGCTACAAAGAGAAACCATCTCAGAAAAATGAAACAAAACAACAACAGAAAAATATAAAAATTAAATATGGTTACAAACCAGTTTCTCAGGTACCTTAGCCAAACTACAAGCACTGAGAGGCACTGAGCAGCTACTGAACTGCAGCGACCCAACAGAGGTCACTTCCAACATCACGGAAGGAGCACAGCCTTAGACAAGAGCTCCTCAGCCCTTCACCAAAACTGCCAGGGTCGTCCTCTCTGCTGCACCTGACTGAACACCTGCCAGGGTCGTCCTCTCTGCTGCACCTGACTGAACACCTGCCAGGGTCGTCCTC
>NC_022015.1:74255506-74265552 GCF_000317375.1 Microtus ochrogaster | reverse complement strand
CCTGACTGAACACCTGCCAGGGTCGTCCTCTCTGCTGCACCTGACTGAACACCTGCCAGGGTGGTCCTTTCTGCTGCACCTGACTGAACGCCTGCACTCGAAGCTTCCACGTGAGCCGGATGTCCCCGCCGTTTCCCTTCTCTCACACTCTGCCCATTTCTGATCCCGTCTCCTCCTGCACCGCGAACCCACAGCAGTCCAAACGCAGATGTCTGAGGGAAACCTTCCCTGGCTGTTCAGCCCCAGCAGAGCCCACTGCTCGCCCCCTCGTCTTCGTTTGCATCTCCACTGGAGAACAACCCTTCTGGATTATAATCTGTGTGTGTGTTATCCTCCTCCCTACTCCCGATTACCCGATCCTTGAGGTAAGAGATTCTGCTCCACATCTGACGGCTTCCAGAACCTGCTGGAGTTCCAAAATGTCCACTAAATGGAATTACAACAGGAAAGTTTACAGAATGTAGGAAATGTTTTTCGATAAAATGCTCACTTTGGAATAACCTAACAGTCTACAGAAACAAGGGAAAGGGAGCTAGACCCTGTAGGTCACATAGTCCTGGTGTTCCACAAGTAGTGACAGCTGACTGCCCTGAAAAGACCAGGTTCAAGGCTGGCTTGGGCTCCGGGAACCTTGTCCCCAGGTAACAAGAGAGAGGGTGTGGGGATGGAGCAGGCGTGTGGTGCTTCCTACACCCTAGTACTCAGGGGCTGAAGCATGAGCATCCCTAGAACTGCATCCTGGGGATGGAGCAGTGGATCTAAACTCAACCTAAGACATGAGAGGGAAGTGAAGCTGACGTGAAATTGAGGGGCGCAGTGAGAAAAAGCAGGAACGGGACCCATCTGAACTCAAAGTTTTTAAGTTGGCAGAGGAATTGTAAGAACGACACCTATAGGTGGCGCCCACACCACGGGCTGGACCACCTTATGGCTGTAGACATTGCTACTAAAACTTCATTTTACACATCGTTGTCCGGTGACCTGGTTTGATCTAAACATCGGAAGGAAAGCAACTCCACATTATCTCAAGAATAAATTAACTGGAGGAAACAACGCCAAGGCCTTCCTGTTTGCAACTGCAGCTTTTTTATTCTTTTCATGTTCAAGGAATCTCATCTATGAGTCACGACGCCCTGTGAGAGAGTTAGCCAGAAGTTCCGAACTGTAGAAGTCCCTAGGCAGTGAACTTTCCTGGTGTGCATGGCAAGAGACGACCATTATGAAGAGCCGGCAATGGGAAAAGACACCTATTAATACATATAGTTCAGATATTCAATGTGTGTGTAGCTGTGGTACACACCTGTAACCCCAGCCCTTTCAGGCAGAGGCAGGAGGATCGTAGGAAGTTGATGATCAGCCTGGTCAAAACAGACCCCTACCAGGTGGCCCAGTGGGTATGGTGTTAGACTGCTAAACCCTACATAAATAAATAAATAAATAAATAAATAAATAAATAAATAAATAAATAAATAAATAAATAGAAAAAGATGGCATTTGACAGGGATTCGTTTCAGAGAGGGAGATAGTGAGGTACCACATTCCACAGAGTTCAAGGTGCCACCTGAGTGACCTAGAAATAAAGGCCTGACAGATTCCCCTGACAGATGTTCTCTGCGACAAACCAAAACCCCAAACAAAATCCCTAAATTGACTAAGCTGTGATGGATTCAGAGTTAATAATTATATTGTAACTTCCATTCCAAAGGTTAAAAACCAAAACACCAATTTCACCATAGATATCTGGTATGATTGATTGGACAGCAGGCCACGGGGGTAAAGGGGTGAGGTGGGAGTGTGCCCTGTCAGGGTGACGTGTGGAAAGCATAGGAAGGAGTGGGCAGCTCATAGCAAAACCTTTCCTTCACCACAGGAACTGTATGTAACCACACAACAGCTATGGTTAGTGCTAGCACCCAACCAAACGGAACAAAGTACAAAAGCCACTCTGTCCCCCAAGGAAGTACTGGAAGCAGCAGAAACCTAAGAAAGCAGCCTGTGAGTGACGAGCTGCATCAGAGCCTCACACTGAAGACCCTCCTCCGTATCTCACCACCCCAGGCTCCGGGATGTGGCGGGAGGCACCGCTTTCCAGTTCTTTTCCTGGAAGAAGTGGACCAGTTCCTCCTAGCAACAGGGCATCTCCAAAGTCTCCACATCCCGCCGGGCGCACGCCTTTAATCCCAGCACTCGGGAGGCAGAGGCAGGAGGATCTCTGTGAGTTCGAGACCAGCCTGGTCTATTGTTCTAGTTCCAGGACAGGCTCCAAAACCACAGAGAAACCCTGTCTCGAAAAACAAAAAAAACAAAAAAAAAAAAAAAAAAAACAAGTCTCCACATCCCTAAAGGTGATTGAATGGCTATAGGGAAGAGTCCTCAGTGACAGCCAGAGAAATGGGAAGCAGGTTCATTCCAGATTCTGTTCTGTCAATACCTATTCTTGACTTCACCAGTCCTGCCAGATTATAGTTTCGATTAAGAAAACAAAGAACCTCAACAAAGGCTAAAAACTGAAGGGTTCCATCCCTAGAAAGGAACACATTCAAGGTCATACAATGAGCTCTATTTCTTTCACATATTATTTCCCAGATAAACATACTCCCCCCCACTAAGACACCGCAACAGATAAGCTGGCAAATAAATTGTAGAACACACATAAAGGGGTGTATTATTTTGTCACGATGTAGATGAACCCCAGTATGTGAGAGAGATCAAATACCAAGGGCTCCACATTCTGGAGCATTCCACTACACAGAATATCCTGAACAGGTAAATGCACAGAGGCGTTGCAGACCACAGGTGCAGACCACAGGTGGTCCAGAGCTGGGGCCGGGGGGCTAGGGTGGAGATGGGGAGTGACTGGTGAGCGGGACAGGCTCTCCTCTGGGCTGCACAACACCAGAACGTACTAAATGCTACTGGCCGCTTGGCTTTTAAACTCTTCATTTTGTTGTGTGAATTTCAACTCTCTCAAAAACCTATCAAACCCCAGAACTTGGGTGGCTGACGGAAAAGGACCTCGAGTTCAGGGCCAGCCTGACCTACATAGCAAGGTCCTGTCTTAAACAAAACAAAACACAATCATCTGTGGGTTTTGTTTTTTGTTTTAGGGAGAGGACACTCAGGAGCAAAACAAGATCCGTACGTGAGAGGCCGTCCTTAAGCTCTAAGGGAGAGGTAAAGTATTTTGCTAGCAATTTCTGCTCTTTATCAAAACATGAAGCTAAGTGTTAAGCTGTACAGGCTGTCCCCGCTGTCAGTGCATGTGAATGCTTTTCTGGAAAAAAATAAAATAAAAAAGACAATGAAGGGAAGAAAGGGAAGAGAATAAAATGACAGAACCTTTGCCAAATTTAACAGAGGAGGGGTTGGTTCCCCTACTGCACCCCACCCAATCTGGCACCAAGACTGAGGCTTCAATTAGGGTTTCGAAACGCAGCCTGAGCTAGAATCAGCGCAAGCAAGCTTCCCTGCCTGGACAAAGAGCAAGCCACCCAGCAAGAAAAGCTAGGGTGCTCCATTTGCTGCAGATACTGGCATTAGAACCACCCTCTGCTCAAAGGCCTTGAGCTGGCTCAGATCAGCACCAGTGACCTGTTCTAACCAGGGCAGTCAGCCTAACGGCGTGGCTCTCACAGCTCAGACGTGCCCCTCCTCCTGAGGGGTTCCACTCCACTGCACCCTCCTACCTTCCAAGAACCCTGTCTCCAACAGCAGGCCACCAACGTGCCATGCCTTACAGCACTAAAAATAGAGCCAAGATGCTCAGAACTTTCCTTTGTCCGGCCTGAAATAAATATCCTGCTGGGCCCTTCTCCCTCTGGGGCCAGCTCTGTAACCTGGGATCCCTACACACATGGTGTGCACACAGTCTCTGGCTCCTGACTCCACTGCGGAGCTAGAAATGAGCCCCATATGCGCCAGTGTGCACCGATATCCAGCATAGTTCCTCCAGCGCACCTACCAAAGCTGCCCTCTCAAAAGACCCTCAAGACGCCTGGCACCATTGCCTCTGCCATCTTTCTGACATCCAAATCGTCACAGGTGTCCCTCAGCTAAACACCAAAGCCCCCTTCGCCCTGTCCACGCAAGGCATGGGCGTTCCTCTCGACAACACTCAACTCTTTGCAAACAATCCTCCTTGAGACCCCCTCCTGCCAGGCCTCGACCACCCCGGACCCCCGGGCTGGCTCAGACGCCCTCCCCTTACCTGCGGGGGCTCAGCCCTGACTGACAGGGGACTGGGCAGCGCCTGGAGGAGCAGGAGCGCCATGCCACCCAGGAGCTTTCTCCTCTCCATCCCCCTCCTGCTCCTGCTCCTCCGCCACGGCGCCGCCACCCCTCCTCCTCCCTCTCTTCTTCCCTCTGCTTCCTCCTTCCCTTCTTTTCCTGTTTCGCTCTCCCCCTCCCGCTTCCGGCTCGGCTCCACCCGCCCCAGGCCAAATGCCCTCCCAGATGCGGAGGACGGTCTCCAGCTCCCGCGCCTCATTGGCTCCTACCTTTCTGCCATTGGTCCAGAGAGCTGTGCGTCTAGTTCTAGTCCCAGCCCGCCTCGTGCTGGGCGATTTAGCCAATGAAAAGTGGGAGGAAGCCGGGCCATCTTGAATGCTGCGAGCTGCATTAAAGAGCAGTGCGCCCCCGCCCCGCAGAGTGGCGGAAGCAACTAGAGCTGGGGACGCGACCATCCAGATGCATCGAAGAGGCTTGCCTGTGTAGCCATTTTGAGTGTGGCGGAAGTGTTAGGTTCCCACAGTTAGGGGGTGGGATAAGGAAAAGGGAAAAAAAAAGAGGTGGTAAGGTATAATGATTCTAAAGAGTACTTCTAAAGGGTAAAACAATTGCAGCCTGGAATTTTCTGGGGCCCTTTGTACAGGCAGCTCTATTATCAGGATGCCTTTTCCAATCCCACTAACCAAGGAGCAGCTCAGATCCATTCGAATTCCCTATTCGACAGTAATTCTATTAGAGACAGTGCTCTGCCATCCCTGTTTTAAGGACAACCCTCTAATGACTCGGAAACAGCTCTGATACCCACCACTCTTTGCTTCAGCCTTGCTATCTTCCAGCTGAATGAAAATGGCTCTCTATGCCCTGCTGAGTAGCTAGTTCTCCACCTCCTCAAATCCCATCCACATTACTGGTCCACACAAACCCAAACATGACTACATAGCAGCTTCACACTTGACAATACTCACCCAGCTGGGTGGGGGATGTCCTGCTCTGTGGTAAATGGCATGCAAGGCCTTAAGTTCAGTCCACGGAGTGAGCCACAAGGAAAAAAGAAAGGGAAGAGCTATAGGGAGGGAAAGAGGGAAAGACTAGACTTTAGCTGGCACACACCTTTAATTCCAGCAGAAGCTGTGAGTTCAAGGCCAGCCTGGTCTACAAAGTGAGTGCTAGGACAGCCAGGGCTTCGTTTCCCTGTCTCAGGAGCAAACACTATGGAAACAGGCATGCCAAGAGACTTGAAGATGTGGAAAGCTAAGGAAAGCTGATCTTTACAGAGAATACAGTGAGAACATTTTCTCAAGTTCTGATGTTGCTTTTCCACTTTGTGGAATAGAAAAGCTGCAGCCAAGTCTCCCATTTTGAAACAGCTGCTGGGGGGATTGGAGAGATGGCTCAGAGGTTAAGAGCACCGGCTGCTGTTCCAGAGGTCCTGAGTTCAATTCCCAGCAACTATATGATGGCTAACACCATCTATAATGAGATCTGGTGCCCTCTTCTGGCCTGGGGGGCAGACAGAACATTATACATAATAAATATATCTTTAAAAAAAGAAAAAAGCTGGCTGGAAAAGACTTTCCTGCTCATGTAACAGCCAACATCAAACTTCCCCTTATACATGGAAGGAACCCTGTAAACATGCTAAGCAGAGAAGGCCCATAGTGTGATCTGATTGGAAGGGGACGGGGCTGAGAGCCTGAGGAACTGCTAATGAACTTGGGGTTTGGGGACGGGAGGAGGGATAATAAAAGTATTCAGAATTAGTGGCAACAACGCTGCAACTTGGTAACTGAAAATTACTAAATCATACAATATTTTGTTTTTGTTTTTCAAGACAGGATTTCTCTGTGTAGACCAGGCTGGCCTCAAACCCAGAGACCTGCCTGCCTCTGCCTCCCCGAGTGCTGGGATTAAAGGTGTGTGCCACCACTTCCCAACTTTAAACCATATAATTTAAAAGGATGAATTTGGCCAGGTGTGGAGATGCACAGCTGTAATCTCAGCATTCACAAGTCCGAGCTGACAAGTAAGAGTCCAGGATAGCCTGGGCTCCATCCCAGAGAAAACATAAGTTTCATGGTATGTGTGCTCCATTTTACATTTTAAAATGGGTGTGAAGCTAAATTGCAGCTGCAATCTTCACATCAAGGATGCACTATCTTCTGGAGCAACCAGCATTACCAGGAAATGAGCACACCTGCACGCTCCACCTACAGGACTGCAAGCTGGGGCGAGCCTTTGCGCTTGTGTTTGCTAAGCATCTTCAGGTGACCCTCATATACGTTTTTTTCTCTTTTGAGGCAGGGCCTCTCTGTTGCATTGGCTGGCCTGGAATGTGCTATGTAGAGCAGGATAGGCTCAGACTCACAAAGATCCACCTGCCTCTGCTTTCCAAGTGCTGGAATTAAAGGTTTGCCCAGCCGGGTCTACTATATGTTCCTAATAGCCACAGCTGCAGGATACGGAGACTTACGTTAAAACTTTATATGACACATATACTAAGTCCCTTTCGCATATTCTAGTTTTTCTTTTTTAAATATTTACTTATTTATTATGTATCAATATTCTGTCTGTGTGTATGACTGCAGGCCAGAAGAGGGCACCAGACACCATTACAGATGGTTGTGAGTCACCATGTGGTTGCTGGTAAATGAACTCAGGACCTTTGGAAGAGCAGGCAATGCTCTTAACCTCTGAGCCATCTCTCCAGCCCCCTAGTTTTTCTTTTTATAACCTTTTAAGAGATGTAAAACCATTTTCAGTTCCCAAATCCAGAGAAAGAGAAATAGCGAGAGCGAGCACAGGTGACTGGCTGTATCATGGCTCACCAATCCTCTAAGGCAGCAAAAATCCCATTCTGGGAGACCAGTGGGGCATCAACACAGGTGAACAGATGTATTCTTCTCCCTTATTAGGGAGATGGACCATAGTCTCCAGCCATCAGACACGGTCCCTTACAGCTGCAAGATCCTCTGATGTGCCCAGCCAAAGCCAGACCATAGATCCTGCTTCCCATCAGGAGGTAGTAGCTTGGTTTACAGAACAATGCTTCACATTCTTTCAAATCATTTATTCAATTCATGATGAGAGAGTTTAAACAGAATCATCAAATCTCACCAGACAAAACTCACCCCATGTACACACTGACCCCAAGGAAGCTACAGTCCCCAGGGGGCTCAAGGAACAAGATGGGAACCTAAGCGGCCCTTTGCTGTGTGTTCTCTTTAGGCTTTTGGTCCTGATTGATTTCCTCTCAGAGGTGTCTGAGTACAGCTCCCCTGTCCTGTCAGTACTCAGCAGTCTTTCTTTGATTTAACCTAAAGGGTTCAGGAAGGGAGGCCACCAGGAAATCATCCATCAAAATGTGTGGAGGGGCAGGTGCCGTCTCTCAGTGAGGGGACTTGTAAAACAGGCAAGGCAATGAGAGAAGAGACTTCTCCCAGAATAAGGGTCCCAGAAATAGATCTAGACATGATTTTAGACAGAATAAAGTCATCATCAGAGGGCTAGAACTTGATGTCCACATAACTTGGGTGTTATGTGTACTGTACTGTTTGGCTGTACAGTCTGAAGGCTCTTTGGTCCTGGTTGAATTGTGCTCCTGTATCCAAGCACAGCTCCCTTTCCTATCAGTACACACCAGTCCCTGGTTTTTGACCTATCGGGCTGAGGACAGGAACTATTTGTCCAGTTTTCTGTCCTGTTGTACTTAGCTCTCAGCGCCTGACAAACTCAAGTCTAGCAGCGCTCCCATGGAGGTATCCCAGTCAGGACTCGATGGAGCAAAGTAGAGAGGAATCCTCAGGGGACAGACTGACCCTCTGCTGTCCCTGAGTAGGAGCTGAGGAGATGCTCTTCCAGAGGGTCTGGGTTTGATTTCTAGCACCCATGTGATGGCTCACAGTGGTAATTCCAGTCCCAGAGGATCTGACACCCTCTTCGGACCTCTATGGACACTGGAGCAGAGACACACATAAAGGCAAAGCATCCATACACATAAAAATAAAATAAAATGATAAGAAGCCTTTTCAAGAATCACACAGGTAAACATTTCCCTTGCTTGAGAAGGAAGAAGTGGGAGGAAGGAGGAGAGGGACTCAATACATCTGCGGTCCTGACTGGACAAGAGCCACAGGTCTCTTAAGTATGCCAAACTGTGTCTCCCAGACACCAGCAGCTTCTGCTGAGATGGCCTTAGCTTCTGGTCCCAAAGGACAGGGACCAAGGACAAAGCAGCTGGAATACTTTTGTCCTTGTTCCCTCCCCTATTTTTTTTTGAGACATTATCTCTAACTCAATATAGCCTCAAACTCTCCATATACCTAAGGTTGAATTTGAACTTCTAATGCTCCTGCCTCCACTTCCCAAGTACAAAGATTGCAAGCATGTACGACCATGCCTGAAACACATGGCGCTAAGGATTAAATCAAGGGCTTTGTGGAATCTAGGCAAATACTACCAACTGAGCTACATCCCCAACCACCTTGATTCCCCTTTTGAATTTTTATCCTTGGGAGTCCCCACAAAAATGGGTGTTTATATGGAAACAGGCCTCCCCACCCACCTACTCTATCTCCCAGTCCAGCCTGGCTTTCAAGGAGGAATGTGGACACAGGTGTGCAGAGCTGCCAGCAAAGGCTGGTCCATACAGGGTATGGATTGGTCCCTGCAGGCACAGAGCACTTAGAGACCCTTATTAAAGTAGGCAAAGAGGACTCGCTCTCCATGCTTGGCCTTGATGGTGTCCTGCAGCTCTGGTTCTAGATAGGAAACTGGTAATTCGCTGAAAAGAAAACCAAAACGAGGTTATGAGGATGCTATTATGCAAGACAATCAGCAATTCACCCTGAGAAAAAAGCCTGCCCTACATGTCACTTCTAGGAAGCCCATCCTAGAGAGCGTTAACTATTAGCTTGGCACAGCCTAAAGTCACTGAAAAGAGGGTCTCAGCTGAGTGACTGTCTTTATCAAGCTGATGTGTGGGCATGTCTGTGAGGAACTGTCTAGATTGCTGACTGATATGGGAACATCTGGGCCACTGTGGGTGGCGCCATTCCCTGGGCTCTATGAAAAAGCTAAGCATGAGCCTGTGTGAACAGGCCAGCAACCACTGTGTGAACACACCGGCAACCACCGTGCCCTGTGGTTTCTGCTTCAAGCTGTTTGAGTTCTTGCCCCAGTTCCCTGCCCACCTTGACACAGATGTACAAGGCTCCTCTCGGGAACCTGTCTCCCTGAAAGAGATTTCACACTGTTCTACAGGACGAGGCCAGGACTGCTTAGGGTGCATATCATTCTGGGCCCTGCTAACACCAGTGGATACTGAAACACACGTGAATGAGAAATCAGGAGACAAATCCTCTTTCCTCAGAGCTGTTCTTAGTCATGGTGTCTGTCACAGCAACAGAGTGACCCTAGTGCAGAGCCCTTCTGGTATGTCAGACTGTGCCACCCTTTTGTGTGTATGCAAGTATGTATATGTGTGTGTATGTGTGCGCACATGTGTACAGAGGCAAGAGATGAACTGTCCTCAGTTTTACTGTTTGGAGACAGGATCTCTTACTGAACCTGAAACTCACCAATTTTCAGCTAGGCTGTCTGTCAACGAGCTTCAGGAATCTGCCTGTCTATGCCTCCCTAACACTAGGGTTACCGGCACACACACTGGGGTTACCAGCACACATACTGGGGCTACAGGCACACACACACTGGGGTTACAGGCACACGCACTGGGGTTACAGGCACACGCACTGGGGTTACCGGCACACACACTGGGGATACCGGCACACACACTGGGGTTACAGGCACATACACACTGGGGT
>NC_022015.1:74249513-74255406 GCF_000317375.1 Microtus ochrogaster | reverse complement strand
ACAGGCACACGCACTGGGGTTACCGGCACACACACTGGGGATACCGGCACACACACTGGGGTTACAGGCACATACACACTGGGGTTACAGGCACATGCACTGGGGTTATTGGCACACGCACAGGGGTTACAGGCACACGAACCGGGGTTACAGGCACATACCGCTACACCCAGGTTTGGGGACTTTTGTTTGTTTGTTTGTTTTCACCCAGCTTTTTTAACATGGGTCTGGGGAATCTGACTCAGCTCTGAGGGCTTGCATGGCAAGCACTTTACCGGCTGAGCCATCTCCCCAGATCTTTCTTAAGGTTTTGAGACAGGGGTTGTTATAAAGAAAAAATTAAATTGCTTTTGCTTGCTAGGGTCTATATATCTCAGGCTGGCTTTGAACTCTTGATCCTCCTGCTTTAGCCCCATGCCCTATCCACAGTGTGGGATTACGAGCTCAAACTATGCGCTCATCTGATTCCTGATTTTTCCAGCCAAAATTGTTACTGGCCTTTGTAAGTCAGAATAAATGTTACATTTCACCTCTAAATCAACCTGGACTAAAGCTCTCAATCTGTCTTTCCCACAAGCTTGTAATCACAGTGCTCAGGACTCCGGAGGTGACTGGCAGGTGGCCAGAGAACCCATACAGAGGGCAGGAAGGCTACTATCTCAGGTCATGCAGCAGCTGCACCTGTTTCCTGGAACCAGCCTCCAGCTGACCCCAGGCTGGTGCCCCTTTCCGTAATCTCTACTCCTACCCTCCCTTCTGGGAAACACAGAGGAACCTGAGAAATACAAGTCTGTGTGCTGAGGGAACACGAGCCAGGAGTAGAAGAACCACCTTGTTCAACCTCAGAGACCAGAGCCAGCCTGAAGTGACCTTCCTCTATTCACCAAGCAGGGTAAGTCTCCTGGTGCCCGCCCCCCACCATCTCTCCAAGGCGCTGGGTGGGAGCAACTCTTACTCCTGGCTTCTCCCCCAACCCCTCAGAGACCTGGCTGGTACACCATTCACCCAGCGTAAAAAGGCCAGAGTTGAGGTGGACGGGTGCCTGTCCTTAGAAACATCTATTGTCCCATGGTCCTCTCTCTCAGCAGGTCAGTGAGGAGCAGAGCAGAGCATTTGATAAAACAGAGCAGGCAACAATGGCTGATACCATTCCTGAGGGAAGAGCCCACATGCCACTGGCACCATGAAGAGGAGGCTGTAAG
Organism: Microtus ochrogaster; assembly: GCF_000317375.1. Lineage (NCBI taxonomy): Eukaryota > Metazoa > Chordata > Mammalia > Rodentia > Cricetidae > Microtus > Microtus ochrogaster. The sequence continues at coordinate 74,254,204 of NC_022015.1, read as the reverse complement.
AAAGGAGAAGAGTGTTAGGGACTTGACCCTGAGGCCTGAGCCCACACAGCTGACCTGCCTGAGGGAACTCTAGCCTTTCTCTAGGCCCTGTTTTGTTTTAACACAGGGTCATGGAGCCCAGGGGCAGGAGCTGGCTGAGGCTGATCTTGAATGGATCTCCTGCTCCTACCTCTACTGGGGTGACATACCTGTGTGCCCTTGCCCTAGTCAGGGTCTTGTACACTCTAGGCAAGCACTCTACCACTGAGCTGTAGTCCAGAAAACTCACTGGACTTGGTGATAAAAGTCAGTGTCCCTCCCTCATGCCAATATCTACTTCACACCCATATTCCAACGGGGAAGAAAACAGCGCTGTACCCAAGAATGGTAAACTGGAGACTCCACAGTCACAGTCACACAGGGAAAGGGACTGTCACCAGGAGGGCACAAGTAATGGTATGAGTCAATGGCCAAGTCCCTAAGGGTACTGGCATGAAGTGCCATTTCTCCTGTACGTGAGGCTGGAATGTGCGACAGCCCAACCAACCTCTGCCTCCTCATTCCTGCGTCTTCTGGAAAACTGCTCTAGACCTGAGGGAGAGGGAAGCCTGAGAAGAAGTCGAGCTTGGCCGTCTGGGCGCTAGACATGACATGAGCCACTTCTGAAGGAGGGTCAGAAGACAGATCCCAGGGGCTCCAGTCAGCAAAGACCCCAGACCACCCACACCACATACTCACAAGCAGCCACACAGCAAGACCTGCAGTGGGGCGTGCAGCACTCTGACTTTCTGCATAAAACAAGAGAAAAACAGAGAAACACCCCATGGGACTCAGAAACCTGCAGCAGACCCAGCACCTAGGCCCCCCCAGCCAGCACGAAGTCAAGGACTTGCTGCCCTTATGAGGAGAAGGGCTTCTCCCGGCTCTCTGCAGACAGGGTCAGGAGGCCTGTCTCATATCTGAAACGGGGGTTGGTAGAGACGGGGACCAGCTCTACTAGAGTAAGATGGGTGGTGGGTGGTGGGAAGGAGGGGAGGGCCAGTTGCTGGGGCTCTAGGCAGGGAGAGCCCGCCTACCTTCATCAGCCGCAGGGGCTCCAGCCGCTCCATCACGACAGGTAGTAAGACTGGAAGAGACGAGCAGTTGAGAGGAGGAATGACAGGCTCTCCCCAAGCCCCACTGCTGCGTCAGACCACAGACCTCAGCGCCACTGGGAGAAAACAGAGCCTGTGTAGGCACTGCTACCCAGACTCTCCCCCAAGTCCCAGAGAAAGATGCTGCCCGAAAATGTGTTCACAGTACCAGAAGGCAGACACACTTCGGTCCTGGACCCGAAGCATCCTTCTCAAATAGAAAAATGGTAGACTGCATCTACCACTGTCTCCCAGGGACCCCCCACACGGTTGCTTAGTGAATATCAGCTAAATGGAGTTAACCTGCTCCCCCAAATCGGAAGAACTGATATTCTAAGAACACCTGTGTTTCCCTGGGCTTTCAGCTTTCAAAGAAAGCTTGAGAAGGCGTCCCACCTCCCACTTGAAAGCTGAGCTAACCGAGGCCTCTGCCAGATATTCAAGGATGCCCCCAAGATAGGAGATGTTTCCCATCTTACTCATGCCAGGGGCAGCCATAGTAATCCGAGAAATAACCACTTGGGTGATGCCCACAGCCGCAGCTCTCTGAGGACAGAGAAGAGATGTCAGGAAGCACTCAGTCAGTGGATGTGGGCTACGAGGGAAGTCAGGTTCCTGACCAAGTCTGAGCAGGTAAAGATGGGATGGTCCCACCAGGAGTCATGTCCTTACCCAACCCTCCCACCTAAATGATGCTGGAAGCCTATTCTGAACAAAGAAACGAGGGGGGATTTAAGAGAAAATGAAGATGGGAAAAGTCTTCTCAAACCCATAATGGCACCCAGGTTACATGTGCAATCACCTAGGAGGGGACAGGGTTTGAAGGAGAAGTCTCTCCTCTGCTCACCTGAGAATGGCCAAGCTCATTTTGGTCCCTGTCCTTCACACAGATGCCCTGGATGAGTTCCCTAGACAGACAGAAGTTTCTGGGCTTTAGGAAATAGGTGTTGGGAATCTGCCTGGCATCTGACACATCAGGTCACCAAGGGACCAATGCTCTAGGAAGCCCCTCCCTTCTTCAGTCCCGTGAGTGGTACCTGACAAGCGACCCTCAGGAGCAGCCAAGAAAGCCAGCCCCAGGTCCACTGCCTCGGCGGACTCCTGAAGCTACAGGTCACCTATGTGACCTTGAGGACGGTCTTTTCCCCTTCAAAGCCTCTGTGTTCCTCATGTGGAGAATGAGGACAATCCTGGCCCCACTTCATGGAACTAATGAGAATCGTAGGAGCTCCTCACCAGGTTCTGAGGCCAGTACCTGATTTAGTATCCACTGCCCAAATAGTTCCTATTCTGTTCTCAGACAAGCTCGACTCCCTGGCTGGAGACCAGGATGGGTAGCCACACTCACGCGTCTGCTGAGAGAGCAAGGCGGAGAAAGGCAAGCAGAGTGGAAGGATGAGGGTGTGCTGCAAGATTCTAGGAGCTCTTTCTCCGAGGCTGCTGTGGTAAACCTCCATCTGCCAACAAAACGTGGCCACAGATACAGATGTGATGGTAATGGCGTCAGAGAGAAACAGTCCTCATGTCACTTATGTTCTAGAAGAATACAAAAAGAAAAAGCAAAGGAACAGAAACTGGGCCGGGGAAGCAGCTCCACAGCCACTGTGGCTAGTGTGCTCGAGCCTCTGGCTCAACACCCAACACAGCAAAGAAGAAAGAAAGAAGAAGAAGCCATCCTTGTAGCACACGACTGTGACCCCAGCAGAGGCTGAGGCAGAGGCAGGCAATCAAGGCAAGCTCAAGGTCAGCCTGGCCTACAGTGCGTTCCAGGCAGAACAGGAGTGCACAGCGAGACCCTGTCTCAAAAAACAGAAATAGCACTGGGGAAACGGTCCAGAGGATGAGAGGACCTATTGTTTTCACAGAGGACCCAAGTTCGGTTCCCAGCACCTACACCAGGCAGCTCATAACTGCCTATGATCCAGGGGAGTTTGATACATTGAGTCCGGTCTGTGTGGACTGCACTCACCACACATACATACATACACATGATTAAAATCTTTAACCAGGCAAAGGCCTTTAATCCCAGAACTGTGGAGGCAGAGGCAGATGAATCTCTGTAATTCAAGGCAAGCTTGAGCTAAATAGTAAGCTCCCAAAGCAGCGAAGGATACAAAGTGAATCCCTCTTGCAAACAAACAAACAAACAAACAAACTGCAGCCCTCTGAAAGAAGACAAAGGAAACTATAAGATAGAATCGGTTTCTGCATTCCCTTTTGAGGAGAGCATAGCTGGGCTCCTGGGCACGCCTACCTCCTCCCCTGGCTTCTCTGAGCACCTGGGTATTGTTCTATTGCCACTTCCCCTCCACTAAGCCAGTCTGAGGGCTTGGGAAGTAGGCAGAGTTCACAGCTTTGACGGGATCTAAGTTAGGGAGGTAGCTTTAGGGACAGAGCGCTTGCCTAGCATGGATGAGGCATTGGGTTCAATCCCCAGCACTACCAACAAAAACCATATGGTCCACATGTCCACGCCCAATCCACCTCACGTCACATGCGACAACACTACATTTAAATCACCCATCATTCTTTGGGCCACTACAGAGGAATGGCCGCCCTTGAGACCCTTCAGAGGCTGGGTCTTCTCTGTCCTACCTCAGTCCCAGGAAGCTAGTGGTTCACTGCCTTGCTTCCTCCCCTTCCCTGCTAACCCCGTGACTGAGAAGAACAAGGCTCCCTGTACTCACTGCTGTCGCATCATTGGGATATTGACACAGTTAGCTGCAGCCACAGCGGCAAAGGGCACCCATCGGGCCACCAAGGGTGGAGCTCTCTGTTGGAGGCAGGTTGGAAGTTACTCAAGATCAAGCAAAGGTGAGGGTAGAAAAGGCTTACACAGGAAGCGAGGAAAGTAAACACTCCGCTGACTTGTCCAGACATCGCTAGGCCTTTGCTGCCCCCTGGTGGCCACTGTGCTCACAAGCCCCAGCCATACATACCTTTGTCCACATATTCATGCCCACTGCAGTGGCCACCGCAGTGGTAGTGGCTGTGAAGTAGGAGAGAGCCATCTGCCTAGTGGAAGAGAAACGTCAGATGGATGAATGCATAGGTGCTGGGAGTGGTGGCCACGGTGGCTGAGGCAAGGCCAGGGGATTCAGTGAGAAACTAGCAACGGAGCTTCGGGGCCTGTGTTCTGTCCCTAGAGCCATCTCAGACTCCGTTTCCATCACTCAATGCTGGGCACTCTTGGTCCTCCTTCAGTACCTTAAACACCTCACACTTCTTCCTGCCTCAGGACCGATGCACACTGCTGCTCTTGTCTACAGAACACTCCTGGGCTCCTACATGCCTGCACCCATATATTGGCTAGTTTTGTGTCAACTTGATACAAGCTGAAGTCATCTGAGAGAAAAGAACCTCAATTAAGAAAATGCCTCCAGCTGGACGGTAGTGGTGCACGCCTTTAATTCCAGCTCTTGGGAGAAGCAGGAGTTCAAGGCCAGCAAGTTCCAGGACAGCCAGGTCTACACAAAATAATCCTGTCTCAAAAAACGAAAGAAAGGAAGAAAGGAAGAAAGAAAAGAAGAAAGAAAGAGAGAAAGAGAGAGAGAGAGAGAGAGAGAGAGAGAGAGAGAA
>NC_022015.1:74248193-74248768 GCF_000317375.1 Microtus ochrogaster | reverse complement strand
CTAAGTCAACTCTTATCTTTAAGAGCCCAAGTGGACGCCATCTCTACAGAAGGGATTTCCCAGGGGGCCTCTCTAAAGAGAGCTGTCCTGCCACGCTTTTCATCTCCCTAACTACAGAATTGCAATCTGAGTTCACTGGGTTTGTTTTACTAGGAGACTTTTCTGCATGTTTGGTTTGGTAGGTTCTGACACAGGATCTCAGTATGTGGTCCTGTAACTGCTACACAAAATGAGCTGGCTTTGAGCTCACAGAGATCTCAAACTGGACTCTGTCTTAATCAACAGGCACCTCAAGCTTCTAGAATCTTGCCTGGGACATAAAACACACTCAGGAAAATTCTGGGCCTCAGTGGCTAAGAGGACTTGCTGCTCTTCCAGAGGAGTGAAGTTCAATCCTCAGCTCCCACATGGGAAGGCTCAGAACTCCAGCTCCAGGGATCTAACTCCCTCCTCTGGCTTCTGCAGACATCTTCACACATGTGAAGAATAGAAACACAACACACACACACACAAACAAAGATAAATCTTGGGATAGGAGAGAGGTCTCAGTGGTTTGGAGCACTTTTTTTCTTTAG
>NC_022015.1:74241029-74247428 GCF_000317375.1 Microtus ochrogaster | reverse complement strand
TCAAGGAGACAATCCTAATGAATTGGAATCTTTTTTTTTTTAAATATTTATTTATTTATTATGTATACAATATTCTGTCTGTATGCCAGAAGAGGGTGCCAGACCTCTTTACAGATGGTTGTAAGCCACCATGTGGTTGCTGGGAATTGAACTCAGGACCTTTGGAAGAACAGGCAATGCTCTTAACCACTGAGCCATCTCTCCAGCCCTAAAAAGTAAATCTTTAAAAGAGAAATGAAAGCTGGGCAGTGGTGGTGCACTTCTTTAATCCCAGCACTCAGGAGGCAGAGGCAGACAGATCTCTGTGAGTTCAAGGCCAGCTTGGTTTACAGAGCGAGTTCTAGGACAGCCAGAGCTACACAGAGAAACCCTCTCAAAACAAAACAAAAGAATAACATATTAGTCAAATGAATGAGCATTTTAAAATACTCTGGGAAGAAGATATTCTCAGCTGGTCTGAATATTTCAAACACGGGAAATGGTACCCCAGCCACCTGCCAGAGTGGGCCCAGCCAGGAAGCAAGGACAGTCTAAGAGCAGAGGGCTGCTCCTGCAGAGGAAGAGGACAGCCTTCATTTCAGGTCTCCTACCTGACTGACGTGGGGGAAGCCGCATTCCTGTTGGTGTAGTTAACTAAGGCATTGAAGGACTGGTTCACCCACTGCCAGAAGATCACCGCAGGCATTGTCCTGCGAGCAAGGAAGACCAGGAGGGATGAGAGGGAGGCTGGGGCGTTGCTGCACCGCAGCACCTGCAGTTCCTAAACTCCTCCCATCCTTTCTTATAGCCTGGGGTTTGGAAGGGATGAGCCCTTTGCCTGGACTCTCCCCTCTTCCCTTCACACAGGGGCAAAATCCTGCTCTGTTGAGATGCTTTTCTTAGAATTTTTCTGACCCTTCTTCCGCCCCTCCTGAGACAGTCATTCCATGTGTCCTGTTTCCATGACTTCCCCCAACCTACCACTTCCCAAACTTCATGCTGTTCTGTCTCCAGGAGGGGAGAGCCTAAAGTCCTTCATCCCTGGCACTGGCCCAAGGCATAGCTCAACAGCTAACTAAATGAATATACAGGGTTGGAGGACTCAGCAGGTGGAGCTGGGGAGAGTCATACCCCGAAAGCTTACTCCCTTCCCAACCAAGCAGAGCAAGAATGGGGGCCTTTCCTTTTTTCATTTGGAGTCACATTCAAAACATAAAGCCACTGTGGAATTCTTACATAAGAACCTAGGAGGAGGAGCTGGAGAGATGGCTCAGCAGTTAGCACTAACTGCTCTTCCAGAGGTCCCACATTCAGCTCCCAGCAACACATGGCAGCTCACACCTGTCTGTAACTCCAGTTCTAGGGGACCTGACACCCTCACAAAGACACACAGGCAGGCAAAACACCAATGCACATAAAAAAATAAATAAAAATCATAAAAAAAAAAGAAGAAAAAATTAGGAGGAGCCAGGCAGGATGGCTCACGCCTTTAATCCCAGCACCTGGGAGGCAGAGGCAGGTGGATCTCTCTGAGTTTGAGGTTTGGTCTTTTGGTCTACATGGCCAGTTCCAGGCCACCCAGAGTTACACTGGGATGCTGTCTCAAAAACAAAACAAAATAATAACAACAAACAACAAACAACTTAGGAGGTTGATGAGATGGCAAGGTGGGTAAAGACACCTGAGTTCCTTCCCCAGGTCCCACGTGGTGGAAAGAGAAACCACTTTGACTTTCACAAACACACACACACACACACACACACACACACACACACTGAGATGTACTCCCACTCCATGCACACACAATAAAACAAATGTAATTTTTTTTTTTTTTTTGGTTTTTCGAGACAGGGTTTCTCTGTGGTTTTGGAGCCTGTCCTGGAACTAGCTCTTGTAGACCAGGCTGGTCTCGAACTCCCAGAGATCCGCCTGCCTCTGCCTCCCGAGTGATGGGATTAAAGTCGTGCGCCACCACCGCCCGGCTACAAATGTAATTTTTTAAAAGTATTTTTTTTTTAAAAATTAATCCTTACCCTGGTGTTGGTGGCACAGGCCTTTAATCCCAGCACTCAGGAAGCAGAGGCAGGTGAATCTCTGTGACTTTGGGGCCAGCCTGGTCTACAAAGTGAGTTTTAGGACAGCTAAGGCTACAATGAGAAGCCCTGTCTTCAAGAAAACAAAAACAAAAAACAAAAAAAGGAAAAAATTAAAAGACTTAATCTTTTAGTTCAAGTTTTCTGGAGGGCAGTTTGAGTCTCTGTGAGTTCAAAGTCAGCCTAGTCTACATAGAGTTCTAGGCCAGCTAGGGCTGCACAGTGAGACTCTGTCTCAAAATAACAATAATGATGATACTAATAGTACAAAAAGCTTAGACTGGATAACCCACTGAGGAGGAGGCCTGCTCCTGCAGCAGCAGCCCACACAGGCTGACTGTGGTCGTGAATGGTTACTCAGCCTCTGTGACCCATCTAGCAGAGGGCAATGGAAACAGCACCTGTGTGTGTAGGGCTCTGGAGAGTGAAAAATCCTCTCAGGCAAAGAGTTTAGCACAGTGCCCAGCATCTGGTAAGGGACCAATCTGGAGGACTGTTATTCCACGGGCTCCCCGACCTCCGCCATCTCAGGACTCACCTGTAGAACTGCAGCATGAAGCCCGTGATGATCATGCCCCCGGGGACCTGGAAGGACATCCGCCCAATGACGTTCATCTTCTCCCCAGTGTCAGGGTGGAAAGCAGAGTCATACAACTTCTTAGCATACAGCAGCTGCTCCACCTGAGTGCCAGGGGGCACAAGTCCCATCCTGTCGCCCAATAACAACAGCAGTGACCACCTGACCTGACGATCCCTGTCTCCTTGCTCTTCTCCTTCCTCCCCGAGACCTCTACCCACTCCTTCACCCTCAGTTTCTCCCTCCCTCAGAGAGTCGAGCAATGCTGTGCTGGTACCTCCGGCCCCTCCCCTGCCCACCCCTCACCTGCTCTTCTCAACCATCGCCTTGGCCCAGTCCAGTTCCTGCTCTGACGCAAAGACGGTGCGAGGATCCGTGATGTTAAAGAAGTGCTTCACACGGCCCAGGAACATGCGCTGATCCCAACGGGGCGCATCAATGTTAAAGCCAGACAGGTCAGCCTCCATATTGCCCACATACAACCTAAGACTTAAGAACAAAGAGAATGAGAGCTGACCCCTACCTGAATCCGTTTGCCCCAGAGGCCCTGGCAGCCATAGACTGTCTGCTTTTGCCAGACCCTAGGCATCCCCTGTGATGATCTAGGGGCCCCTATGAACGGCAATCAAACTAGAAAATTGCCAACAAGCGTTTCCCAGGACTGTGTTAGTGGCCAGGCCTGTGCTTGATCATACTAGGGGAGGCAGTCTCTGCCCAAGAGGAGCTCAGTCTGAAGAGGCAATAAGATAACACCACGAACTAGCATAATATCCCCTGGTACTCCTAGAAGGAAGAGAGGAAAAGTGGCCATCCTGAAATAGAATAGAAGCCCTCCGCTCTTCACCAAGCCCACTTTCAGAGAAACTCTTTTACCACAGCCTAACCACTATGGCCGCAGAAACACAGTGGTAGGCATAGGAGTGAGGTAGCTGGGCACACTGTCTGCAGTCAGGAAGCAGAGAGGTAAATGCTGGTGCCCAGTCTCCTCTAGCCTTTCCACCTCACCTACAGGAGCTGAGGAGTGCCGCCCCAGAACATCTGTGGAATATGCAGGGTGCAGGCTCACTAGGAAACACACCAGACATCTGTCTGATCTCAGCCCCCTCTAAAGCTTTCCCCTGAGCGTTCATGTCCCTCTTACTCCTGCATTTTGGATGCCCAAAAATCTGCAAGGACAATTCTTTTTTTTTTTTTTTTTTTGGTTTTCCTGGAACTCGCTCTGTAGACCAGGCTGGTCTCGAACTCACAGAGATCCGCCTGCCTCTGCCTCCAGAGTGCTGGGATTAAAGGCGTGCGCCACCATCGCCCGGCTGCAAGGACAATTCGAATTCTACTACAGGTTCAAGACGTAGTCCGGCTCCTTCCGTCCACTGCTGTGGTGGCCTCTGCGCACCTTGCCAAACTCGGGAAACAAGTCCATGGGTAGTTGTAACAGCAGGGGCGCTCTCCTTTCTCATGGATTTTCATTTTCACCAAGTGGAGCCTCGGCTGGGTAAGCCTTTCTTATTATCCCAGTGACAAAGAGCAGGGTTTCTCTCTAATGTCAATTCTAGATGCTTTCTACCCTGTCTCCCTGTTTCTCAATCGGTCTGCTTTCTCTCACGGTAGCTCTAAGATCTGTGGGCGATAACCATGCCACAGCCTAGATGTTATGTTGTCTTGAAATTTCTCCAAATAGTCAATGACCTATTAACTTGGCCTCACTCAAACTTTCAAAATATGACCAGAATGCATATTAATTGCCAGAATGGAACATGAATGATTTCTAGCCCTGTTCCCAGTGGGGTTCGTTCCCTTCTGGAAGCGTGCGAGGCGGGCTTCCACTGTCTGCATTATCTGGGCTTTCTTTGGCTCCAAACTCCCATCAAAATGGCCCACTAGGTTCTGCTTATAGCATCTGAGGGCTGTTATAGCCCATGACTCCAAACTCATCCACATAACTCCCACAAAGCCAAGGCCTGCAAGCCACATGATCAGGACTAACACAGCAACAGCCCTTCTCCTTACAATTTTAGTTACTAGATATTTTCTTGTTGCCACAACAAAACAAACTATAAAAGTTGGGAGGAGGGAGTTATTTTGGCTCATGTTTCAAAAGAATGCATGCCACCATGGCAAGGAGGATATTGCAGGAAAGTGAGGTGGCTGGGCACATGGTGTCTGCGGCCAGGAAACAGAGAAAGATAGATCCTGGTGCCCAACTTGCTTTTTTTCTTTTTTTTCCTTTTACATCCACTCTAGGGCCTATGTCCATGGTGTCAACCACATTGAAGGCAGGGTCTTTCCTACCCAGTTAAAGTGCTCTGGAAACCCCGAGGCAGATTCGGAAGGATAGCTCCCAAGTGATTTTCAACGCAAGCAAGCTGATAGTTAAGATTAACTGTCGCCAGGCAGTGGTGGCACACACCTTTAATCCCAGCACTCGGGAGGCAGAGGCAGGAGGATCTCTGTGAGTTTGGGGCCAGCCTGGTCTACAAGAGCTAGTTCCAGGACAGGCTCCAAAGCTACAGAGAAACCCTGTCTTGAAAAACCAAAAGAAAAAAAATTAACTGTCACAGGGTCATTTGCCTTTTTCTTTCTAAAGCACCACCTTACTTAAATAAGTGTTCACCTATAAAGTTGGGGAATGGATTCATTTTGTTCACTGATTGTCCTGATGCCTAGTACAGAGTATTTAGTGTCCAGCTGGCCAGCAGGTCGGCATAAGGGTTTGAAAGTGCAGACATGGAAAGTAGAAAAAGACAAGATCTCCTGAGTAAATTGGGAGCATGGGAACCTTGGGAGAAGGTTGAAGGGGAAGGGAGAGGCAGGGAGGGAAGCAGAGAAAAATGTAGAGCTCAATAAAAATCAATAAAAAAAAGTGCAGACATGTAAGCTAGAAGGGAATGAGGTGTCAGTTGCTGTGGGAGCTCCTTCCGCTCCTTCAGCCAACAGCATTTAAGATAGCAGCCTACTTGGGCCTGGTCTATTATACTATAAATGCAGCTGTAAAGCCTGCCCTTGCTCTCTTGCTTCCGGCTCTCACTTCCAGCTGCTAGACTCTGTTCCTGTTCTCCATTCGTGCAGAGGATTGTGGTCCAGGACAGTGATCTGTAATTCTCCCCTAAATAAATAACTCTTTATTATACATAATTCTGAATTAGTGTGGAATTATTTTGTATCTTCCACCATCATCTGATGCCTGAATGTAGGGACCAGTCCACACGTTTTGGGATCGGTCTGCCAGCTGCATGGAGCATTGGGGCACTGACTCTCCCACCCGCTGCTTTAGCTGGCCCTCAGATGCAGAAGGCTGCTGCTCAGCCCTCCCCAGCTCATGACCCACATGCCAGCCCACACACTGTTGCCTGCAATCCCCGCATTGCACACAGTCCACAACTCGCACTGATGGAAAACTTTGGGTTTTCTCTTTATGCTGAGCCCCAACTCTTGGAATTGTTTGATCACCTTAATAACTGTTCTTAATTTGTTAAACAAAGCATATTTTTCAGTATCTAAGTAAGCAACATGCGCTGTTCACTGCTGCTAGCATCTCTCGGACACATGGCTGCAACTGTGACACCTGCTGGCCGATAATGATTATTACACCTCCTCCAACTCACTGTAATTGCCTTAAAATTATGACTGATAACATCCAGGAGTTCAACAATTATTTTGCTTATATTATGGAAAGTATTGTGCAAGACTTGTGCTATTTTCTTTTTTTTAATATTTATTTTATTTATTTATTATGTATACAATATTCTGTCT
>NC_022015.1:74238012-74240898 GCF_000317375.1 Microtus ochrogaster | reverse complement strand
CATCTCTCCAGCCCCGACTTGTGCTATTTTCCTTCCTATTATTTGATTCTAGGAATTAGCTTTGTTTTCAACATTATCTCATTTTAAAAAAAATGGTTCAATACTACAGAGAAGGATAGCATCAATTTGACAAAATTATCTGAAAGAATTTGTGCTGTTGAATCTAACTGTCGGAATCTGCGGCAAAGTTATGATATATGCAAGGATGAGACATTATTTGAATAAGTTGGAATCCTCAGTGAGGACACTAGAACAGAACACTGGACAATAGATTCAGACTTTTTAAAAGGCAGTAGTAAAAAGATTTGAAAAGATTGGGGAATTTATTGAAATCAATGAGCAGGAACAGAAGGCACAAGGACAGGATTTAGCCTCATCAGTACATGCCAGATGACTTACACAGAGTTTCAACTGCATATCTGATGAATTTCCTCAGAAAGGTCATCTGGCACAAAGTACCCAAAGGTGGTCAAAGAATATGCATGGGAACCAAAAGTATGAGCAATCTAAAAGAAATAAAAACAAGCAATAGTTTCTTCTGGGCTACATTCACCATTTGTCAGGGAAGTGGTGAAAACGTGGGCTTCGAGTGCTAAGGTCACCCCACATGATTGGCTTCAATTAACTCAGTGGTCCTAGAAGATGGGCCTCAGCTGCTTTGAAAGTGTTAATTGGAGGAAGAGGCAAAAATTTTAGAGCAACAGGGGCAAGCAAAAGGATTTGAGACTTCCCAAGATCAAATTCTTGGTGAGAGTCATTACTCTGATCTTCAGGAGCAGGCTCACCATGATGAACGCACCTTGTCTCTATGTAGCACAGCAGCTTTAAATGCTTGGGACAGGATTCAGGAGCCAGGAAAGATGATCGAGTCACATATTATGGTTAAACAGGGCCAGAGAGAACCTTTTACTGACTTCTTACAAAGATTAACTAAGGCTGTACAATTAGGAGTGACAGACCCTGAAGCTAGATGTGTACTTATTGAATCCTTGGTTTTTGAGAATGCGAACTTAGAATGTAAGACAATCCTTGGGCCTTTAAAGGTTAGATCAGCATGGATCTTGCATACAATGAATGTTGAAACATTTGACTACAGTACTGAAACTTGGGTAGGAGAAGCAATTTTCAATGGTATGAGGAGACACCAAAATGCCAAATTTTTAATTGTGGAAGAATAGGACATCTGAGAAGGGATTGTAGACAAGGAATTCCTAGGAATAATGTCTCCTCTAGGAGTGGCAAGAATAGGAGGACTCAGCCTTCTGGCATATGTAGGAGGTGTGGCAAAGGCCAACATTGGACTAATAAGTGTAGGTCGACAAGAGACAGACAAGGCAATCTGACAGCACTGGGAAACTCCTTGGGGGGGGGCCTCTCTCAGGCCCCGATGTCAAACAAGGCCCAGTAATTCCCAGTCACTGTGGAGAACATGTCTCACCAGGAAAATTAAACAATCCAGTGCCTACTGTAAAAAAACATACTGTTCTAGATGATGGAACTGACCTGGAGGATGAGTCAAAAACTCCAGTAGGAAATAGGAAACATGTATCTTGGCAGACTTCTATAAATGATCAAAGACCAAAGCTAAGAGTGCAGTGAATATAAATGACTTTGTAATTGAGGATGCTAGATACAGGTGTGGATGTGACTATCATTACTCCAGAACCTTGGCATCCAGATTGGCCTCTCCAAGAGGCAGATGTTCAATTCCTAGGAATTGGAACTCTATCTCAAGTAAAACAAAGCGTGAGGTGGGTTGAATACATAGGGCAAGAAGGACAAAAGGGAAGGCTGAGGCCATATGTGGGTAATATAGCAATGAATTTATGGGGCCATGACCTATTGCAGCAATGGAAAATCCAGGTTAACATTCCTGCAGTCCCAAAAACTCGTGTTCCTGGGAAGGATATTATAAAATATTATAAACAAAGGTCACCAGCCATTCAGGCTGTACAGGAACACAAATCAACTAGCAAACCTTCAGTGGTACTAACAGCCTTGTTAAAATAGTTAACTGAGAAACCAATATGGGTTAAACAATGGCCTTTAAAGGAACAAAAACTGCAGGTTTCAGAACAGCTGGTACAGGAGCAATTAGATGCTCACCATATTCGAAGAATCAACCAGCCCTTGAAATTCTCCTGTATTTGTTGTTAAAAAGAAATCTGGAAAATGGAGAATGGTGACAGATCTAAGAGCTGTCAACAAGGTTATCCAACCTATGGACACTCTACAGTCTGGAATTCCTTTGCCTTCTCTATTACCAAAAGGATGACCTCTTATAGTTATTGATTTAAAGATTGTTTCTTCACTATACCTTTACAAGAAAAGAATCGAGAAAAATTTGCTTTTACAGTGTCTACTTGAAATAATTCTCAGCCTACTAGGAGAGACCAGTGAACTATCCTCCCACAAGGAATGCCCTGAGCTCAGAAAAGGCTGATTTAGTAATCATTCATTTATTAGAAATTATGGCCATCATGGGTATACCTGCACAAATAAATACAGAATAGTCCAGCATATGTGTCTAAGAAAATGAAATAGTTTTTTTCCTTATTATAATATAAAGCATATTACAGGTATACCAAACAATCCTACAGGTCAGGTAATTACAGAGAGATCAAATCAAACTATAAAGGACATGCTAAACAAACAGAAAGAGAGGGAAAATACCCCTAGAAATAGACTGCATAATGCTTTATTAACCCTGAATTTTCTTAATGCTAATGAGAAAGGAACAACAGCAGCAGATAGACATTGGATAATAGAAAAACTTCTGAATTAAATCAGCCAGTATATGTCAAGGATGTGCTGACCTCACAATGGAAACCAGGAGATGTGCTATGTTGGGGAAGGGGTCTTGTTTCTTTTTTTTTTTTTTTTTTT
>NC_022015.1:74234565-74237912 GCF_000317375.1 Microtus ochrogaster | reverse complement strand
TAGACCAGGCTGGTCTCGAACTCACAGAGATCCGCCTGCCTCTGCCTCCCGAGTGCTGGGATTAAAGGCGTGCGCCACCATCGCCCGGCTTAGGGGTCTTGTTTCTACAGGAGAAGAAAAGCTATGGATACTATCAAAATTGATAAAGATTCGGTTTGAAAAAGAGAAACCTCTTGAGAAAGAGAAATGACAGCTCATCTACAGAGATGACAGCCATACAGGTGGTAAGAAGACCTCATAAGGGTTGGGGCAGGGTTCTGTTCTTGACTTTGCAGGAAAATATTCACCTTCAAAGAGTGGAAAGACCGTGGACATCTAGATGCCTAAAGATAAAAAGATAGCTATCCAGAAAGAATCGACAAGCAAAGGGAAATTTGCCTTATTATTATTATTATGCTGTATTATTTGCATGGTAAAATTTGATTCTTTGGACACGTATACATCTCTATTTAAAAATAAGAGCTGACTTTGGAGTTGAACAATGGCTATCCTTCTCTAAATCCAAGTATGTTGGTAAAAGAAAAAATCAGAATTTCTGTCTCATGTCAGGAGCCATCTGGTATGGGACAAAAAGAAGATAGATTTTAAGGGAATGTTTTACTTTTTGTAAAATTTTTGTTTATATTGTATCTTCCATTGAATATGTGCCTATATGAATGATGCTTAAGTTCTCCACAATGAGCAGTAGATTTCCCTACAGTAATCTTTGAAGTTTCCAGGAAGAAGATGGGGCCCCATAACAACAACTCCACCTAGTTGATATGACGTCATGATGCTGATAGCACTACTATGAGACCAGTTTTGGGATACCAGCTGTGGAAATGGTGCACCTTCTTACCACATTCTGGCCAGAACTCCAAATAAGAACTTCAAAACAAACAAACAAACAAACAAAAGACCCTATCCACTACTCAGAGACCATTTCTAATTATACAATACAGCAATCTTGAAACTTAACCATCATTTTACTCTTATAGGATCCCATAGAAAAAAACATCACCCCCATGACAGCAGGAAGCAATTCTAGAAAGCAATATTCCCTCTCTCAACAAAGTTTGTCCTCATGGTTAGAGACACCATTTAGGGGTTGCTTATTACTTGCATAGGGTTGGGGGTTGGGGTGGAAATTATGTAGGCCTAGAGATCTCAAAACAAGGGAAGATTGAAAGGGATAGGTAATTAAGTTGAACTTATTCACACTAATAATAATAATACTGAATAATAGAGTGAATACTTGTGAGCTATTATTTATGGACAATTTACACTGGTATAGTTTCTGGTATATTGATACAAGTTCAAATTATATTTGCTATTTCTGTTTACAATATTTGTATACCTATGCAAAGTTATTTTGTCATATTGTATGCATGCATGTTTCTACCCCTGTTTAAGATATTCTGTATATGGATACAATTTTAGGATATACTTACCATATTACATTATATATTTTTACCTCTGATTAAGATATTTATACTTTGTTTACATTTTGATGTCATTGTCCTCCTTTACTGCATAGTTGTTTAAAGATTGTTTAATATTCTGATACGAAGTCTTAATCTTTAAGTTATATAGGTATTAAGTATTATAGGTCAATAGTCATTCATGTTTGTTATACTTTTTTTTTTTTTTTTTGGTTTTTCGAGACAGGGTTTCTCTGTGGTTTTGGAGCCTGTCCTGGAACTAGCCCTTGTAGACCAGGCTGGTCTCGAACTCACAGAGATCCACCTGACTCTGCCTCCCAAGTGCTGGGATTAAAGGCGTGCGCCACCACCGCCTGGCTTTGTTATACTTTTAGTATGCTAATTAGTATACTAATTAGTCAGACTAATTAGGTTCTTTAGATACATAGAGATTGTATTCTACATAGATAGGTAACCTTCAACCACTTTAAAGATCTGTAGAACATGGCATTTAAATATCTTAGGATTCTGTTGACATGAGACATGATGGCTCCTGGCAACACCAAATCCTGAAAGAGTGTTGAGCACCAAAGACACTCCACTTGGAGTTTGTCTTCTTGGCACAACTGGCCTTTGGGCAAGAAACTGCCCATGCCTCGACCACTGATAAAGTGCATGATATCCAGACTGAACAAGCAGGATACAAGAAAAAAAAACTGTCAAATCTTGCCAAGACAGGGTAAAATGGTTTTAAAAAATTTCCTGCCTCTGAAAATGGTCTGTCAGTTACTCTAGACCTTAGCCAAAGTTGGCTGCTTCAACATTGCAAATGTTGAAGACTTTGGGTGATTGCTCAGGCAGCCAGTGGTTTCTGTCATCTACTGCACATTTTGGAAGCTGCTTGACTGCACTTCCTATCTACTCAAGTAATATTATCTCCCTTCTCAGGCCTTCGATGGGCTTGAAGATTAGATAGTCGTAGTTACCGTCCTCTTATGATCTAGCCAAACCATTTCCAATACAAGATTTAGATTCCTTAGGATAGAATGTTTATTAAAACATTTAGCTTACATCCCTTGCTTAATATTGTTTATGCAGGTTGTAATTCTAATCTTATACTTGATATATGTTCCTAGTGTATATATTTTTGTATTGGGTTTGGATCTCTCTTATTTAAACAAAAGGGGGGGGTGCTGTAGGAGCTCCTTCTGCTGCTTCAGCCAATAGCCTTTAAGATACTAGCCCAGTTGGGTGTGGTCTCTCATACTATAAATGCAGCTGTAAAGCCTGCCCTCGCTCTCTTGCTTCTGGGTCTCACTTCCAGCTGCTAGACTCTGTTCCTGTTCCCCATTCGTGCAGAGGACTGTGATCTAGAACAGTGATCTGTGAGTCTCCCCTAAATAAATAACCCTTTATTATACGTAATTCTGAACTAGTGTGTGATTATTTTGTATCTTCCGCCATCAGTCAATAGCACTGACATCATTAAAGCTAACACTTTCCAGCGAAACTACTCAGAATAGAGAAGTGAGGGGGGCTGGAGAGATGGCTCAGAGGTTAAGAGCACTGTCTGCTCTTCCAGAGGTCCTGAGTTCAATTCCCAGCAACCACATGGTGGTTCACAACCATCTGTAATGAGATCTAGCGCCCTCCTCTGGCGGGTGGGCATATGTGGAGGCAGAATGTTGTATACATAATAAATAAATAAATCTTTAAAAAAAAAAAAGAATAGAGAAGTGAGGATAAGCCGTGGAAACTGTTGTATTTGAAACTGTTGTATTTAAGAGGCAAAATAAGAAAAGTGGTCTCAAATGATGGGAAAGAAGGCAGGAGAGAGAGGAAGGTGGAAGCAGCATGTGGGGAAAGGATTGTTGTGATGGGAAGCCATGCTGGGAGCCAGTCATCTGTAAGCAGACAGTGACTGAAGAGAAAAGGCGGGGGGGGGGG
>NC_022015.1:74225317-74233370 GCF_000317375.1 Microtus ochrogaster | reverse complement strand
GGGGGGGGGGAGGAAACAGACACAAAACAAACAAACAAAAATCACAAGTTCAGACAAGCCTGAGCTACACATTGAAACTGTCTCAAACCAAGGTGGGGGGGGGGCTGTGAAGGGAGTGGACAGGCAAAGGCACTTTGCCCTGAGCCTAACAACCTGTGTTCATTCTCCAGAACCGCACAGTAGAAGGAGGAAAGCAGACTCTGCAAGTTGTCTTCAGACCTCAACACACAAACATGGCGGCAAGTCCAACAGAGACTCAGGGCAAATGGCTAACTGTAGTGTGTTAGCATCCCAAAGTGTCTGCTGACCTCCAGGCTCACTCAGAACCAATGGCTCTTCCCAGTTCTTCTCACACCAGCCCTACCCCAAACCTCTCCTGCTTCTGGGTTCCCTTTCTCAGCTTCTCATTCCTATATAACGCTCCCATATCAGCCAGCCCCTCTCTGGAGCCCGCCCCCTTGCTCCTCTCTCTCGGTCCTCTCTCACTGCTCTCCTCCATTCTGCTAGCCAAAGACTACTTTGTCCCCTGGCTCTGGACTCTTCCAGATGCCCCTGACTATACTTTGCCACATGTGTACAATAAAAACCTCCTCAACCATACCTTGGAGTGGTCATGCCCTCACTGTATACACCACACACACACAAACAAACTTTACATTGTTTTTTAAATGAGAGCACAACTGTGACAGAAACAGAGGACCGAGAGAGGAGAAAACAAAAAAGCAGCGCAGCACTGATGCTTCCTAGAGAACACTGATCTCTAGCAAACGGTACCAAAGCTCAGATCAGGGACCACAGGCATAGCTCTGAGCTAGAATACTTGGGAGATCGAGGCAGCTCATAACTCCAGGAGACCAGACCAAAGACCGCTAAAACAGTGAAATACTGTCAAGGTTGCCTGGAGCAAGCTGGAGAATGACGGTAATCATTAAACCAGTAGGCCTAGGACCATGCCACATGGTGCTGATTCCAGCTCTAGCGTGCCAAACACGCAACAAACGTGAAGACAAAATATTCATGCACATAAATACATAGTTGGGATTTTTTGGCTTTTTGTTTTTAAAAAAGGTTTTATAAAAAGTACTTTACTTGAGCCAGGCATAGTGACGCATGCCTTTAATCCCAGCACTCAGGAAGCAGAGGCAGGCGGATCTCTGTGAGTTCAAGACCAGCCTGGTCTACAGAGCAAGTTCAAGACAGCCAAAGATACACAGAAAAACCCTGTCTCAGGAAGACAAAAAAAAAAAGTACTTTACTTGAATATAAAAATATCTGAAAACGCCGGGCGGTGGTGGCGCACGCCTTTAATCCCAGCACTCGGGAGGCAGAGGCAGGTGGATCTCTGTGAGTTCGAGACCAGCCTGGTCTACAGAGCTAGTTCCAGGACAGGCTCCAAAGCCACAGAGAAACCCTGTCTCGAAAAACCAAAAAAAAAAAAAAAAAAAATCTGAAAACTAGAGGGACGCTTCAAACCCAGTACCCAGGAAGCAGGCAGATTTGTGAGTTTAAGGCCAGCGTGGTCTACAGTGAATTCCAGTCCAACCAGAGTTACCTGATGAGACTCAGTCTCAAAACAACAAAAAAAGATAACAAGCAAACAAACAAACAAAAAACCCTGAAAACCCGTTTAAGAGAAATCTGCCTTTGCTTCTGTAATCTTAACCAGGTTGGTAGGAAGAGGAGTGAAGCCTGAAGCCCAGATTAAACTATTAATACTATGCAGCACTACCTCTGTGACAGGCAATGATCTGAGCACTTGACATAGATAGAGAACAGGTAAACATGCATGAGCTAAGTTCAAGAGGTACCATCTCTACCTAGACCATCAGCTGTTAGAAAAATTCTCCGTTTCCTGGTATAAACTAGTCTGGGGTGAGGGAGGCAGTGTACCTTGGTGGTAGAGGGCTTGCCTACCCTGCACAAGCCCCTGCATTCAGGGTTCAGTCCTCGAGGGCATACAGCACGCCCACCTGGGCCACAGTGTTAACAAGAACATTGTAAAATAAACAGTTTACAAGTTAGTTCGTGTCCCAACTCTATTGCCTACAGTAACTGACTTCTAGAGTTGTGCGGAAATAAATTCTGTCTAAAAAGCATTCCACTAGGAGGAACAGAATTTCTCCGACGGCAGATTGGACCAAAGTCGAGAACCTGGCCTGGCAAGACTGGACCTGTGTAGAGAATCCGGACTGGCACAGAGGCAAGGGTAAGTCTCCAGTGATCCTGTGCACGAAGGAGTGGGAAGGAGCGCTTGCAGTCCAAAGTGGCTTAGCAAAATCCAGCGGACCCCAGACGGTCTAACATTTCCGCTCTCTGCTAACCTCGACACTACGGACGGGTCCCCAATCTCCCTATCGCCCTCTCTCAGGCGATCTCCCCGAACCCAGAAGACATCACCTGTCCTGGATTCTAACGAGCCTGTGGAGATAAAGGAGCAGACCATAACTCGGGTGCCCCAAAGCCTGGCAGTCGAAGACAACGAGGGACAGAAGGGAGGAGTCCACTGGAGCCCTGGTCCGTCCCACCCGCCACGCGGCGTGAGCAGATGGAAGTTCAGCACGCAGGGTCCGGCAGCCCCAACAGAGCAGAGGCAGGAGACACGGGGACTGGAAGCAGCTGTGCAACCGGCCTGCACGGGAGGCCCCTTACCTGGTCCCAAAGGGATGCACCCGACTACTGTCAGGCGCCGCTGACTTCTGAACTGGAGGACCGCGGCTAGGCCGGGGAACACCCCCTCGCGCTACGCCCCCTTTTCTGACCAATCACAGGCCACAGGCTCCCGCCAGCCACGTGGGCGACCCTGCCCCTCCCGCTGGGTCGCACGCCAGCCTGCCCCAGGCTTCCGCCACTCCCAAGACCGCCTGCGCAGTGGGCGGGCGCTTTGGCGCGCTTGCGCACTTTGTGTAAAGAGGAGCAGAACCCCTCCCCATCCCGCTACTCTGCTCCTTCGCTGTGCGTGCGAGGGACGTCAGGGGCGGTGCCGCAGCAGTTACCCCTGGTAACGGGGGAGGCAGAAGGAGGAGGAGGCGGAGGCGGAGGAGGGACTCGGCTTGAGGATGGTGAGTGTGGGGGGTCCCCGGTCTCTATGTTCTGGCCAGTCACCCCGATCCTGCCCCCAGGCCCAGGGCGGGGCGCTGCGCTTAAAGCCAAGGGGGACGTGGGATGGCGCTCGCCTGGCTCTGTAGGGTTCTAGATCGGTTTCGGGGGCGAAGGGGGAACCCCAAAGGTGGGCCCTGGAGGCCTCGGCCTGGGGAAGAAGGAGGGAGGGATTTGCGATGAATCGAAGGCTTGGGGAAGGGACTTGCGGAGTGCTTCGCTGGCGGGGAAGGAACCTGGGTTCCATCATCATTCTGGCCTCTGGAATGAGGGCGGCTCCGGGGAGCTGCGGAGATCAAGCCAGGCACACAGGCTTAGATCTTCCTGCGAGTCGAACTCTCGGCGCCTCTGGACTGTGGGGTCCGCCAGAAGTGGAATAGGCACGGTGTAGTGTCTTTGAGATCACCCTGGCGGCACTAGGGACTTGTAACCTAGCTTTCCTAGATGCTCGCGTCTCTGAGTGAGGTGTGTAGGGAGTAAGTCCCAAGACAAAAAGAGGTACCGCTGGGAATGGATGCCTGATTTCAGGTCTCCGTGGTAGGTGCGCTCCTGCAGCCCCAACTTAATCTCTGAAAGTTCCGCAAGGTCTAATGGTTGTTGATGAGCATTTATTCCATGTTGATAGAAGCAAACTAGCCTCCCGTGTCCTAGCATTTCCTTCAAACTTGTTGCAGAGTCCTTTTGCCTGTGGCCACACTAAAGGTCTTCGTCCCAGTAAGGTCCCCCAAACTAAAAAGAATGAGAAACTATAGCGAGTGAGAATCAATTTGGAGCAAGCCTTTTCTCCGTTAGCCTTAAAAAATTAAGGCTTCACCAATTTTTAAGTTACATTATGTTACAGATTTAACTGGAGACACTCCGTTTCTTGTTGATTCTTTGAATTATATTATTTTATTTAATGTGTATGGGTGTTTAGCCTGCATGTATGCTTTTGTACCACGTGTGTGCCTGCTGCCTGCAGAGGCCAGAAGAGGGCTTTGGTTGCCTGGAATTGGAGTTAGAAATGGCTGGGAGCCACCATGTGGATGCTGGGAAGTGCATACTGTTCCCCTGGAAGACCATCAGTACTGCCGAGCATCCATCCAGCCCTCCTTACCGATTTGTATGTGGTGGAGGGAGAGTAAAAATATAGGTAAGGGGAAATGAATATCTTTAGAGCTAGTCAAAGAAAACTTGATTTCAAGACATTTAGAGCAGGTTGGCTGGAAAATATTGAACTACTTCTGTTGACTTAAGAAGGCTAGGCTGTAGCTCAGTTGGTAGAGGTTTGCTTAGTAGGCATGAAGCCCTACATACAAGGGAATGTGACAGTACCGCCTATCATCCCAGCACTCCAGAGACGAAAGCAGGAGGATCTTTGGGCTACATAGTGATTTCCAGGCCAGCCAGGGATACAAGAGACCTGGTCTCAAAAAAGAAGAAAATAAATGTCCAGGAGGAAAATTACACATCTACTTTTGGTCAGGTTTTTTGTTTGTTTTTGTTTTGTTTTTCAAGACAGGGTTTCTTTGTGTAGCCTTGGCTGTCCTAGAACTAGCTCTGTAGACCAGGCTAGCTCAAACTCATGGTCAAATTATTGAACAAATGAATTTTGACAAAAAAGAATCAGTTTACATTGTCAAATTGTTAAGTGGAATTATTTAATCTAAGGTTGTCAATCACATTTCATACTTGTTACATTTGCAGTTATTTCTAACCTCAGGCTAAACAGATTTTAACAAGTGTTTTTATTATTTATACATGAGCTGCCCATTTAAAGGCTAAGTTTATCTTAACAAATAAATACATATATAAATATTTACACAGAAAATAAATGGATTTGCAAAAGTGGCCATGGCAGCTCACACCTTTAACCTCAGCACTTGAGAGGTAGAAGGAGGAGCACGAATTCAAGGCCATCCTGGGCTACTTGAGACTCTGTCTCATAATAAATAGATAACTTTAAAATTAATGAAAATAGGGAGAATGGCTCAGAGGTTAAGACCACTGGCTACCCTTCCAGAGGTCCTGAATTCAATTCCCAGCAACCATATGGGGACTCACAATCTTCTGTAATGAGATCTGTTGCTCTCCTTTGGCATGTAGTCATATATAATAAATAAATCTAATAAAATCTAATAAATCTTTTTTTGAAACTTAATGAGAATAATTAGAACTGCAGTTAAAAAGGCCCGCCAGTCTGTGTGGTGGCGTGGGGCATGCCTCTAATCTCAGTCCTCTAGATGCTGCATTAAGAGGATCACCATGAGTTAAGAGGCCATCCTGGGGTGCTACCGTTAGTTCCAGGTCAGCCTCAGCTAGGGAGACCCTGCCCCAACTGCCGTCCTCTTAAAAGAGAGAGCCACGTGCCAAAACAAGAGAAAATGAGATTTGTTATAAATGAGAAACATGAGAGGTGCCTTACTTTGTTCAGTTTATCAGTTGAGTGGACTGTATCATTTTATGATTACTTAATTTACAGTTATAGGTCATAATAAGTGAACCACTGCTCGTATTTCTAGGTACAGATTGCCTCTGTATGTAAGTGTATAACAAGTTGACAGTATTGTTGGATATCAGTAAAGTATTCAATGTTCAAAATTAAATTTATATGTATATGTCTTAGTGTTTTGCCTGAGAGCATGTCTGTGCACTCTGGGCTCTGGGCATCCCTGGTGCCCAGGAAGTCAGAAAAGGGCATTGGAGCCACTGTGTGGGTGTTGAGAACTGAACCCCAGTCCTCTGCAAGAGCATTAAGTGCTTTTTAAAATCATATTTTGCCTGCATGTATGTATATGTATCACATGAGTTTGTGATATCTTTCAGAAATCAGAAGGCTTCGGATCCTTTGGACCTGGAGTTATAGATGGTTGTGAGCTGTGGGTCCTGGGAATGAAACCCAGGTCCTCTGTGGGAGGAACAAGTGCTCTCAACCACTGAGCCATTTCTCCAGCTCCAAAGTAAATTTAAATATTTTATTGGATTTATTCATTTTATTTGATGTGTATTTTGCATGTGTGTATGTGCACCATGTATCCTTGCTAACCTCAGAGGTAAGAAGAGAGCATTGTCTCCCCTAGCACTGGAGTTACAGATGGTTGTGAATGACCGCGTGGGTGCTAGGACTAAGCCAGGTCCTCTGCAGGAGTAACCCGTGCTCCTAACTGCTCAGCCATCTCTCCAGCCCAAACAGATTTTTATTTATTTTTTTGTTGTTTTTGTTTTCTTCTTTTTTTCTGACACCTCCTGCTTAAAACCCAAAAGGTCAGAAGGATCGTGAGGCCCCGCTTTCACGGTCTGTATTCGTACTGAAAATCAAGATCAAGCTAGCTTTTGCCCTTCTGCTCCACGGGAGGTTTCTGTCCTCCCTGAGCTCGCCTTAGGACACCAAACAGATTTTTAAAAGTAAACAATAAGCAGCTAAGATTGTGGGCTGTGGTGGTGCACACCTTTAATCCCAGCACTCCAGAGTCAGAAGCAGGTGGTTATCCAAACTAGAGGCCAACCTGGTCTACATAATGAGTTTCAGGCTAGCCGAGGCTACATTGTAAGACCCCCCTCCATCGAGAGGGGGGGCAGGCAAGGAGGGAGGGAAGCTATGATAAATTAGTTGAGATTGTTTGAATTTACAAATCCATTTTTTTCTTTCTTCCAAAGTTTAAGTTATTCTTAAAACTGACAGTGGAACCCTGGGTTTAAATGGTCACTGTCATGATTAAGTGTGTCACGTATAATATCCCATGAGTCCTATGGATAAGGGTACCATTGAAAAGTGAGCTATGCCAGGCCTAGTGGCACATCCCTCTAATCCCAGCACTTGGGAATCAGGTGGTCTCTGTATGTTCAAGGTCAGCCTGGTCTACATAGCAAGTTCCAAGACAACCAGGGCTACATAGTGAAACTGTGCCTCATAAATAAATAGAGAGAAAAGAAAAAAAATGAACTGCGTGTGTTTTAAATTCCAGCTGTGACTAATTTATTTTTTCTTTTTAAATTTGAGTGACTGAAACGAAAGTATTCTGGGCTACCCTGAACATTTAGGGTCAGCTGTTTTACCTGGCTTAGGATCACATCTTTTATTTATTTATTTATTTATTTATTTATTTATTTATTTATTTATTTATTATGTATACAATAGTCTGTCTGTATGTATGTCTGCAGGCCAGAAGAGGGCACCAGACCTCATTACAGATGGTTGTGAGCCACATGTGGTTGCTGGGGATTGAACTCAGGACCTTTGGAAGAGCAGGCTCTTAACCACTAAGCCATCTCTCTAGCCCTTAGGATCACATCTTATTTAATTATTTTACTTTATATGTATGAGTGTTTTGCCTGCCAGAAGAAGGCGCTGGATTTTCTGGAACTGGAGTTATGAATGATTCTAAGTCACTATCTGTCTGCTGGGAATGGGACCTAAGTCCCTACAGGAAAGAGCGCAACAAGGACTGGAGAGATGCCTCAGAGGTTACAAGCACTGCCTGCTCTTCCAGAGGTCCTGAGTTCAATTCCTGGCAATCACGTGGAGGCTCACAACCATCTGTAATGACTTCTGGTGCCCTCTTCTGGCATGCAGGCAGAATACTGTATACATAATAGTAAAAAATAAATAAAAAAAAAAAAAGGAAAGAGCAACTAGTGCCCAAATCGCAAGGCCATCTCTCCGGCCTTCTCTGGGGTCTAGGCAAGTGCTCTACCATTCTTGATAAGACACAAGATGATGGTAATTTGGCACATACTAATCTCCTAATTGCTGTTATTTACCATGAACTCAATTCAGCAGTTATTTACGGGTTACTTCCTACTTATATGTAATTATCATACACATACAACTTTTGATGAGTGTTTCCATATTCATATTTTTGTAGGATCAGAAAATAGTAAGTTAGCCGGGCGGTGGTGGCGCACGCCTTTAATCCCAGCACTAGGGAGGCAGAGACAGGCGGATCTCTGTGAGTTCGAGACCAGCCTGGTCTACAAG
>NC_022015.1:74223970-74224672 GCF_000317375.1 Microtus ochrogaster | reverse complement strand
CCTGGTCTACAAAGCAAGTTCCAGTACGCAGAGTTACACAGAGAAATCCTATCTTGAAAACTGAATAATAGTAGTAATAATAATAATAAAGAAAATGAGCTGGAGAGATAGCTCAGTAGTTAAAGTGAGCTTACCATTCTCTCAGAGGACCCAGGTTCAGTTCCCAGCACCCAACCACCCAGCAGCAGCACACAGCCACACAACAGAACACACAGTCATACAACAGAACACGCAGCCACACAATAGAACACACAGCACACACAGCTACACAACACACAGCCACACAACAACTGTACACAGCCACATAACAATCGCACACAGCCACCTCTAACTCCAGTTCCAGGGGATCTGACACCCTCTTTTGACCTCTGCAGCTTTATGAAAATGTTGTGCCCATCTGTATACTCAGGCTTAAAACATACACATAAAATAAATGGTTTTCCTTCCTTAACCCAGCACTCGGGAGGCAGAAGGAGGTGGATCTCTGTGAGTTTGAGACCAGCCTCATCTACAGAGTGAGTTATTGTTATTGCTTTCTTTGAGACAGGGTTTCTCTGTAGCCTTGACTGTCCTAGAACTCACTATGTAGACCAGGCTGGCCTCAAACTCACAAAGATCCTCCTGCCTCTGCCCCCCAAGTGCTGGTATTATTCAAGATGAGCACCACCACACCTAGCTTATCTCTAGTATATGCACACGTGT
>NC_022015.1:74220979-74223870 GCF_000317375.1 Microtus ochrogaster | reverse complement strand
CTCTCTCTCTCTCTCTCTCTCTCTCACACACACACACACACACACACACACACACACACACGGACACACACCTGCACACTGCACACACGCCCCCACCCCCTCCCACACACCATCTCAAAAGGAAAGAAAAGAAAATATAGTACTGGCAGTGTTCATCCCCAGCTCTATACATTTTTAAAAAAACACTTAAACCATTGTTTTGGGTGGCTTCTTTGTGCCCTACCTTACAGCATCACCTTATTTAACCCTCTTCATGTTTCTCAACAGATTTTTGTCATTTTCTCCATGAAATGTGGTGAGGGTTCCTCACATAGGGCAGCTGAGTACAGTTCTATTCTTCAGGCCTCCGCTGGGAGGGCCTCACTCATCTGAGGACTTCCCTCTTGTGTCCCTCAGGAACAATCTTTGTATCTTTTTAATGGGAGGGTGATAAGAAAGACAGCAAAGTTTGAGGTTGATGGGCTGGCTCAGTGGGCAAAGGGGCTTGCCACCCAGCCTTATGACCCGTATTGGATCCCCAGAACGCATTAGTGGAAGGAGTGTGCAGATTCTACTAGCTTCCTGCTGACTTCACAGGCATGTTGTCCTAAGCACATACCCTTACACACACACGAAAGAAGTAAGCACATATAATTTTAGAAAATAGTTGCAAAAAGAAGACAGATTTCCAGATGTTCCCATCACTCGGATCCTTAAGACGTGAGACGGGACTGAAATCGTCCTGTTTAAGCTAGTCAGAGGGCCTGTGCTCAGCCGAGTAGTGGCTCCAGTACTCAAACCTCAGCTACTCCTCACGGCCACACCTGGTTTCCATATTTCCACACATTCCTCTAGCCCTCTCCCCACTCGGGTTTTTTGAGTGACCAGTTTGTGTCTTTTGGAGTCAGGCACCATGCCTCTGCCATGAGCTGAGTGTGCACAGATGGGGGTGTAGATTTCTGTGTTTCGAGCCAGGTGTGGTGGTACAGACCTGTAACGCCAGCACTGGGAGGTAGAGACCAGGACACCACGGGCCACATGAGAGATCTGTCAGAAAAAAGAAGTAAGTTCTGCAGTCCAGAGCACATCTCTTTGTGATCTGGTTGTGGAAGAGTTTGTTTAAATGTTTTGTGGCTGAATCAGAGTGCTTCTGCCCCCGCCCCCCAGAGCACAGATAACTTGTGCGTGCCCGAGCTGGCAGCGCCTGCATACCGTTGACTGGAGCTTTTGTTTCTCGCTCCCTGTATCCAGTGTCTTGGGAGTTAAACCCTACGTAGTGATCACGTCTCTTCTGCTCATTCTTCTACTTGGAGAACATTACAGGTGTTAACGACAGTTGAATAAATGACTGTTTGGGTCAAAATTACACTGTAAAACATGAATTTCATTGTCTTTATACTGTAAAACCCATCCCCGTCATAAATTAACTTTTAATGACTGCGTCGTTTCATTTGCCACTTAAAGCATCGCATGGAGACTCACAAGCACAGGGCGGAGTCGCTCTGCTTTCTTCATTTAGCCTCTTAAATCCGCTTACTCTGTACCTTTCGGCCAGAACCCTGCTACTATAAATATCCTCTTCCCTGTTTAGCGAGCCCTGGTAATCCTGTGACCCCCGTCCTGGGTGCTTGGGCTAATTCAGTGCATTGTTGAACTGGCACTTGTGTTCCCAGGGCCGAGCTTGAGATGCCATCTATCGCTTTACTGGAGGGAAGAGATTTTAGCTGAACTTTCTCTCTGTGTGTCATTTCACTTATGGGGGAAGCAGCTGATGTTACTGCCTAATAAGGAAGATTGTTCATTAGAAATTAAAAGTATATGGGGCTGGAGAGATGACTAAGTGGTTAGGAGCACTGACTGCTCTTCCAGAGTACCCGGGGTTCAATTCCCAGCACACACATAGCAGCTCACAACTGTCTCTAATTCCAGTTCCAGGGTACCTGACAGGAAGCAGAGGCAGGTCCCCTGTGGAGGCCACCGATACATACTGAGTTCCAGGCCAGCCAGGGCTACATAGTGAACCCCCTCTCAAAACAAAACAAAATAAGTAAAGGACGGACGAGGGATGAAGCTGGCAGTTGCATGCCTGCCTGACATGTGCGAAGCAGCCCTGGTCGAGCCCTCGCATGAGGGGAAAGTTCTTTCGCTTCAGTGGGATGCTGCAACAGAGATCCATGTTCTTGCCTTAATTGTCAGTTTCAGACATTATGAGTAGGCAAGAAAAACTCCAGGCAACAGCATATGTATCTGGTGACTCCTTGTTTAGGATCTAATTTTTGATTTTTAATTATGTGGATGAGTGTATTCCTCTTGGAGTTACACGCAGTCTGAAGCCACCCACATTGGTGCAGAAGCAGGATATTCTCTCAACTCTGATCCACCTCTCTCGCCCTAGTCAGAGATTTCTTTCTTTGTTGTTTTGGTTTTGGTTTTTCGAGACAGGGTTTCTCAGTAGCTATGGAGCCTGTTCTGGAACTCGCTGTGTGGACCAGGCTGGCCTCGAACTCACAGAGATCCACCTGCCTCTGCCTCCCGAGTGCTGGGATTAAAGGCGTGCGCTACCACCGCCCGGCTATTTGGTGTTTTCATAGCGAGGAGGCTCTTGATGAAAAACTGAAAATGCTAATTTTAAACTTTATAAATAATAATAATATTTTCTATAAAAAGATGACAGATTCTTACTTGACAGTTTCTACACTGGGGGTGATGCATGAAAGTTTTACTTGTGGCATTTAATGTGTTAATTTGATAAATTTCCATTTTTGAGTATATTTTAAAGGAAGGAATGATTTCAGTATAGCTTATAAAAATTGAGACACCACTCGGGAGGCAGAGGCAGGCGGATCTCTGTGAGTTCGAGACCAGCCTGGTCTACAGAGCTAGTTCCAGGACAGGCTCCAAAACCACAGAGA
>NC_022015.1:74218477-74220879 GCF_000317375.1 Microtus ochrogaster | reverse complement strand
GTTCGAGACCAGCCTGGTCTACAGAGCTAGTTCCAGGACAGGCTCCAAAACCACAGAGAAACCCTGTCTCGAAAAAAACCAAAAAAAAAAAAAATTGAGACACAACTTTGTTTAGATGTTACTTATGAATGCCTCGTACAGTGTCCCAGCCTCTCTATTGTGTCTGTTTTTTCTGAAACAGCTAGTCTATACTCTGAGGCTCTCCTGTTCAGGTTCTTTTAAAAGTTTAATGAAGGCCAAATATTTTAGCCAATAATAACCCAGGAGTCTTCTCATAAAGATGGCCTGAAGAAGGAATGGAATCGAAGTGGCCAGGGCAAAATGAGATGAAAATAGAAGCAAAAATATGTCCTTCCTTAAATAACAACAAAAATACTGCTTGTCGTTTGTTGCTTTCAGATTTGTTCAGTTTCTGCCCTAAACCTTTTGGCATAACATTTGTCTGTCTTAGACTAAATTTTCCATTTTAAGGCTGAAAAAAACCGAGGCATAGAGAAGTTAATGTGGTCCTTAGCAGGACAGCACAGAGGCCACAAAGGAAGCAGCCAGGGAGTGTGCTAATCCGCCTGCATACTCCATGTCATTGTCCAAATACCTAACTGCTGAGAATTGGTTCACAGAAATGTGATTTGATCTCCATCAACAAACTGGCTTGAATCCTTGCCTGGTGCAATGTAACAAGCAAACAATCATTTTATGTAATTCTAATTATTTTATTTTATTTTTTGAGACAGGGTTTCTCTGTAGCTTTGGAACCTTTCTGGAACTCACTCTATAGACCACACTGTCCTCAAACTCACAGAGATCCTTCTGCCTGTCTCTGCCTCCCAAGTGCTGGAATTAAAGGGATGCATATTGGTAGTCAATAGAGTTTCACAGTAGCCCTGAATGGAGTATAACAAAGGTTTATTTATGTGGGGATAAACTCACAGAAAGGGTAGTGGTCTGCATGCAGTCCTCAGCATGTGCTGGGAATACCTCCCCCTTTTGTCTAAATAAGAGAGTTCTAAGCTTAGTACAAAACTATATACAATAATAACAAATATCAAGTATTGCCCATGGAAAAGAAGGGAAAAAACATACATAAAAATTAGAATTACAACCAGCATGAACAATATCAAACAAGAAACCAATGCTAAATGTTTCAATAGCTATCCTATCCTAAAGAATCTAAGTATTATATTTAAAATGGCTTGGCTAAGTCATGAGAGGAAAGTAACTACGATTATCTACTCTTCAACCCCATCAAAGACATGAAAAGGGAAATAATATTACCTGAGTAAACAGGAAGTAGAATCAAGCAACTTTTTTAAAAATATTTGTTTATTATGTATACAATATTCTGTCTGTGTATATGCCTGAAGGCCAGAAGAGGGTGCCAGACCTCTTTACAGATGGTTGTGAGCCACCATGTGGTTGCTGGATATTGAACTCCGGACCTTTGGAAGAGCAGGAAATGCTCTTAACCACTGAGCCATCTCTCCAGCGCCCTCAAGCAACTTCTAAAAGGTGCAAGAAATGGCAGAGACAACCGGCTACCTGGGCAATCACCCCAAGTCTCATTTGCAACACTGGGGCAACCAACTTTGGCTGAGGCCTAGAGTAACTGACAGACCGTTTTTAGAGGCAGGAAAATTTGAAAAACGGTCTTATCCTGTCTTGGCAAGGTTTGCCAGTCTTTTTGCTTGTATCCTGCTTGTCCAGTCTGGACACTGCATTTTGTCAATGGGAGAGGCAGGGGCAGTTCTTTGCCCAAAGGCCAGTTTTGCCAAGAAGAAAACAAGCTCCAAGTGGAGTATCTTCAGTGCCCAACATTCTCTAGGGAATAGATTTGTGGTGCCAGGAGCAATTGTGTCTCATGGCAACAGAATTCTAAATTATTTAAATGCCATCTTCTACAGTTCTTTGAAGTGTTTGAAGATTACTGATCTATGCAGAATACAATCTCTATGTATCTTAAAAACCTGATTAGTCTAAATATAAGTATGACAAACATGGATGGCTGTTGACCTGTAATTCTTAATACCTATATAGTTTAAGGCTTTATATTAAAAAATTAAGTCGTCTTTAAACAAATATGCAATAATATTTGTTTATTATGCAAATGTTAAATATGTTAAATATGCAAATAAGCAAATGAAGACAATGACCTCATAAATGTAAACAGTATATAAATATCTTGATCAGAGGTAGAAATGGATAGTGCAACATGATAAAATATATCCTAAAAATGCATCAATATACGAAATATCTTTTTTTTTTTTTTTTTTTTTTTTTTTTTGGTTTTTTGAGAAAGGGTTTCTCTGTACATAGCGGACAATGCACTTTATTTCTGTGGTTGTTTTTAAATATCCTTTTAAGACTCAAAACACAGCATTTATACCAAGACAAATACTTGCTCC
>NC_022015.1:74217444-74218377 GCF_000317375.1 Microtus ochrogaster | reverse complement strand
CAGGCTGGTCTCAAACTCACAGAGATCCGCCTGCCTCTGCCTCCCAAGTGCTGGGATTAAAGGCGTGCGCCACCACCGCCCGGCTAATATACAAAATATCTTAAGCAGAGGTAGAAACATGCATGTATATAATATGACAAAATAACTTTGCATAGGTGCACAAATATTGTAAACAGAAATAGGAACATATTCAATATAACAATATAATTTCAATTTGTATCAATATACAAGAATCTATACCAGTGCAAATTGTCTACAAATAATAGCTCATAAGTAATCTCACTAGTACTCACTATTATTATTAGTGTGAGTAAGCTCACACTAATCTATTAACCCATCCATTCCCCCCCCCTTTTTTTTTCCAAGAGAGATCCCTGAGTCTACTTTATTTCCAACCCTATACCACTTATAACTAACCCCTAATAATATCCCTGTTCCTGAGGACAAACTTTGCTAGGAGAGGGGACATCATTTTCTAGAAATACTTACAACTATCATGGGGATCCTGTAAAACTAAAATGATGGTTAAGTTTCAAGATCACTGTCGGGCACAATTGAAGATAGTCTCTGAGTAGTCAGTAGGGTTTTTCTGAAGTTCTTATTTGAAATTCTGGTCAGAACCTTGTAAGAAGGTGCACCATCTCAGCTAGCCAATTTGGAATCATCTTGAGCAGTTCGTAACACAAAACCAATCTTAAAATGGTGCCATTAGCATAGTGGCATCATATCAACCAGGTAGAACTGTTATTGTGGGGCCCCATCTTCTTCCTGGAGACTTTAAAGATTACTGTAGGAAAATATATTGTTGATTGTAAAAAACTTAAACATTATTTATTTATTTTTTTTGTTTTTTTGTTTTTCGAGACAGGGTTTTTCTGTGGCTTTGGAGCCTGTCCTGGAACTAGCTCTGTAGACCAGGCTGGTCTCGAACTC
>NC_022015.1:74212103-74213151 GCF_000317375.1 Microtus ochrogaster | reverse complement strand
TACATATTTCAGTTTTCCAAATTCTACAAAGTGGAACACATCCATCTGCGAGATTTCATTATTTGAGTACCCTTTGGGTTATTTCCTGCAGGTAGTGGTGTTTGGTTGTATAAAGAACAAGTAAGCCACCTTGTAATCTGCTTAGCTTGTTGCCATGTAATAGAAAAGTCCTTTTTTAAACCTTTGCTATTGACATGATGTTTTTATGAAATTCAGAGGTTTTCAGCACATTTCTAATCAATAATCAATCAATTTCTGCATTACTTGTGCTAGAGGCCCTGGCAGATCTATATGTGAACGGATGTGTGTTATACATATGGGACAAAGCCTATTCCTGATTATACCTTAAACTTGAATAAAGAATGAAGTCAATTCTCTAATATCTGGTTTAAATTCAACAGTTTCAGTATGCAAAACAACTCTTTCTGCATATTTTGGATCCGTTACTATATTGAGAGGTTCTTTAAAAATCCCTTAGTACCATGAGAATAGCATATAATTTTGACTTTTGGACAGACTCATAAGGGTTTTGTTCTTCTTTACTTAAATCTCCTGATTTGTAACCTGCCTTTCCTGATTTATTTGCATCAGTATAGAATATATGGGCTCCAGTTATTGGTGTGTCATGTACAATGCGGGGAAGGATCTAATTAGCTCTCTTTATAAGATTAATTCTATCACTTTTGGGGTAGTTGTTATTAATCTCTCCCAAAGATTAGTACAAGCTCTTTGCCATGGTTCATTGTCTTCCCATAACTTTTTTATTTCTTCAGTAGTAAAAGGCACTATTATTTCTGCTGGGTCTATTTCTGCTAATCGATGAAGTCTCAGTTTTCCTTTCATAATAAATTAAGAGACCTTTTCCACATAATATTTTTTTTAACTTGGTATATATGGTAAAAAGATCTATTCTAAGATAATATCTTTGCTCTCCATTAAAATTCCTGTAGGGGGCCGGGCGGTGGTGGCACACGCCTTTAATCCCAGCACTCGGGAGGCAGAGGCAGGTGGATCTCTGTGAGTTCGAGACCAGCCTGGTCTACAAGAG
>NC_022015.1:74201453-74212003 GCF_000317375.1 Microtus ochrogaster | reverse complement strand
CTGTAGGGGAATATTTGGAGGGTAATATGACCACATGTGCCTCCTGTAATTTCTCTTCAATCAAAGTCAATTCTTTCTCAGCTTCAGCTGTTAATTTTGGGACTCACTGAGTCTTTGCCACCATCTAAGGTTTTGTTTAAGTGAATTATTTGATGAGGTGTCATCCCAGAAATGGGCCATAAATTGGAAATGTCTCCTAGCAACTTTGGAAATCATTAAGAGTCTGCAATTCAGTGTCTCCTAATTTGTGCTTTTTGTGTTCTAATTTTCTGTAAACTTATTTTATAACCTAGATTATTGATAGAATCTCCTCTTTTTATTTTTTCAGGAGCAATTTGTAATCCCCAATTAGATAAAACTTCTTTTACTTCTTCAAACATTCTTTCTAAAGTATCTACATTTTTTTAAACAGGGTGAGGCCTGGAAGGAGGGACAGCAGTGACAGTCCCCCCCTTTTTAAATACTTATTTATTATTATGTACACAGTTTGTCTGTGTGTATGTCTGCAGGGCGGAAGAGGGCACCAGACCTCATTACAGATGGTTGTGAGCCACCATGTGGTTGCTGGGAATTGAACTCAGGACCTTTGGAAGAGCAGGCAATGCTCTTAACCACTGAGCCATCTCTCCAGCCCAAGTATCTATATTTTAATCAGATAGCAAAATGTCATTTGTGTAATGGTATAAATTTGGGAAATTGCTTACATATTATTTCCAATGGCTGACTTACAAAATATTGGTACAGAGTGGGGCTATTCTCTGTGGGAGGATCCTCTTTTGATATATCTTAGTAGGCTGAGAATTATAATAAGTAGGCACCATAAAGGCAAATTATTCTCTGTCTTTTTCTTGTAAAGGTATAGTGAAGAAACAGTCTTTAAATCAATAACTATAAGAGGCCTTCCTTGAGGCAATATGGAAAACAAAGGAATTCTGGATCATAGAGGGTGCATTTGTTGAATCACCTTATAACAGCTCTTAGATTTTCACCGTTCTCCATTTTACAGATTTCTTTTTTTTTTTTAAAGATTTATTTATGTATACGGCATTCCTTCCATGTGTGCCTGCATGCCAGAAGGGGACACCAGGTCTCATTATAGATGGCTATGAGCCACCATGTGGTTGTTGGGAATTGAACTCAGGACCTCTGGAAGAGCAGTCAGTGCTCTTAACCACTGAGCCATCTCTCTAGCCCCCATATTTCTTTTTAACAACAAATACAGGATAATCCCAAGGGCTGGTCGATTCTTCAATATGCTGAGCATCTAGTTGCTTTTGTACTGGCTGTTCTAAAGCCTGCAGTTTCTATATTGTTAAAGGCCATTGATTAACCCATATAGGTTTCTTAGTTAACCATTTTAAAGGTAGGGCTATTGGTACCTTAGAAGGTTTTCTAGTTGTTTTGTGTTTTTGTACAACCTGAATGGTTGGTGGCTTTTTTTTTTTTTTGTAGTACCTTATAATATCCTTCCCAGAAACATGAGTTGGTTCATGTTCCACTTCTGAGACTGCAGGAATGTTAATCTGGGTTTTCCATTACTGCAACAGATCACAACCCCATAGATTCACTGCTATATTACCCATATATGGCCTCTGCCTTCCTCTCTGGTCCTATGCATTCATTCCATCTCATGCTTTGTTTTGCTTGAGATAGAGTTCCAGTTCCTAGGAATTGAACATCTGCCTCCTGAAGAGGCCAATTCTGATGCCAAGATTCTTTTTTTTTAAGATTTATTTATTTATTATGTACACAGTGTTCCGCCTCCATGTGTGCCTGCAGGCCAGAAGAGGGCACCAAATCTCATTACAGATGGTTGTAATCTCTGAGCCATCTCTCCAGCCCTGATGCCAAGATTCTTTAGTAATAATAGTCACATTTGCACCCGTGTTCAGTAATCCTTCAATGACAAAGTTATTTGCACTCTCAGCTTTGGTCTTTGATCATTTATAGAAGTCTGCCAAAATATATATTTCCTATTTTCTATTGGAATTTTTGATTCATCCTCCATGTTTATTCTACTATCATCCAGAGCAGTTGGTTTTTTACAACAATCACTGAATTTTCTAATTTTCCCAAAGAAGCATGTCCTCCACAGTGACTGGGAATGACTGGACCACGTTTGACCTGGGAGCCTGTGAGAGTCCCCCAAGGAGTTTCCCAATGGTAACAATTTGCCTTGTTTGTTTCTTGTTGATCTACATTCACTGGTCCAATGTCGGCCTTCGCCACATCTTCTGCATAACCCAGAAGGTGAGCCTTCTCTTTTTGTCATTCCCAGAGGAAACGTTTCTTCTGGGAACACCTTGTCTACAGTCCCTTCTCAGATGGCCTATTCTACCACAATTAAAACATTTGGCATTTTGATGTCTCTTCATACCTTTGGAAATTGCTTCTCCTACCCAAGCCTCAGTGTTATAGTCAAATAACTCGACATTGCCTGTGTGCATGGTCCATGCATCCATTGGTGCTGACCTGATCTTTAAAGGCCCAGCTGTCTTTTTGCATTTAAATTGTCATTCTCAAAAGCCAGGGATTCAATAAGTATTTGTCTAGCTTCTGGATCTGTTACCTCTGGTTGTACAGCTTTAGTTAATCTTTGTAAAGAGTCACTAAAGGGTTCTCTTGGGCCTTGTATGACCTTAGTATATGATTCAGTTCAAGGCTGCTGTATGGCACAGGGACAAGATGTGTTCACTGTAAATAGCTTGACTGTTGCTCATCATAATGTCCGTCGTCGAGAATTTGATCTGTAATGAGATTTGGTGCCCTTTTCTGGCATACAGGCAGAATAGTGTGTGCATAAATTAAAAAAATCTTTTTAAAAAGGTTTCTGGTTCTCATTCTGCACATGTGATTCCAAGGTTTTAAATTTTTCCATTAATGATATCTTCTCATCCTTAGATATTATTTGGATGGTGTGTAGATTGCCTTCTAGGAGGAATATCCTATCTGCTAAATTTATCATAACTTTTTAACAGGTTTTGATTGTGAATTTCAACAGTATGAATCCTTTCAAATAATCTCCCAGTACCCTTTTGTAAGTTTTCATAACCCATTGGCATGGATTGAATTTTGCCTGTCAAATTAAGGTTATTGTTTACAATAGTATGAATCCTTTCAGCTAGAAACTGTATCATTCCAATAAATTTCTCATTCTTTTTTTTTCTTTTTTATTTATTTGTTTGTTTATTGGTTTTTTGAGACAGAGTTCCTCTGTAGCTTTGGAGCCTGTCCTGGAACTAGCTCTTGAAGACCAGACTGGCCTCAAATTCACAGAGATCCACCTGCCTCTGCCTCCTGAGTGCTGGGATTAAAGGCGTGCGCCACCACCGCCTGGCAAGTTTCTCAGTCTTAACTCTGTTATCAAAACATTTCTTTAAGGATATAATATGAAGAACAAAGCTAATAACTGCCATGACCACAAAAATATTT
The DNA here is from genome assembly GCF_000317375.1 of Microtus ochrogaster. Lineage (NCBI taxonomy): Eukaryota > Metazoa > Chordata > Mammalia > Rodentia > Cricetidae > Microtus > Microtus ochrogaster. Next base: position 74,208,571 of record NC_022015.1, on the reverse strand, counting down.
ATACCAGGTAGATCATATAGCTCTTGCAGAATTCCATCCATAGTAGAAACAAAAAGGTAGTTAAATTCCTGGATGGTGATACTGTCTTCCATTATCTTGGGGTTGGTTTACAATTTTCAAATTTATTTATTTATCAAATTAATTTACCTCCGTTATAATTTTCAGAAAATTGTTGTAGATGTAATAATCTTGATTGGCCAGCAGGTGTCACAGTTGTGGCAGTAAGGCAAGTCCTAGATCAGTACCTGAATTACCTGAGACTTAGAATTACTAACAAATGCATTTAAATACTTAAGAGCAGCACACCTACGTACGGAGAAGGTTTGAGTTATGCAGAAGTTTAAAAAACCCAGAGCTTGCAGGCAGTCCTGAGCCACGAGGTTAACGGCCAGAGCTAGGGCCAGGCATTCAGGGATCCAAACTGACAATTCAAGCCTGTGTTCCACATGCAAGTTGAGGGGGGGGGGGTAGTCTGAGCAGAGCCCGTTTGTTATTCCACAGTAGCCTGGAATGGAGTATGACAAAGGTTTATGCATTTGGGGATAAACTCACAGAAAGGGTAGCGATCTGCAGTCCTCAGCATGCACTGGGAACTGAGTATCTTAAAAGCTATTAGCTGAAGGAGTTCCCACAGCACCCAGCATACAGAGGTGAATCCCACATGTACACCACCATCACCCAGCTGTAATTCTATTCTAAGACTCGGCTTGAAGATTCTGTTTAGGATCTTAGATTATAAGCCCTTAAAATTGTTTGTTTGTTTGTTGAGACTGGGTCTCACTACGTTGCTCTGGCTGTCCTGATACTCTCTCTGTAGACCGGGCTGGCCTTGAACTCACAGAAATCTGTCTGCCTCTGCCTCCTGGGTCCTGGGTTTATTAAAGGTGAGCACCATCACATCTGGTCCCTGATTCTTTTGAACCATGCCTTATTGGGCTAGGACTGTCAGCTATAGGACAGAACAAATGAATAGCACATGAAATTTTCTATTAATAAGAAAGTAGGGCTAGGGACTTAGTGAATGTCAGTGTCATGGGCAAGGCCCTGGGTTCAGTGCCCACTAAGCCCCCCCCCCCATAAAAAGGGTTTGATGGAGAGATGGTTCAACATTTAAGAGCCCTGACTGCTCTCGGAGAGGACCCAAGTTTGGTTCCCAGCAACCACAAAAATGACCCGGAAACTGTGGATCTGACTCCTGGCCTCTCAAGTACCTGCATTCGTGTCCACATCCTCATGCACAGACACCCATGGGTGCACATAATTGAGATAGTGTGTGGTGCACACCTTTAATCCCAGCACTCAGGAGGCAGAGGACAGCAGATCTCTTGAGTTCTAGGCCAGTCTGGTCTACAAAGTGAATTCCAGGACATCCAGAAAAACTCTATCTCAAAAAGCAAAATAAATAATAAAAAAGAATAATGTTTATTTTTTTTTTTTTTTTTGGTTTTTCGAGACAGGGTTTCTCTGTGGCTCCTGTCCTGGAACTAGCTCTGTAGACCTGGCTGGTCTCGAACTCACAGAGATCCACCTGCCTCTGCCTCCCGAGTGCTGGGATTAAAGGCGTGCGCCACCATCGCCCGACTAAGAATAATGTTTAAACACTGATTAAATCATGATCATGAATGCCTTTTATAATTCCCTAATGGTTATGTCTGATTTTTCTTCTGGAAAACAGGGATTCTCTTTATTACACACCGACCCTGTAAAGATGAAGTCATGAACACAAATTGAAACAAACAGAGCCTAAGTGTAGATCACAGCTGCTGTTTCTTGCAGCCTATTTGTGTCTCTGCACAGCACCTTAGAAAGCACTTGGAGGCAGAGGCAGGCGGAGCTCTGTGAGTTCGAAGCCAGCCTGGTCTGTAGAGGTAGATCCAGGATGGCCAGAAATACACAGAGAAATCCTGTCTCAAAAAGCTTTAAAAAACAACAACAAAAAAAAAACCCTTTTTTTTTTTTAAAGTGGCTAAACTTGTGATCTTACCATCATCCTAAAAACTAGGCTTTGGTCCGCATCACTTGGCCCTTTCTCCTCTGATCAACTCCCAGATGGCAGTCTTTAATCTCTATTAATAGCCAGGGTTTTCTTAGATCTACAGTGGGGCTCTATGAGCTTAAACCACAGCACAATGTTCTTTGTAGTTTAAGCATTTTTGCTGAGAATAGGCTTGGTCTGCCCACCTTAGTGGCCACTCTGTTTCCTGTCCTAATGTTACTCCCCCAGCACACAGAATCCTTGGCCCTTCCTTTACTGTGTCACTTTGTGGGGGCGGTGCTTGCTGCACAGTTCTCGAGAGTTCAGCAGGTTTTAGAACATTGACAGCATTTGTGTGAGGTCTCTTGGCACAATCACCACCTCAGAGTCCTGTATTAAATTGGGCGAGTAATTCTAATATCTCTCTACGTGGCAGGAAGCTTCGCTCTGGTAATGGGGAAATATGAGCAGTGACCTAGTTTGCCGTGATAAGTATTCCAGCCTAATTGTCCACCAAGGGCTTGGGGAACACGGATGGGTAGCACTTCACACTTGAGAAGAGCTGGGATGACGTAAGCCAGCCTGAAAGGGAGAGCAGGAGGACGCATGTTCCCACGCTTCTGCTAAGACTTGGAAGGAAGGAGCGAGTGGAACACATGGCATCAGAGAACTTGTCAGGGAGTCATTCTGATGTCACTAACACCCCAGTCACTGCCCCCGAGTAATCCATCTCTTTCATGGTTGTCCAAGGGCTTGCTCTCTATTTTGCGCAAACTGAAAAGTGCACCAGACCAGGAGGTGCGGATCCTGCTCCTGGGCTTGGATAATGCTGGCAAGACAACTCTGCTGAAGCAGCTCGCATCGGAGGACATCAGCCACATCACACCTACCCAGGTGAGCGCGCCCTCGGCTCCCAGGGCTGTCAGCCAGGGAAGGTGGAGATAGCCGGCCTGGTTCCCTGGCTGTGCCTGTGATCAAATGCCCCGCCTGAAAGCAGCTGGAGAGAGAGAGTGGATGGTAGCTCACAGTCCCAGGTTATAGCCCATCATCACAGGGAAGAAAAGGCAGGAAACGAGGCAGGGGGTCACATCCACAGACAGGAGCAGAGGGAGACCAAGTGGTGGGGAGTGCCTCCTGTGCTGAGCCCCCTCCCTATGCCACACAGTGCAGGACCCACCAAACTCAGGGACCACAAAGGGCAGGCCTTCCCACCTCAGTCAGTGTGATCATAGCACACACACACACACACACACACACGCTCATAGGCCTACCTGATCAAGACAGTTCCTCATTGAGACTCTTCCTGGGGGGACTCTAGGGTATGTCAAGAATATGTCAAGATGGCTGTTAAACCATTACGGTAGCTGTGGGAGATAGAATTATATATTGCTAAGGTTTGTTTCTAAGAAAAGTTTATCGTGTCTAAGAATAATCAGATTTCAAATACATACACAAGAAAGTCCATGCATGTGAAGTGGTTAGAACTGTCCAACTCACAGAGTCAGGAAAGAGGAGGAGGAGTGGTTACTGGAGCTGGGAATGGGACCGTAGGGAGCTTTGCCTGATGTAAGAGCCGAGATTTATATGATGAAAGCCGTGCTGGGGCTGGACGCAAACCATGTAGATATACATGATGATACCAAACTTTACATTTTAAAATTGTTAACCAAAAAAAAAAAAAGGAAGGAGAAGAAATAAATGAAATGATTAGAGCTGCAGGCCTTTAATCCAACACTCAGGAAGCAGAAGCACAGTGAGTTCTAGGACAGCTCCCCTAAGAGAGACCTTGTCCCAGAAAACAAAGGTTAAAGGGTGTATTTTAGGCCATGTATATCCTACCACAATTTTAAGTCTTTATACACACGTCTCAATCATCTTTCTTAGGCCTAAATGATCATTACTTTGACAGCCTCCTACACTTTGTTTTTAACTGTGCTAAGGATGGACCCCAGCGCACGGTACATGACTTAATTTCAAGAGTGGTGGTAAATGTTTGTCACTGCAGCACTTGGAAGGCAGAGGAAGAAGAATCAGGAGTTTAAAACAATCTTTGACCACATAGTAAATTCTAGGTCAGCATGGGCTTCAGAAAATGTCTCAAAAAGAGAAAAAGTTTTAGTCAGGCATGGTGGCAGTTATGTGTAGCTCAGAGGCAGATGGAGGAGGATTCTAGTGGATACAGAGAGCTCCAGAGCACTGAGAGCCTGTCTCAAAGAAGCCAAAAATAAAATGAATAGGGCTGGAGAGACAGAGACAGTGCAGTGGTTCAGAGCACTCAGGGTCTTTCTGAGGACCTGGATTCAGTTCCCAGCATGCACATGGCACCTCACAACTGCCAGAACTCCAGTTCCAGGGCGTTTGTACCACCTTCTGGCCTCCATTAGCACCTGCATGTAAGTGTGCACATGGACTCCTGAAAGAACACAGTGCACGTAAATGAATTTTTAACTAATAAACGATAGCCCTAGTCAAGGCTGGGTGTGGCTAAGTTGTAGAACACTTGCCTCAAATGTTTAAGGCCCAGCATCAAAACAAAAAAGAATTTATCTTTGGTTATGAAGTGGACACAAAGAAAGTATACAAGAAAAAAAGTGAAAGGAGGCTGGAGAGAGGGCTCATGGCTAAGGGCACTGACTTGGTCCTGAGTTCAACTCCCAGCATCCACATGGAGGCTCACAACCATCTGAAACTCCAGTCCCAGGGATTCAGTGCACTCTGTGGCCTCTCTGGAGCTGCATGCATGTGATGCAAAGATATACATGCAGGCAAAACACCCATACACACAAAAAATAAATAAAAATAAAATCTCGGGCTGGAGAGATGGCTCAGAGATTAAGAACACTGGCTGCTCACATTGTTTGTCATAGCCAGAACCTGGAAACAGCCTAAATGCCCCCACCAAAGAATGGATAAGGAAAATGTGGTACATTGACACAATGGAGTACTACATAGCAGAAAAAAAAGACATCTTGAAATTTGCAGGCAAATGGATGGAGCTAAAAAACATCATATTGAGTGAGGTAACCCAGACCCAGAAAGACAGTTATCATGTGTACTCACTCATAAGTGGTTTTCAAAACAAAAAACAAACAACAACAACAACAAAAACCCAGCCAACAAATCACAATCCCAGAGAACTTAGACAACAATGAAGACCCTAAGAGAGACATCCGTGGATCTAATCTATATGGGAAGTAGAAAAAGACAAGATATCCTGAGTAAATTGGGAGCATGGGGGCCATGGGAGAGGGTTGAAGTGGAAGGGAAGGGAGCAGAGAAAAATGTAGAGCTCAATAAAATCAATTAAAAAAAAAAAAAACACTGGCTGCTCTTCCAGAGGTCCTGAGTTCAATTCCCAGCAACCACATGGTGGCTCACAACCATCTGTAATGAGATTTGGTGCCCTCTTCTGGCCTTCAGGCATACATGCAGACAGAATGCTCATACATAAAAATACACATAAATAACATTAAAAAAAAGAATTAGTAGGCAGAGGCAGGCAGACCTCTATGAGTTCGAGGCTAGCATGGTCCCCAGAGCGAGGGGGCATGGACTCCTGGAAGTGCACAAGTGCACATAAATAAACAAACCTGGTTTCCAGGACAGGCTCCAACTCGGGACCCTTCTGCCACAGCTCCCTAGTGCCGGAGTTACAGGCTTACGGCATGATGCCCAGCTATGTAGCAGTTTTTCAAATTTAAAAAGAAAAACTAAAACAAAACATGGTTTGTTGGTTTTATTTTTATTTATTTTGTTAATTTGATTTGAGACAGGGATCCTCTGTGTATACCTGGCTATCCTGGAACTCAGCTTGCTCTGTAGACCAGGCTGGCCCCAAACTCAGACCTTCCTGCCTCTGCCTCCCAAGTGCTGGAATTAAAGGCTTCCGCCACCATCTCCTGGTATGGTTTGTTTGTTTTAAATCCAAGTTTATCACCCTTTCTCTCCTAAAGGAGCAAACAAGCAAAGCGCAGAGGGTAAGTTCGGTGCTAACAGCGTGGGAGCTCATAAACAAGTCCTGACAGAGAGAATGCCACAGGACTTCTCTAGGCCTCATTCCCTAGAAGAAAACCTGAGGAAACTTGACTGTAGGCCCAGACAGCCTAAAACTTAAAACCCTTTAGATGTCTGAGCATTGGAGGTTTGAGCACAGCAGCCTTAGTGTTTTCTGTCCACAGCTGTGATATCCCCTAGTGTGGGGCTGCGGGCTGTGCTGCCGTGTGTACTTCACTGCCTGGGAGGGAATCTTAGCGATTCACAACTGCAGAAAAAGTCGTCTCAGCTGCCAGCAAATGAGCCATCTTACAGCTTCTGAGCAAATTTAATGTATAGCCCGAGGAGGAAATTACAGCGGTCTAGCCTACAAGGCAGAAAACACATATTAGTGTGTCGGGATCTCTGCCAGAAAAAGAAGGGCTGGGGGCTTAGCGCGGGCAATAGACTGCGTTTGCCAGAGCACTGCCATGGAGGCTGGGCAGAGCAAACAGACGCCGGCCGGCCTGCGGGGTAACTCAGCCTTCCCCGCGGCCCTCAGGCTTCATTTGATGTGCTAATTTTACAGTGTTGAGGGTTCATACTTACTCTCTAAAAACACACTCTTACCCTATTTTTGTTTAATATTTAAAAAGACTTAGGATGTTCTTTACTGAATAAGGAAAGTTGAGAAACTAGAGACCACAGCAGGCGAGAGGGTGCCTCGGTGGATGAGGGCGCGTAGTGCCGAACAGGACAGTTTGTGTTCAGTCCCTGGGCCCTGTGTGCTGAAGAGAGAGGGCGTGGCCTCCACCTCAGCTGTGAGGTGCTCACACACACGAGAAGGATTGTTTTATAATTTAAAAAGAAAATATTTATAATGCCTGCGATGGTTTGAATAAGAATGACCCCTCTAGGCTCATGTGTTTGAATGCCTAGTCGCCAGGGAAGACATGGAGGACTAGGAGGGGTGGCCTTCATCTCCAGCACCGTCTGTCTGTGTGCCACCGTGCTCCCTTTCATGACAATTAACCAAACCTCGGAAACTGTAAGCAAGCCCCAAATTAAATGCTCTCTCTGATAAGAATTGCCTTGGAAGCCAGACAGTGGTGGTGTACACTTTTAATCCCTGCACTTAGGATGCAGAGGCAGGTGGGTCTGGAGGGGGGGG
>NC_022015.1:74196277-74201353 GCF_000317375.1 Microtus ochrogaster | reverse complement strand
AGAGGAGGAGGAGGAGGAGGAAGAGGAAGAGGAAGAAGAAGAAGAAGAAGAAGAAGAAGAAGAAGAAGAAGAAGAAGAAGAAGAAGAAAGAAGAAGAAGAAGAAAAGAATATAGTGTAGATTTTTATTTTTGGGGGGAGGGTTGATTTTGATTTTTGGTTTTTTTGGTTCTTTGTTTTTTCAATATTTATTTATTTTTATTATGTATACAATATTCTGTCGTGTATATATCTGCAGGCCAGAGAGGGCACCAGGCCTCATTACAAATGGTTGTGAGCCACCATGTGGTTGATGGGAACTGAACTTAGGACCTTTATTTAGGAAGAGCAGGCAATGCTCTTAACCACTGAGCCATCTCTCCAGCCCCCTGATTTTTGTTTTTTGGTTTGTTTTGTGTTTTGGTTTTTAAGACATGGTTTCTTTGTGTAGATCAGGCTAGCCTCTTGAACTTACAGAGATCCTCTGCCTCCAGAGTGCTGAGATTAAAGGTGTGTGTTAACACCACCTGGCAAATATAGCATTTTATATAATCTTTTTTACTCCAGATTAATCATGAGCATCTTTCTTTGTGTTTGCTTTTGTTTTTCTTTAAACAAGGTTTAATGTATCCCAGTATGGCCTCAGACTTGATATACAGCTGAAGATGGCCCTGACCTCCTGGTCTTCCTGCCTTTATCCCGTGTTTGCAAGGAATACAAGTGCGCCCCACCACACATGTATATGGGGCTTCCTGCGTAAGCAAGCGCTCTCCCAGCTAAACAGCATCCTTATATGTTGGTGTGCACACACATGCATGCTCACAGACACACACACGTGTGTATGCGTGTTTGTGCTCCTTTGTTATTATTTCCTTTGAATTGTTTCCTAGTAGAGTCTGTGGATCTGATGAGTTACAAAAAAATTTTATTTTGTTCTATTTTTTCCAAGATAGGATTTCTCTATGCCCCTTACTGTCCTGGATCCCATTCTGTAAACCAGGCCTTACTGTCTGCCTCCACCTCCTAAGTGCTGGGATTAAAGATGTGTGCCACCATACTTGGCTTGACTTATAGAAATTTAAGAAGTTATTTTTTGTAATTACATTTGTTCACTTGGGTTAAGCTGCAGGCATGGGCCATAGGAGAGCATGCGGGAGCTCACAGCATATGGCAACTGAAGGGCAGCTTACAGGAATTGGGTCTCTCCTTCCACCCCATGGGTCCTTGGGATTGAAATCACGTGTTCTGTTTAGTGGCAAGCGCCTTAACCTGCTGAGCCATCTCACTGGCTTGAGTCTGTTTAAGGCGTGATCCAGCTCATCCAAGGAAAAAGCAAAGACAAAAGCCAGAAGTTTAAGGAGTTGAAACGTGGTCACATCACAGAATTTACTACTATTTATTTTCTACTTCATTCTAGAAAGGGTTTGATGTCTCTTGGTTCTATATAAATATCATTGTTGAAGAATAGAATTTTCAAATTATAATTGGTCATGGTGACACACTCCAATAATCCTGGCACTAAAAAAATGGAGGCGGGAGAATCAGAAACTTATGGTCATCCTCAGCCACTGCATAGTGAGTTCAAGGTCATCTAAGGCTACACAGATCCTGTCTCAAAAAAAAAAAAAAGCAAAAAACAAAAAAACAGGAAGAAGAAGAAGGGGAAAGAGAGAAGAAAGGAAGGAGGGAAGGTTCAGATACACACAAGTTCTACCACTGTCGCTTTCGTGATACCTTTAAGACATTTCCCTCAGAGTTCTAGAGCGGCTAATTTATTCGGTCGTGGGTGATTTAGAAGCGTGGTGGTCAGCACCATCCCTGTTTGTCCTCTATGAGTGTTCCTCCACAGAACTGAGGGGCAGTGCTCCCTGGACCACCGGCCTAGGCTGGGCCTGGTGTGCTAGGCAGCAGTGCTGGCAAGCTGCCAGGTGGGGCAGGTGTCCCTAGACCCACCTAATACCAGTTACTCAGGATAAAATGAAACAAAGTACTGGTCGACTGTTTCCAATCCTGGTCTCCCTTTATCATTCTTGCAAGAGGACTTTTTTCCCCTCTTGCTCATGAAGTGCGTCCCTTCTGAACCCCAAAGGTCTTGTTAGCTTGTTTCTCTCCACTAATTCCCAGTTGCCATGGCTTGCTTTCCTCGGGTTTTACTCTGAATAACTGCCCTAAAAACAAGTTTTCCCTTTCTCTTTTTTCTTTCTTTTATTTAATTTTATCCATTTTATTTTTGAGATAGGGTCTTAGTCTGTAGCCCTGGCTAGCCCAGAACTCACCAAGTAGCCCACCATACTGGCCTAGAACTTGCAGCAATCCTGCGTCAACGTTCTGAGTACTAGGATTAAAGGCACGCAAAAGCTTTTCTTTTCAGGTTTATCTGAGGTGCCTATTGACATTATTCAGATAAGCGTGCCTTGGTTTCCATCGCCGTCTGTGATGGGGGTCTCCACTTTGGAGAGTGAGCATGCCTTCCAGCAGACCCCCATCACTCCATGAGTCCAGCTGCAACCCTGTCTGCCCTAGGTAGCCTCCGCTCAGCTCCTGTCTTCCTGCCGACCAAGGAGGGCATTTCTTTTGATCCTCCAGATGTGCTTGTCTCTCTCTAAACTTAGTGTTTGTTCTTTTCTCTCATCTTTAACTTTAGTTTCTGATTTCTTTTTGATTTGTTTTGTTTTTATTGCACTATACATTTTTCTCTGCTCCCCCTTGCTCCCCTCTCCTTTTCTACCCTCTCCCATGACCCCCACACTCCGAATTTACTCAGGAGATCTTGTCTTTCTACTTCCCATGTAGATTAGATCCATGGATGTCTCTCTTAGGGTCCTCTTTGTTGTCTAATTTCTCTGAGGTTGTGAACTGTAGGCTGTTTTTTGGTTGGTTTTTTTTTTTTGTTTGTTTGTTTTTTGCTTTATGTCCAAAAGCCACTTGTGAATGAATACATATTGTATTTGTCTTTCTGGGTCTGGATTACCTCACCTAAAATGATTTTTTTCCTAGATCCATCCATTTGCCTACAAATTTTAAGATGGCATTAATTTTTTACTGCTGAGAAGTACTCCATTGTGTAAATGTACCACATTTTCCTTATCCAGCTTCTGGTTTCTGTCACTTACATGTAGTATCCTGTTAAACTTATCATCCTGAAGGCCTCATGGAGAGGGGTCTGTGTTAATCATAGTAATCTCATGTCTCATTATCCTTATGAATATCCAGGTATACAGATATACATAGTACATATTTTCCCATGCCTTTGGAAAGATGGAACCCAGGGCCTATGCACACTAGGCAAGCTCCCTACCTCCTCAGCCGATATCTATTGGCCAGGCTGTGGTGGTGCATGTCTTTAATTCCAGCACTCTGGAGGCAGAGGCAGGAGGATCTCTGTGAGTTTGAGGCCAGCCTGGTCTACAAAGTAAGCTCTAGAACAGCCAGAGCCGTTACACGGAGAAGCCCTGTCTTGAAAAAAAGAAGAAAAGAAAAGATCATGTGAGCCAGGTGTGGCAGCATACAACTGTAACCCAGTGTTTGAGAAGGGAGGCGGGAAGAAGGGGTTCATCCTCTGCTACTTAGCAACTTCCAGTTTAGTCAAGGCTACACTGAGAGCTTGACTCAGAATAAAAAGAAAGAAAGTAGCCTCTTAGCCTTGATATTAGTAAAAGAGATTCTACTGAATGAAATAAACTTTGTAAGTGTGTTTCTTTATTATCACAGTAAGCCATTTGCAGTATTAACAGTGTCACTTTGTATCACATCTGGCAGAGTACTTTGGAACTAATAGAAAAAGTAACTATTAAGATTTCTATGCCTGCCCGGTGGTGGTGGCACACGCCTTTAATCCCAGCACTCTGGAGGCAGAGGCAGGCGGATCTCTGTGAGTTCGAGACCAGCCTGGTCTACAGAGCTAGTTCCAGGACAGGCTCCAAAGCCACAGAGAAACCCTTTCTCAAAAATCAAAAAAAAGAAAAAAAAAAAGAAAAGAAAAGAAAGAAAGATTTCTATGCCTTTCCTGGCAGTGGTGGCACACGCCTTTAGTCCCAGCATTCAGGAGGCAGAGACAGGCAGAAGGCCAGCCTGGTCTACAGAGCAAACTCCAGGACAGGCTCCAAAACTACAGAGAAACCCTGTCTCAAAAAAATAAAAATAAAAAAATTAAAAGATCCCTGTGCCTTAGCCAGGGAGTGATGGGACAGGCCCTTAATCCCAAGATTTGGGAGGCAGAAGCAGGCCAGTCTGGTACATAATGAGTTCCAATACAGCCAGAGCTGTAGTCTCTGGCTTAGTAGCTTAGTGAGACCCTGTCTCAAAGACTCAAAAAATAAAAATAAAATAAGAATTTCTGACTGTATAGTTTAGCAGGGCATCATGTGTGTTATATACCTGAAGTCCCAGGATCTCTCCCCAGTTTCTGTGAGCTATTAAACGTAACTATAAGAATTAATTGGTCTTTTTTTTTATTCTGTTTTTCCCATCTGTTTTAGGGTTTTAACATCAAAAGTGTACAGTCACAAGGTTTTAAACTGAATGTATGGGACATTGGTGGACAGAGGAAAATCAGGCCATACTGGAGGAGTTATTTTGAAAATACGGATATTCTTGTAAGTAATCCTGATGCGCCCATCAGTAATTCCATTGCTAACCATGATCCAAGTGAGCAGGGCCAGCAGAAGGCTGACACTTGCGAAAAGAGTCTTTGTATGAGATGTTTGACTGCCCCTTGGGGACATACTCACCTTGGCAAAGTGTTTATTAGTTCCCACATAGTATGAATAGCAAAAGAAGAAAGAAGATCTGTCACCCCAAATTAGTCAAAAATTTATGTATGTCCGGCAGAGAGTGATACTGTCTAGGAATCTTGATTGGGATCATTTTTCTGTCAGTTAAAGAATTAAAAGAATTCTGGGCCCTTTCCATCTCTCTCTTGAAGAAGCAGCTTCTGTCTCTCCCTTCTCCCCACTTCTCCTCTTACCCCCTCTGTTTCTCTCTCTCTTTCTTCCTCTTCATCTCTCCCTCTCTCTCTGCTCTTCCCCCTTCTCCCCTTTCCTTCCATAACCCACTGAATAAATATCCAATTTCACTCTGAAAAAAAAAAAGAATTCTGG
>NC_022015.1:74194622-74195643 GCF_000317375.1 Microtus ochrogaster | reverse complement strand
ATAATAAATAAATATTTAAAAATAAATAAATAAATAAAAAGTTTCGGGACTGGAGAGATAGCTCAGAGGTTAAGAACATTGACTGCTCTTCCAAAGGTCCTGAGTTCAATTCCCAGCGACCACATGGTGGCTCACAACCATTGACAATGAGATCTGGTACCCTCTTCTGGCCTGCAGCCATACATGGAGGCAGAATACAATATACATAATAAGTAAATATTTAAAAAAGAAGAAAGAAAGACCAAAAGGGAAAAAAGAAAAAAATAGTAAAGAAGCAGCAAGGAGGCGAATGTTGTCAGAACAAAGGTGGAGAAGAGAAAGGAGAAGTCAGGGAGGTAACAAATCAGAATATAGGGGACCTTGCAGTATTGGAAGGGCTGGCCTTTTACTCTGAGGTCAGAGCTTGTGACTTAACATCACCACTGCAGCCACCGCAGAAGGCTGCAGGCAAGGGCAGAAGTGGGGGACTGTCATGCAGAATGCACAGATTGGTGGTTGGAAGTGGGGGTGGAGGAGAAGGGGACGGATGGACAACACAATGACATGGATGAGATACTGCCCAGGCTCTCCCCTGGGATGGAGAGAGCGAAGCCAAAGGAGGATTTCCTTGGCTTTGTTTTGATGGTTTTTGTTTTGTGACAGGGTCTCATGTTGCCCAAGCTGGCTCACCCTCATTATTGTGATTGCAAATGTGTGCCAACTGTACAATTGTACCCGTGTTTTGGGATTTTTTTGAGGAGGGGGTTGTTTTGGTGTAAACAGAGACTGCACATTCATTTCCTGGCCACCTAGACCTGAATAATCATACAGAAACTATATTAATTACAACACTGGTTGGCCAATGGCTTAGGCATATTCCTACCTAACTCTTACATCTTAAATTAGCCCATTTCTATTAATCTGTGTATCACCACGAGACTGTGGCTTACCAGAAAGGTTCTGGGCATCTTTCTCATTCAGCAGCTACATGGTGTCTTCCTGATGCCGCCTTCTCTCTCTCTCTCTCTCTCTCTCTCTCTCT
>NC_022015.1:74191009-74194522 GCF_000317375.1 Microtus ochrogaster | reverse complement strand
CTCTCTCTCTCTCTCTCTCTCTCTCTCTCTCTCTCTGTGTGTGTGTGTGTGTGTGTGTGTTTGGATTTCCCACCTGGTTCTATTCTGCCCTGCCATAGGCTGAAGTAGCTTCTTTATTAACCAATGGTAATAAAACATATTCACAGCATACAGAGGGGAATCCCACATCATTTTGGGCTTTTGGGTTTTGGGGTTCTTTCCCCCTTGAAGCAGGGTCTCTCTCTGTAATTTAGGGTGGCCTGGAACTCACAGAAGTCATCCTGCTTTAGCTTCCCAAATGTTCAACTTACAGGAGCGCTGCGTTGCCATGGCTGGCACAGCACTGGTTTGGCATGAGAGGAGCTGCCAGATATTGAGAAGGTTGAAAGGGTGTGCTGGAACAGGAGTAGATGAAGAAAGGAACGCGGTTAGGGACATGTTGTACTTAGAGGCTTCCGCTAACAGGGAGACTTCAAACAGGCAGCTGGCCGCATGAGACCCAAGCTCATGTGAGAGTTCTAGGCTAGAAATAACTTGGGACTCATCAGTATGTGCATTGTAACCAAAGTCCTGAAGCCAGAGGAGGCCACAGGAGCTGTGACTGAGAGGGGAGTCAGGACTGAGTTCTGGGGCACCCTGCATTTAGAGGGTAGATGATCTAAGTGCTCATTGCTGTAGCAAGCACATCACTGACACACCAGCTTAGCCAAGGTTTCATGTGGCCAGTTTTGTGTTTCTGACCACAGTCTGTTGTTTTAGGCCTATAGCAAAGTTGCTGTGTGGCAGGCAGTGTGTTATAGACGAAAGCTCTTCCCCAGTGGCCAGGATGCAGAAAGGGAAAGGGAAGAAGAGGCCAGGGTCTCACAGTTACCCTTGAGCTCATGCTCTCAGTAACCTAAAGCCTTACCCATAGCCTCAACTCTTCATGTCCCACCCTATCCTAGGGCTCTGCACCAGTCACCTCAGCCCCTCACGTGCTGGAACCACAGCTGTCCCTGGCTCCTTTGTCCTCAGTGCTTCACCCCACAGTCATCCCCGACTGCTCCTGTGCTTTGCAGCCTCTGTGCCTTTTGGTACCATCATGTTTATTTTGTTTATCTGTCTGTCTGTCTATCTATCTATCTATCTATCTATCTATCTATCTATCTATCTATCATCTGTCTGTCTATCATCTATCTATCTATCTATCTATCATCTGTCTGTCTATCATCTATCTATCTATTTATCTATCATCTGTCTGTCTATCTATCATGTCTGTCTATCTGTCTGTCTATCTGTCTGTATATCTGTCTATCTATCTATCTATCATCTGTCTGTCTATGTATCTATCATCTATCTGTCTGTCTGTCTGTCTGTCTGTCTGTCTATCTATCTATCTATCTATCTATCTATCTATCTATCTATCTCTCGGTTTTCTCTAGGCAGGGTTTCTCTGTGTAGCCCTGCCTGTCCTGGAATTCACAGAGATCCGCCTGTCTCTGCCTCCCGAGTGCTGGGATTAAAGGCGTGCGCCACCACCGCCCAGCTTTCTTCTTCCTTTTTTCAGTGCTAAAGATCTATCTAGCCTAGGTCTTACAGCTCGACAGCAAGCATCCCGCCGCTGAGCTGCATCTCTGGCCCTGCTTGATCCACATTTTCAGTTGTTTAGTGCCCCTTCTCCCACCAGAGAAGGTCCATGAGAACAAGGGCGTTGTTAGCCTTTTTCATTTCTATTTATTACTATTATCGTGTGTGCACATGCGTGTATATGTGTGCAGGTCTTAGGCACATGCAGAGATCAAAGGGCAGCCTTGTGGGGTCAGCTCTCTCCTTCCCTCTTACGGGACCTAGAGGGATCAAATTCAGGTCCTAAGTCTTGCATGGCCATGTCAGGCACCCTCACCTGCTGGGCCATCTCAACATGACCTGCTTTTTTTGTTGTTTTGTTTTCGTTTTGTTTTTGTTTTTAACTGTTGCATCATCGGTGCCTGGAAAAGTTCCTCCGAGAAGAAAAGGGAAGCTGTTGTAGATTTTCTGACATGAGGTAGGACGTGCAATTGCATGGCCTCTAAATTCCCTCCCAGATCCAAGACTGTTCATCTGTGTGGTGGAGTCCAGCCTGCTCATTCCCTCTGTAGGATGAGACCGTCTGATTAGCAGGGGAGGACCTGGGTGACGTAGTAAGTGCATGCGCTCACTGTTGTCCTTAACTGAGAATATAAAATTCTGCTACCATCAGCAAGCATACTGTGGCATCACGCCAGCACATCCTTTTCATGGCCTTCTGAAGTGTGGCTCCAGTCTGTTCTTCATGCTGGGTTAAAGGTTCAGGTAAAGGAGACGACAGAGGAGGAGGGCGCTCTCACACTCATCTTCAACCAGTCGTTCTGTATAAATACGACAGGGCCCCACATATCCCAGGGGCTTATTCTGCTGTGTACTGAGATGACCTCCATCTCCCAAACGATGGGCCCAGGTGTCCATTACCCCCAGCCGTACCAGCGCTGGAGGCCATGCGCATACCAGCCCTCTCAGTTATGGTTTCTGTTGCTGTGATCAACAGCAGCTTGGGGAGGAAAGGGTTTATTCCAGCTTATTCTTCCAGCCAGCAGTCCAACCCTGATGCAAGTCAGGGCCGGAACTGATGCGGAAGCCGTGGAGGAGTGCTGCCTATTGGCTTCTTCCTTGTGTCATGCTCAGTCTGTTTTCTTTTTTTGTTTTTTAGATATTTATTTATGTATTATGTATATAATATTCTTTCCGTGTGTATGCCTGCAGGCCAGAAGAGGGCACCTGACCCCATTACAGATGACTGTGAGCCACCATGTGGTTTGCTGGGAATTGAACTCAGGACCTTTGGAAGAGCAGGCAGTGCTCTTAACCTCTGAGCCATCTCATCTCTTCAGCCCCTCAGTCTGTTTTCTTAAACCACACAGGACCACCTGCCCAGAGGTAGTACTGTCCACAGTGGCTGGGCCCTTCCACATCAATCATCAATCAAGAAAATGTCCCATAGGCTTGCCCACAGGCCAGTCTGTTCGGGGGCATTTTCTCAATTGAGGTTCTCTTTTCCCAATGACTCTAACTTGTGTCGGGGTGACAAAAAAACTAACAGGCACACTGGGCAAAGCACTATTCCAGTGGCGTTACGTCCCTGGACCCTGCAATGTTTTAGTTTAAAATGTTCAGATTTACACAAAGCTTAAAGGCAAAATAGTATATTGAACCCAAAATACAAAACTCAGCTGGATGGTGCTGGTGAATGCTTTTAATCCCAGCACTCCTTAGGAGACGGAGCAAGTGGACCTCTGTGAGTTCCAGGACAGCCTGGTCTACAGGATTCAGAAATACCACATCTCAAAGCCCCTGCCCCCCCCCCCAAAAAAAAGAAACCAACAAACAAACAAAAAGCGCCAGTCAGCTTTATTCTATTCAGTTTGGGCAATCTTGTTTCACTGTACTTTTAGTGGTGGCGCACGCCTTTAATCCCAGCACTTGGGAGGCAGAGGCAGGCGGATCTCTGTGAGTTCGAGACCAGCCTGGTCTTACAGAGCT
>NC_022015.1:74182923-74190909 GCF_000317375.1 Microtus ochrogaster | reverse complement strand
AAAAAAAAAAAAAAAAAAAAAAAAAAAAAAAAAAAAAAGACAAGTCTCATGCATTGTTTGTTTTTTGTTTTTTTCATTCACAGATACTTGAAATATGTGGGGAAAGTATAAATGGGGACTTGTTGTTTTGATCTCAAAATTAAAAACAAAGCATGACTTAGCATCTAAAATATGGACACTTGGATACAAACCTTAGGCATAAATCTATACGTGGAGGCAGGTGCGGTGACACACACCTTAATCCCAGTGTTGCAAGATGTTTGATTATACTGTGTAAGATATATCACTTTGATTGACTTAATTAAAAAAAAACTAAATGGCAGCCAGGCAGTGGTGGGGCACGCCTTTAATCCCAGCACTTGGGAGGCAGAGGCAGGTGGATCTCTGTGAGTTCGAGACCAGCCTGGTCTACAAGGGCTAGTTCCAGGACAGGCTCCAAAACCACAGAGAAACCCTATCTCGAAAAAAAAAAAAAAAAAAACCTAAATGGCCGGGGTTGGAGAGATGGCTCAGAGGTTAAGAGCACCCACATTGAGGCTTACACTCTCTTGTAACTACAATTCCTGACCCCCTTATACAGGCATGTACGTGCAGACAAAACACCAATGCACGTAAAAAAACAAATGAATAAATGTTTTTTTAAAAAAAAAGATAGACAGACAAGAAGTATGGCTGGGACTTCCAGACATACAGCTCTGGGAAGAAGAAACAGGAAGTCATCAGCCAGATGCAGAGGAAGCAGGGAAGCAGGAGGAGAGGGAAAAACCACAAGCCACGTGGCCACACATAGGTTAATAGAAATGGGTTAATTTAAATCATAAGAGCTAGTTAGAAACAAGCCTGAGCTAAGGCTGAGCTTTCATAGTGACCCATAGAAGTCTCCATGTTATAATTTGGGAGCTGGCAGGTGGAACAAAGACAGACTCTTTACACATGGCTCCCAGTGTGGGGCCACATAAATCCACATAAGACCTGAGCACTTGGGCAAAGACAGATCAATCTCTGTGAGTTTGAGGCCAGCTTGGTCTGCATAGTGAGTTCCAGGACAGCAAGGGGGAGAAAACCAAACAAAGAAAAGAAGATTTTATCTAAAGCTCTAACATAATCCAGAGAGAATATGGAGAGAATATAAGAATTGATCAGTGGTGTAAATAGAGAACACAAAACTAGACACTCCCCCCACCCAATGAATAACCAAGTCTGCTCACTAAGAGAGTGAGACAATTGGGGTGGGGGTTACTACACATAGTGCTAGGCCAGGGGAACAGCCATACACCAAAACACAAAACCATCTATACACAAACCTTACCCCCTTTACAGTCCATGAAAGAAAGAAAAAATAACCTGGGTTTTACAAGAATTTAAGCCTTCTGTTTTATGAAGGCACTAGTAAGAGGATGGGGCCTACTGGTGAGGCAGCGTCTGTATCTGCTCACCCCAGGTAGGAAGCCCATGATGGACCAAACCAACCAGCCAGGTGGACCAATGAGTTTTATTGGGGTTCCTACAGGAGTATGGATGAGGGGTTACTTACAGGAGCAGAAAAGATTGTCAGTCACCCCAGCATGGGTGACAGCTCACAAAAGCTGGGAGCATAGAGAATGTGGAGATGGCTCAAAGAGCTCTGGCTGCTCTTTCAGAGGTCCTGAGTTCAGTTCCCGGCAACCACATGGTGGCTCACAACCATCTATAAGGAGATCTGGTGCCCTCTTCTGGCAGGCATGGGTACATGCAGGCAGAACACTGTGTACAAAATGTGGTGTGCACTGCTCAGCCTGCAGGCAGCTCAACAGGTTGGAGGGTGTTTTTATGGTTTATGGGGCCTCAGGGGCTTCCCTGGCCAAGGACTTACAGGGAACCAACCCCTGCACTGAGGTTTTCATTCAGTAACCTTATGGCCTCTGGGAGTGTCCTTTTCCACCCAAATAGAAATTTTTTTCTTTCCTTTTAATCGAGCTCCAGCAGGGTTAGGTGGGTGGAAGTGCATTGCATCTGGTCCCTCCAGCGCCTTTCCAAATCTGCAAAACACTCAGAGACTAGCATTGCATCATCTGTATAGCAAAACCTTTCCAGAGGATGGGCAGGGCAAAACGACATCCTGAATGCGTAACAAGGAGTGGGTTAACAAAGATAACCTAGGGAAGCACCCTGGAAGTCGGCTGTCACCTGTTCTCAGTGAGTGTCAGGTGACTCCAGAAGTCCACAACTGGAAAAATACTAAAGTCAGACATAATCGAGGTCTAACACAGCATGGAAAGGTTCCATCCATCCATTTGTCAGTTGCTTCCTCCACAGGCCAAAGTTGGGTACAAAGCACGAATAGGAGGTGTAACGTAACCTCAGTCCTTCTCTCTGAGCCATTCCATCTCCTGGAGCGCTTCCAGGGAGCTTCCCTATGTTTCTCCACACCTAAGGAACGCAGTAGCCTGACTGCATCTGCTCTGCTGTCCCCTGCTGCCCCTGATGGCTCTCTGGGTCAGAGTGGTCCTGGGTTGGCACTGTAGCTGTTGACCCCCTGTTTACCATACCTTACTGTTGGGAGAATTCCTGGCTGGACAAATCATCTTTATCCTAGTATGACCTTTCGTTGGAAGAGAATGCACCCTCCCTTCCTCCTCTGGGGTTATTAGCCACCCTCACGACAGCTTGACTGTCTACCTGTGTTCTATCCGAAGGTATTCTGTGAACTGCTTCTCAGGCTCCTTGGCACACTGGCTTTCTATCAGCTTTTTCTTTAGGAACTCCAGCTCGACACAAACCTGGCCACATTTGTCTGTGAGTAACCCAGACAGGTTCTTTCATTGCTTTTTCTTTCTAAATTTTCCTTAGGTTGTTCTCTCACCTTCTCTCATTACATGTTGACCTGTCATTTAGATCTATCAATGCCTTTTGTTATAAAAATCTCGGCCGGGCGGTGGTGACACACTCCTTTAATCCCAGTGCTCAGGAGGCAGAGATAGGTGGATCTCTGTGAGTTTGAAGACAGCCTGGTCTACAGAGCAAGTTACAGGACAGGCCTCAAAGCTACAGTGAAACCCAATCTCAAAAAAAAAAATCTCGGCCAGGTGTAGTGGGGCACTGGGGCACTTTAATCCCAGAATTTGGGAGGATGAGACAGGAGGCTCTCTGAGTTTGAGGACAGTCAGGGCTACACAGAGAAATCCTGTCTCAAAAAGAAAAACATCTTGCCCCACCAAAGGGTTCAGCAAAGTCACTATAGACCCGCACTAGCCTCGGGGTCCCTGTTGATCAACCTGTTCTTTTAACTCCTCTATTAAAATTCTGTTTGGCTCAGTGAACTACGGTTCAAACACAGCTCTTCTTGGTCCTTGTTCCCTCTGTACCATCAGCCCCTCCTCTATGGTCCTCCAGCCCCTGCTTTTTGTGGGAACCTCAGACAGAAAGGACCAAGTGTTCCTAATGGCTTCCATAAGCCGACCTCCCTCACACTCTGAGATTCTGCAGCCTTTGTCCTAAGAGGGATAGGAAGTGACCTCACTCGGGTTTCCTGACTGATCCCTTCCACTCCCACATCCCAGGGCCTCAGGAGCGTGCTGAGACAGGCTCTCTCGCTGTTCCTTTAAGCCTCCCTAATTCCAGCAGTTCAAGTGCGGAGCATTTCCTGATCACCCTAGTTCCTCATACCACACTATTGTTAGGCCCCACTCTGCACACTGGGTCACAGATCTCTCTCTGTCTCTGATCGGCCCCTTGGGTGTCTTTTATTGCTTTTATTACGGGTTTGGCTTTGTTTTTCCACTCTCTGAATCTTTCCATGGGTTCTGAGTTCTTGGGTCCCAGGAAGGGCTTTTGAGCAAGGATCTAACTTGCATTCTCTTTTTTTTTCTGGCCCCCAAACCTTAAGAAGCAGCAGCAACACCTCCATCTCATCCTTTTTTATCTATTCACTTGCCACACCAGAGGCTCGCACAGAGGATGCTAGCCACGTCTCCCTTTCTGATTGCAATTCCTCCTTTACACAAACAAGTTCCTGCTTGGCCCCCATCTCGGCCTCTAATGGATTTCCAACTACACACCGCCGAGGCCAAGCAACCTCTGCCGCTGCTTGTTGACAGGCTCTCGACCCTGGTACATCAATCTCCAGGACTATAAAATTTCATCTAACCCTTTAGCTGGTTTGGGCCCTTCTGTATTCACCTGTTATTCATCAGGCAGGCATGTCACCCATCCCACACAGAGGAAGGCTGCCATCCTGGGATTCCTCCCTCAGACACTCCTAATCCTGATGGCTCAGCTGCAGTACATCTCGCTGCCCAAAGCAAGAACCATGCAGCTGCTGCCCTAGCAGCAACACCAACACACTCCAAAGAGGAAACGACCACTATGTTGGAATCTCCTCCACAGATTCTCCCCACTCAGGCCCCTCAGCCTTTGGTTGCATGTCTTGCTACACAGTTGGGACCATGCACTCGCTGTTCCCCAAGTTATTTTTGGTCTGCCATGTCCCTGTGCAGGTCCAATTATGTTGTGTGCTAAAACTTTTCCTAGGGAGATACAGCGCACACATCTACTCAGCCCAGATAGGAAGCCCACGACAGACCAAAGGGCACATACCACCAGAGTCAAGTTCAAGCTTTAGTGAAGTCTCTTACAGGAATGTGGGTAAGGGTTACCTGAAAGGATTAGGATCAGGACACTGCGAGACCAAGTTCTCAGCACAAAGGAGATTTATTTGCCCCAGAAGGACAGAGAACAGAAAATAAGAGACAAAGACCGGAAATACAGGCTGAGGAAGAAGGGTCAGCTGTCCCAGAGGAACGAGGACTGCCTTTGGGTAGAGAGCAGGCAGCCATGGCCCACAGGCAGATGACAGTTTACACAGGTAAAGGAGGAAACCCATGTTAGGATGAGGTGTTCATTGTTACTGGGTGTGTTAATTACATGGGCTAAAGGGGCCTTTGATTGCTGGACTTCAGTACTTCCATAGTTGGACCTTGGTCACAGGAGGAGGAAGAGGCCAAATAAGGGAATAGACCTTGGTGGTTACGTCTAACAGTTTTTAGCAAGGCAGAGGGAATCAGGGAGGAGGGCAAGGCCTGCCAGAGCCATGTTTTCCAGGCCCAGGCTGCAAAATCCCTTCATTCCTTACAGGAGCAGAAGTGACTCAAATACAGCTGCTTTCTGCTTCTCCTGGGCAGCTGATGTGGTCTTCTGTGCACCTTGGCTGTTCAAGAGTCCTCTTTGTGGCTCAGCTTCTATCCTCAATGGGAAACCCTTGACTTTTATTGCTTGCTCTGGCAGAGAGGGACCTATTGAATCTGATCAGTTTCAGGGACTTCCTGAATTTCTTTTGAGTTCTTTACCTTCCTGCTTAAGGTGCTTCCCTTCCAGATGGAATGCCTCAGGCTCAGAGGAACCTGCTACACACAGCAGCCTAGCTGGTATAGACACATGCCATCAAGCCAGACAAGCTGAGGTGGGCGGTAGGAGGAGAAAACCAACTGCTGCAGGCTGTCCTGTGACCTCCACGTGTGCACTGTGGCACTAACTTGCATACACAGACACACAAAAATATATAACAACAGAGAACGAAGAAACACGCTGCAGACTGGGAGAAGTTGTTTATAAAATACCTGATAGAATCTCTGTGAGTTCGAGACCAGCCTGGTCTACAAGAGCTAGTTCCAGGACAGGCTCCAAAACCATAGAGAAACCCTGTCCTGAAAAAACCAAAAAAAAAAAAAAAAAAAAAAACTGATAGAAAAGAACTTGGGTAGATAATAAAAAACAACCTGATAATTTACCTGTTTATTAGTGTGTATTCCCTCCTCTCTGCCTGCCAGCTAGGAACCTCTTCATAGGTTCATGGACAAAAATCAGGTGGGGTTTGTGTGACAAGCACGTTTACCACTGAACCATCTCCCCAGCCCCAACAATCTGAATTTTTGTTTTTGTTTTGTTTTGTTTTTCGAGACAGGGTTTCTCTGTGGCTTTGGAGCCTGTCCTGGAACTAGCTCTTGTAGACCAGGCTGGTCTCGAACTCACAGAGATCCACCTGCCTCTGCCTCCCGAGTGCTGGGATTAAAGGCGTGTGCCACCACCGCCCGGCTCAATCTGAATTTTTTTAATTTTATTTATTTATTGTTTGTTTGTTTGTTTTTCAAGACAAGATTTCTTTGTGTAGCTTTGAAGCCTGTCCTGGAACTCACTCTCTAGACCAGGCTAGCTTCAAACTCAGAGATCCACCTGCCTCCTGCCTCTCGAGTGCTGGGATTAAAGGTGTGCACTACCACTACCTGGCCACAACCTGAAGTTTTAAATGGGCAAAAGAGAAACTAGGCATGGTGGTTCATAGCTGTAACCCCCAAATTCCTGGGTGGCTAAGACAGAAGAGAATACTACAGCAGATTTGAAGACAAATAAAACTGTCTCAAAGCTATAAGCTAATTAATTAAATAAATAAAAATAGAAATGACAGATAAACACTTGAGAATACTGAGGGAATTGTGAAGTACAGTAGCGGAGAGCTGTCACTGCACACCTACTAGAATGGCTGAAATCCCAAGCCTGGCCACGTGACAAATGCTGGTGAGAGCTCGTAGCTATGGAAACGCTCATTCACTGCTGCAGGGTTGCAGAACTATAGGCCACTCTAGAAGGCAGTCGGTAGTTTCATTTAGGACTGAACAACCTAGCAAATAGGGTGCAGCAACAAAGTATCCAAATTCACTGAAAACTTATCTTCTGCCCCAACCCTAGACTTGCAAGTTTGTAGCAGTTTTACTCCTCCTGATTGTCAAAAACTAAAAGCACCCAAGATGGCATTTAATCAGAATGGATAGCAAACTAGGATGCATAATTTCTTGGGTATTATTCAATGATAAAGAGATGGTTCAGCAGGAAAAGAAAGGTGCTTGCTTGACAAGCCTGACCACCCGAGATCTATCATGAGGATCAACATGGTCAGAGAGAATCAGCTCCCACAGGTTGGCCTCTGGCCACATGTCTACTCAGTAGCACATGCATCATTTCAGATACACGAATGTAAAACTAAAACCCACCAGGCTACTTGTGGTAGTGTGAACTTCAGAGGCAGCGGTAGGGGGATCAGTTCAAAGCCAGGCTCAACTATGTGGGACCCTGTCTACAAAAAAAAACAAAAAAAAAAAGGCAGGGCAAGCTGGGCATGGTGGCACACACCTTTAGTTCCAGCACTTGCACTTGGGAGGCAGAGGCAGGTGGATTGCTTGAGTTCAAAGCCAGCCTGGCCTACAGAGTGGGTTCCAGGACAGCCAGGGATACACAGAGAAACTCTGTCTCAAAACAGCCAAACAAGTCTAGATGTAATTCCAGTACTCTGGGAGGTGCACAGATTTGTCTGCGAGTTCAAGACCAGCTCAAGTTCCAGGCTGACCAGAGCTATACAGTGAGACACTGTCTTTAAAGAAATGAAATAGCCAGGCATGGTGGCACACTACTTTGATCCTACTACTTTGCACTCAGGAGACAAAGGAGGAGGAGGAGGATCTCTATGAGGTCAAGGTCAGCCTGGTTCAAAGCAAGTTCCAGGACAGCCAGGGCTACATAGAAAAACCCTGTCTCGATGATAATAATAATAATAATAATAATAATAATAATAATAATAATAATAATAATAATAAATAAAATAAACTGGAAAATAAAGTAAAGATGCTTTAGATGAACTGCCCAGAGAGGAGCGGTGCATAAAAACATTAATGATTGAGGCTCCGGGAGTTCTGGGACCTGTCTGGCCTACACATAGCTCTACCCTCTTGAAAGTGGACAGCAGTGTAAGCATGGCAGGACCCTGGATCCCACATCCTCAGTAGCTGTGAGTGCCCAGGAGAAACAAACCCTAGCAAACATCAGAGCAGCCTTATGATGTTATGCTAGCACAAAATAATAGTTAGGGGCCGGGCGGTGGTGGCGCACGCCTTTAATCCCAGCACTTGGGAGGCAGAGGCAGGCGGATCTCTGTGAGTTCGAGACCAGCCTGGTCTACAA
>NC_022015.1:74179210-74182333 GCF_000317375.1 Microtus ochrogaster | reverse complement strand
TGGCTTTGGAGCCTGTCCTGGAACTCGCTCTGTAGACCAAGCTGGTCTCGAACTCACAGAGATCCACCTGCCTCTGCCTCCCGAGTGCTGGGAGGTTTTTATATTCTTAAGAGGTTGAAAAAAAAATCAAAAGGAAAATACTGTTTTCTGACACACGAGAACGATGTGAGATTTAAATTCCAGTGTCCGTAATGAAGTTCCATTGGAACCTAGGTGCCTGGGTTTGTTCTTGGATTTCCCACCATTGCTTTCTTGCTGCAGCAGCCTGGCTCTGTGGCTGTGAATGAGGCTGCGGGGGCCACAAAGCTGTTTATGCCTGACTGTTCACAGAAGTTTGCCTAGCCGCAATTTAGAACATGATATGGCTCTTTCGGGGTGTGGAAGGTCAGGGTTTCTCTTCAGGACAGTAATGCTGAGGACATCTGACTTCAACAGTGGAATTTAGGGCCACAACTGAAAAAGGATTAAAGATGGAAAGGAGCTAGGGCAAGCTTCCAGTCCACTCTGATAGCCAGGTGTGGCGGTGCACACGGGGAGGCAGAAGGAGGCCCGCCAGAGTTAGGTCGTGAGACCCTGTCTCAGGGAGGAAGAGAGAGGGAGAAGGAGAGAGGAGGAGACAGAGGACCTCAAGAGGAATGGACGGTTTTCAAATAGCTCTTTCCTTCTAGAAGAGAACAAAAGGCACCAGTGACTGACACCTAATTTATCAGTGCCATTGTCCTCTTGTCTAGTCAGCTCCTTGCTGCCTCCCCCCTCTGGTGGGGAAGTCCCAGAAGCAATAAAATGGCCAAAAGGTGGCAGCAGAGGGAGAAGGGACACAGGAAGGGAGAGGAGGCGAAGGTACCTCCTCGGTTCAATCTCTCAAAGTTAGGACCAAAGTTGCTCTAACTTTGATAAGGGAACCTTTTCTGGGTCCTCCCATTACCTACAAATTGAGAAGCAACTGCCAAAAACAAAAATCAGAGCACCTGTGAGTTGCCATCCTCCAGCCTCCTCCCAGGTGCTGGGGACTATAACCTTGCTGCAGGTAGCTTTTATGACTTAACATTTTAAGGTCTCTATCATTTTAAAGTCAAAAATATAAGTACTTAACTTTCTCTGATACTTCCTTGCTAGAGACCAGAATAAAAAGTATATTAATGATCAGTTTGTTCTAAATTAAAACAAAAAGAAATTTAAAAAGAAAAGTCAGAAAGAACAGGAACTATTGCATGACTGCACAGGAACATACCCATGCACTGAACAGACAAAGAGTTCCCAAAGGAAGTGGACCCTGCATGCAGGGGTGGGCAGGAAGCACACTTGGGAGGGAGGGTCTCGGAGGCCAGTTTACTGCCGTTGTTTTTTCCTTTTTTTTTTTTTTTTTTTTTTTTTTGGTTTTTCGAGACAGGGTTTCTCTGTGGCTTTGGAGCCTGTCCTGGAACTAGCTCTGTAGACCAGGCTGGTCTCAAACTCCCAGAGATCCGCCTGCCTCTGCCTCCCAAGTGCTGGGATTAAAGGCGTGCGCCACCACCGCCCGGCCTGCCGTTGTTTTTTTTCCAGTGACTCTTAAGAAGCATGGTAGTTGCTGTCTAGACTTGGTCCTAGGATTTTTTTTCAGCCGTGTTCAAATTCTATACAGACCAAAGCTAAATACAAGAAAGAATTGGTGTGTAGTTAGAGCCATTCTTTGGAACCTGCTATAAAAAGCACCACGTGAAAGTGATTTCAGTAAAGAATGGCGAGTCCTTGGTGAGTGAAAGCTGTTCTTGGGGCTCAGCCCCTGGACTCACTGGTGTTTGGATGCTGGACTCTTTGAAACCTTCCACTCTTTGCTCTTCGGTCTCAGCCGTCTCTGTTTCTTACTTCCTTTACATTTATTTGTTGGGTACAGGCTTGCCATGGCTACCTGTGAGTGCCCTTTCTCCCTCTAGCAAGCGGAACCCCAACTCCGTCATGCAGGCTCCGCGTTTTCCTCCTCATGATACCGAAAGGCCTCAGCTTTATTCCCAGCCTTGGCCCTACATACACACCTTCCCCCTACTTTGTAATTTATGTTGTTCAGTGACCTGCACACACCCTTCAGGCTGCTGTCTGACTTCGGAGCATCCTCCTAGCAATCACCTGGTTTTCCTTCCCTCCTTCCTGTCCTGACCTATGACCCCAGTCGTGATTGTCCTAATTAAACTTTAGTCTTGCAGATAATGGGATCATATTTAGGCCCTCCCATCACATTTATTCTTTCTAAACCTGTGTTTATAGTGTGCAGGAGCCCAGGCTGGAGAGGTGGCCCCAGGGTCAAGAGCATATATTATTCTTCCTGAAGGACCTGAGCTCAATTCCCAGCACCCACGTCAACAGACTCATCATCTGCCCTAAACTCCAGCTCCAGGGGATGACACCTATGGCCTCCTCGGTAACCTATCACATGGCCTACAGACACACACATACACATGAGTAAAATATTTTTTAGTTAAAAAAAAAAAAAAAGAAGCCTGGTGGAACCTGGTATTGCACACTTTTAATCCCAGCACCCAGGAGGCAGAGGCGGCTAGATGTCTCTGAGTTTGAAGCCAGCCTGGTCTACAGAGTGAGTGCCTGGAAAGCTGGGACCACGAAGAGAGACAACAAAGCCTGAGCCTCCAACATACATAGCTAAATAAATTTAAATTTCATTTTAAAAAGTAAATAAGCAAAAATAACACATGCGCCACATGCGCTTTGCATGGTGACTTCTCTAGGGTGTCTGTGGCACGTGCACAGTCCGCTGACTGTCGACAGTGCTGGGTCGGTACAGACCACAAAGATATTGAATCCATCCATTTCCACCCCTACCCCAGCCACACGGTTCTCAAGTGGAAGCACAGGCCATTCCTGAAGAAAATGTAAACTTGGATTCTGCTGTAATAGTGAGCACTAGGGACTAAATGAAAAGACGTTATGCAAAGAAATGATAACAGGTTTCCAGTGTGACAGTCTGAGTCAGCAGCAATGCCGTGCGTGCACTGCAGCACCGCTGTTGTAGCGTGCTGTGTGGTGGTGGTGGGGGGTTCCGGCTCTAACTGAATGTGCTCTTTTTTTTTTTTTTGGTTTTTCGAGACAGGGTTTCTCTGTGGCTTTGGAGCCTGTCCTGGAACTAGCTCT
>NC_022015.1:74167381-74179045 GCF_000317375.1 Microtus ochrogaster | reverse complement strand
ATGTGCTCTTTAAAGCAAGAGTTCCATTTCGATCTTAGCTCAATAATAATGATTTTAAGTTCTTTTTCTTTTCTTCTTTCTTTCTTTCTTTCTTCTTCTTTTTTTTTGAGACAAAATAAAGTCTTATATAAATAGACTGGCCTCAAATTCTCAATCCTCCTGCCTCAGCCGCCCAAGTGGTGAGATTGCAGGTGTGTTATCACTAAGCTCACCAAGAAACAGTGTTAATTTTTAAGAGTGTTAAAAATATGCTTGCTGGTGGCGGTGGTAGCAGCAGCAATGGTGGTTGTGGTGAATGCTTTTAACCCAAACATTCAGGAGAGAGAGTCAGACAGACAGGTCTCTTGAGTTCAAGGACAGCCTGGTCTACAGAGTGAGTTCCAGAACAGACAGAGCTACACAGAGAAACCACGTCTTGAAAAAAAATGGGAGGGTAATGTGCTAGAAAGATGGCTCAGTGGTTAAGAACACTAACTGCTCTTGCAGAGGACCTGCCTTCATCTACCAGCACCCACATGGTGGCTCACAAACATTTGGTGGGGGGGTGGTTGGTTGTTTGGTTGGTTTGTTTGTTTATTGAGACAAGGTTTCTCTGTAGCTTTGGAGCCTGTCCTGGAACTAGCTCTTGTAGACCAGGCTGGCCTCAAACTCACAGAGATCCTCCTGCCTCTGCCTCCCGAGTGCTAGGATTAAAGGCGTGCGCCATCACTGCCTCAGCTCACAATTGTCTTTAACTCCTATCCTAGACAATCCATCACCTTCTGGGTCTGGGTAGTAGGTTATTAGGAACACATATGATACACAGACAAGCATGCAAACAAAACACCCATACATATGAAGTGCGGTGGTGGCGCACGCCTTTAATCCCAGCACTCGGGAGGCAGAGGCAGGCGGATCTCTGTGAGTTCGAGACCAGCCTGGTCTACGAGAGCTAGTTCCAGGACAAGCTCCAAAACCACAGAGAAACCCTGTCTCGAAAAACCAAAAAAAAAAAAAAAAAAAAAAGAAAGAAATTACCCTAGTCCATTCTCATAGCCATCCTCCTGCCTCAGCCTCACAAGTGCTGGGATTGCAAACGTGCCACTGCCCTGGCTGGGCAGAGCCCTCTGTAGGAAATGTAAATAGCTGATGTGGTTAGAAGCTGTGACCATGGGTGGTTTCTTCATTCTTTCTTTCAAACCTATACAGTTACTTATGTAACTTATGTCGAGAAGGAAGCTTCAAATTTATAAATTACAATGAGTCAGATTTTCTCTCTGCTGGGAATGTAGTTGAGGTAGTAGAGAAGCTGCCTAGCATTCATGTGAGGCCCTGAGTTCAATCCCCAGGATCCCATAAAACACACCTGTGCCCAGCAAGCCAGACAGGATCAAAATTTCAGGCTCACCCTCAACTGCAACTGCATAGCCGGTTCAAGGACAGCATGGGCCACGAGGAGACCCTGCCTGGAAACAAAAACAAACAACATTATCTTCTAGCTAGCTTGCCCGTCTAGTTCTGGTCTTCAGTCTTGACCTCCCAGCAGCCTAGGAAGGAAGTAATAAAAGAGGTAGGAGAGAAGCCTCTTGTCTTGACCCCAGAGTCAGCATAGAAGATGCTGATACTTCAGAGAAATGACGTCCCAGGGGTGTAGGACTGCGGATGCCTCCAAACACGGCCCGTCCCATTTGGTCCCTCCCATCCATGCTGTTCTGAGGATGTGGGTGGCCTGGAAACAAGGCAGAGAGCAGCTGTGGAGTTCATTGTCTGGTGTGTTTGAGTTCGAATCCTGCTTTGTCCCAGACTGGGTGTAACTTGGGCAGGTTATTGTTTAGACTTCAGGTTTCCTATGCCAGACCGGAAAGTCGTGAGTCTGTCTCATGAAGCTGTAGGAAGAGCTGGTGGAATAGGGGGCCTCACTAGAAAAAAGCCAGAGGCCACTGAATGCTCTTATTTTACCGTCCTTGGCTTAGGAGCTCCCCTGCGTGTGGTTTCTGGGCTTCCTTAGTTAATTCACTAGCTTACTTTGCTTTCACAGATGAGCTGAGAATTGCCAGGCCGTATCTGTATGTTGGCTTAACCTGAGTTCTGAAGACCTTCTGTTCCTTTTGTAAAACTTAACCCTCTTCCTTCTGTGTCTGTTTATTGAAGTGACTTTCTTGTTTTCCTTTGCAGATCTATGTAATTGACAGTGCAGACAGAAAAAGATTTGAAGAGACGGGTCAGGTAAATGATTCTTATGTGCAACTCGTTCCCAAAACACCGGGTATTCATTTATCTACCTGAAGTGTGTATGAGGGAAGGGGGCTTTTGTTCCAGTTCAAGGAAGAGGCTCGTTCAGTCGAGCAGGCAAAAATACCAGGTGTCCACAAAGAAATTAGTTTCAAGTCTTTTACACTATCTTTTGATGAAAGCCTTTTAGTTTAATCAAATTTAATATATAAGATATAAGCAGATGGGCTCTGGGGAGATGGCTCAGGGGTTAAGAGCACTGACTCCTCTTCTAGAGGTTCTGAGTTCAATTCCCAGCAACCACATGGTAGCTCACAACTATCTGTAGTGAGATCTGATGCCCTCTTCTGGCCTACAGGCATATATGCAGACAGAACACTGTATAGATAATAAATAAATGAATTAATGAATGACTGACTCTTTAAATCTATTTGTATGTATATGCGAATATATATGCCCAAATGGCACTTCACACCACACCCTAGAGTTCTTCTGTGTTTTTTTTTTCCCCACCTTATAGAAACAAACTCACAAACATCTCAATTAGCTTTTCTATTTACACTTTTCTTTTTTTTTTTTTTTTTTTTTTTTTTTTTTTTTTTTTTTTTTTTTTTTTTTTTTTTTTTTTTTTGGTTTTTCAAGACAGGGTTTCTCTGTGGTTTTGGAGCCTGTCCTGGAACTAGCTCTTGTAGACCAGGCTGGTCTCGAACTCACAGAGATCCGCCTGCCTCTGCCTCCCGAGTGCTGGGATTAAAGGCGTGCGCCACCACCGCCCGGCTCTATTTACACTTTTCAATACTTAATTGACCAAGAGTAACTTCAGCAAATTCAGCAGGATGAGAAGAAAGATACAAGCCAGAGCTAAGCCAGGAGACAAGGCCAGCCTTGAACTTCAGCATGGCTTCATGACATGCAGGGTTCATGGCAGCACGGTTAGATGGCATGGTTTCTGTCCATAGTCATAGGCAGAGCAGCAGGGGGCCTGGACCAGTGAGACCAGAGTGAGGTCCCCAGCAGGAGCAGCAAGGGTGAAGGGAATCTCTAGGGGCATGTTTGTTTCCAAAGGCAGAAGCTGCCATGTTTCTGTTCCTTTCTCTTGGAAAGTGGGTTGAGGAGTCTCCTGGAGACATCACAGCTGCCTTCGGTGCCCCAGTGGTTTCTGGGTCATCGCTGCGGTGAGGCAGTACTGTACTTGCCCTTGGGGCAGGGTGTCCTGGGAACTCGCCACCTCTTGAGCTGGCTAGTTTCTTCTTGTCTTTTTGTTTTTGTTTTTGGAGATAGGGTCTCACTATGTAGCCCCAGCTGTCCTGGAGCTCACTGTGTAGACCAGGCTGGCCTCAAACTCACAAAGATCCACCTGCCTCTGCCTCCTGAGTGCTGGGATCAAAAGTGTGTGCTACCATGCCTGCAGCTTTCCAGTTCTCTTTAAAGCTGAGTGTTTAAAGTAGCTACAAGGTGAGCTTAGAGGGAAAGAGGCGGAGCCTGTCCTTTAGGTAAGTGTATATACTCATTACTACAGACAGAATTAACTTGCAGTTTAGAGTTCTGCCTGTGACCTAGAAGCCCAGGGAAGGTCTGGTCTCTTCCAGTTCTTTCAGGATGTGCGTTTGGTGACTATTGATGCATGGCTGCATGTTTAGGAGTCAGAGATGAATGGACACAGAGATCTCTGCCATTTTCATTTCTGTGCATACATGTGTGTACACACACATACACACACACTAAGTTATTGTGGGGGTGTGGGTCTAACCCAGTGAAGGACAGCTGCTTAGGATATATAAGGCCCTTGGTTCAATCCCCAGCACCAGAGGAAAAATGAAAAAGATACCTACAGGTGGTTATCTTGAATAAGTCTGAAATCTCTAACCACTATCTTCGTTCTTCCTTAAACAGTGCCTCTCAAGGGCCAGGAGAGAACACTGGCTGCCCTTCCAGAGGACCTGGGTTCAATTCCCAGCACCCATATGGCAGCTCACACCTGTCTGTAGCTCACTTCCAGGGAATCTGACACCCTCACACCAATGCACATAAAATAAAATTAAAAAAAAAAAAAAAGCAAAAGACCAGTGGCTCTCAGGGTATTTCTCAGTGTGGTCTACAAGTCACTTACAGCAGAACTACCTGGGAAGTCTGTTAATAGTGCTTTCTAGATGCTGACTCTGACTTCCTGTCACCAGCGTCCCCTAGAAATTTGCTAGGGAATCTTACACAGATACGACCTGAGAGCCTCTGCCTTGAAAGTTGCTGCTGATCGACTTACCCGCTTAATAATTCCAGTGCATGCCGGGCGATGGTGGCGCATGCCTTTAATCCCAGCACTCGGGAGGCAGAGGCAGGTGGATCTCTGTGAGTTCGAGACCAGCCTGGTCTACAGAGCTAGTGCCAGAGTGCCAGGACAGGCTCCAAAGCCACAGAGAAACCCTGTCTCGAAAAACAAAAAAACAAACAAACAAACAAAAAAAATCCAGTGCATGCAATTCTCCAGTTCTCAAGCTTCTCTCCTCTTCCCTCCCCAAAATGACCCAGGAGCTAACGGAATTACTGGAGGAAGAAAAGCTAAGTTGTGTACCAGTGCTCATCTTTGCTAACAAGCAGGACCTGCTGACAGCAGCCCCGGCCTCTGAAATTGCAGAAGGGCTGAACCTCCACACCATCCGGGACCGAGTCTGGCAGATCCAGTCCTGCTCAGCTCTCACAGGCGAGGGCGTCCAGGTGAGACCTTGGCAAGAGTCCACTCCCTGTCAACCTGGCAGCTCACTAAGGCAGTCTGCCTCACTGGTAGGGTTGAGCTAGGCCAACAGTTCTCAACCTGTGGGTTCCTTTCACAGGGGTCACCCAAGACCATCAGAGAACACAGATATTTACATTACGATTCATAACAGTAGCAAAATTACAGCTGTGCAGTAGCAATGAAATAATTTTATGTAGGGGTCACCACAACATGAGGGACTCTATTAAAGGGTCGCAGCGTGAGGAAGGCTGAGAACCACTGCTCTATACAGAAAAATATTTGAAACTAATGGCCATTGATTGGCAGGTGAACCATTCTAGAAAGTGAAGGGCATGGAAAGAGGTTGGTTCTTTGCTGCTTAGAAACCAACCAGATACCAGGCAGTGGTGGCACATGCCTTTAATCCTAGCACTTGGGAGGCAGAGGCAAGTGAATCTATGAGTTCAAGCCCAACCTGGTTTACAAGAGCTAGTTCCAGGATAGGCTCCAAAGCAACACAGAGAAACCCTGTCTCAAAAAACCAAAAAGAAAAAAAAAAGAAAGAAAGAAAGAAAACAAAGAAAGAATGAATGAAAGAAAGGAAGGAAGAAAGGAAGAAAGAAAGAAAGAAAGAAAGAAAGAAGAAAGAAGGAAAGAAAGAAAAAGAAAGCAAAGAAAGCGAGCAATGCCATGAAGTTCCAAAGGAACCTTGGAGCCTTCGGCATATTCTCCTCACTCGGAGGAGGACTCAAGAGGTGACTTGAGATTGGTCTAACTCTGGAAATGTTTGATGATTGTGTTGGCATTCAATGTTAGAGCTAATATTAGAGATGGTAAAAGCTTCCCAAAGTGATTATCATCGCTACCATACAAATGCTCGTTGGCCTCGAAATACCTCTGTTTACTCTTAGTTCTTTCCCCTGCCCTGGGCTTGGTGTCTGTTTCCAGCTCCTGGTGTTGATTTCCCACTGGAGGCTTCTGTGGACACAAAGCCCTGTGCTTTATACTGAGGAACTGCACACCAGAAAATTGAACACCTCTTGTTTAATATTAATTTAGGGCAGAGCACAGCCCTGTCCCAGTCATCCAAGAGGCTGTATTCTCAAAAAAAAAAAAAAAAAAAAAAAAAAGTCAGGGGCTTCCTACCAAACTGCTCAACTCAGCGGCACTCCATAGTCAGCCCTTTAAGATGACCAGAATCCTCCACACTCCTCAGTTCAGGCATCTGGTCTGTCTAGCAGGACGCTCAGCAGTGCTGCGAGGACTGGTCCAGACTGTTCTAGCTCATGTCTTCCCTCCGTGACAGTATGGTAGGCCCGTAATGGCATGACAGTTTGCTGTTCTCTCAGCTTGGCATGTTGGGTTGCAGACCTGAGGTTTGGTTCTTGACCACTGCCCGCAGCCTCTTCCCAGTTGCTTTTCCTTTCTAATGTCCCCTCCCCTTAGACATTGACACTGTTTGTCGTTAGATGGTCTGATCGCTTTTATCGCACGCAAAAAACCACATCCTATGCCGGGCGGTGGTGGCGCACGCCTTTAATCCCAGCACTCGGGAGGCAGAGGCAGGCGGACCGGGCGATGGTGGCGCACGCCTTTAATCCCAGCACTCGGGAGGCAGAGGCAGGCGGATCTCTGTGAGTTCGAGACCAGCCTGATCTACAAGAGCTAGTTCCAGGACAGGCTCCAAAACCACAGAGAAACCCTGTCTCGAAAAACCAAAAAAAAAAAAAAAAAAAAAAAAAAACACATCCTAGAACTATGTCAGTCCTAACATGTTTGCTACCTGGTTTTTGTTTTGTTTTACTTTGATAACAAAATTAGTCATTGCTGACTTCTATGTGTGGCCTCTAGAGTGAGTGCAGTAGACAGGTGTCCCTTCTCAGACTGCTCATACCTGTATACCTGTACCCCAGAAGTTCTCCTTAGAACCCAGGGGCTACCACAGTTAAATCTTCAAAATGTATTCTGGAGTAGTCTATGAGGTTTTAAGTTTGGGAGAGTTGGTATTTTGGAGTTTTGAGCGTTAATTAAGGCTCTTTTCATAAATTAAAAAAAAAAGAAAGAAGAAAAAAAGAAATTTAAAGCTGGGCAATGGTGGCGCACACCTTTAATCCCAGCACTCCAGAGGCAGAGGCAGCCAGATGTCTGTGAGTTCAAGGCTAACCTGGACTACAGAGCTGATTCCAGGACAGCCAGGGCTATACAAAGAAAGCCCTGTCTTGAAGAAAATAATTGTAATTTTATTTTATGGGTATGGGTGTTTTGTGTGTGCACCCTTCATGAGTATTATGCATATGAAAGCCCTTGGGATTAGAGTTACAGTTGGTTATGAGCCACCACATAGGTCCTGGGACTCACACTCCAGTCTTCTGGAAGAGCAGCCAGTGCCCCGAACTACAGAATTCTCCCCAGTCCCAAGATAGAGTGGCCTCAGACTCTCTACATAACTGAGGCTGGTCTCCTGACCTTCCTCCCTCAGCATCCCGGGTTGAGATTGCAGGGATGAGCCACCACACCCCACTGTAAGTCTTATTTCTTCCTAGATTCTGACTCAGCTGGGCATTGTGGATTCCTCCATGCCCTGGAGTTCTAGGTTAGCTCTACAAGATCTTATCTCAAATGTGCATTTTTCCTCTTATTTTTAAATGTATGAAAGTTTATAAAGTTAGTGAGCTAAGGGCATGACTCAGCGGTAGAATGATTGTCTTATATGGAAAGAGTTCTAGGTTAATCTCAGCAGCATAAAAATGCACAGAGAAAGTGGGCATGACAGTACAAGCCTGCAATCCCAGTTCCTGGGGATGAATAAGGAGCAGGGGTTCAAAGCCATCCTTGAGGGTGAAGAGGGAAGAGGGGTTCAAAACCATCCTCAGCCAGCCTGGACTGTGTGAGATTGTCTCAAAGGCAAGTAAAAAAATTGTTTTCTCTCTCCTAAGTTCTACTCTACAAAGGGACTAACTACCGTTCTTCTAGATTCTTCCTTATGAAATTGCTGCCACATACGCCATTATATAGACAAATATGTCTATCAGGCCTTTGATTTAACTCCATTTTTCAGAGTCACTTACAACCCAGTCCAAGTGTGCTATGCCGTGGGATGTTGGTAGTAGGTAAATGCTGATGGTTTTATTTAACCTTGTCCAATAACAACCTCTTTAAAATGAAAAGATCTAGCTAGGCAGTGATGGCGCACACCTTTAATTCCAACACTAGGGAGGCAGAGGCAGGAGGATCTCTGTGAGTTCGAGACCAGCCTGGTCTACAGAGTGAGTTTCAGAACAGACTCCAAAGCTACAGAGAAACCCTGTTTTGAAAAACTAAAAAAAAAAAAAAAGAAAGAAAAGAAATACAAAAAGATCTAGCCCTACACATGCCCAAAAAATAAAAAGGAAAAGCAAAAGATCTAACCCCACAAATGCCCATGTGTACAGGGTCGTTTGATGAGACACAGACTGGGAAATGGCAGCTTTCTTGTTGTATTTCCATCCCTGAGGATGGAACCCAGGTCATGGGAATAGCAGGCAAGCACTCTACCTGCTGAACTACAGCCCCAGTCCCGCTTTCCCGTGTTATAAAACATTCTAGTATGTGGACTCTGCCCTTGTGCATTGCTCCGGACACGGATGTTAGATGCTCAGGGGCATCCAGGTGCTGGGAACTGTACAGGTGGGCTGAGGAGAGGAAGCGGTTGTAGGTTGTACTTGCATGGTCATCAGAATGTGGGCTCATGGTCCTGTGACCTCTCTTGACCAGAGTAGAGAAAGCATGGAAAAGCTGAGCTGGAGTTACCAGTGAGACTTGTTTCTTTAGCCTGTCTGCGGATAGGAAAAGGGGCAGCCAGAGTCCCTACTCAGCACAGTGACACTGAAGTCAAGGACACTACACAGTGGTACCTGAGGGTAGCCAGGGAGGGCCTGGTTTTCTGCCCCCACGCCTGTCTGGGTAATCACCACAGGTACACAGCGCCCCCTACAGGGCCTCTTCCCTTCCTTTCTCCCTCTCTCCTTTCATCCAAGCTGAAAACCAAACCCAGAGCAGTGAACTTGGTAAGCAAGACTCTTCCAGTGAGCTCCATCCCCAGCCTCCTTTGTGGAACCCTTTGGCCAAGACAGCAACCTACCAGGCGGTTAGTGTGGGTGGGAGTGGCAAGGGACACCTGTGAATAATAAGCCAGCTTAAATAAAGCGAGATTCCAGTAAAGTGCTGCTTTAATCAGGGACCCGCAGCAGCCATAGGCACAGGAAATGACATCCAAAGAGATCCAGGGTCAGCAAGGTAGATCAGTAGATAAAGGTGATTGCCACCTAAACGGATGAATGACCTGAGTTCAATCCCCAGGACCACAGGGCAAGAGCAGAGAACTGACTCCCGAAAATTATCCGCTGACTTACACACAACAGATAAATATATTAATTAATCAAAATGAAATCATATGAATGAGAGAGAGAGATCGAGCAAAGAACTGAGAGCAAAGAGAGTGATTTGTACAGAGGACAAATAGTTTGAAGGTCACTTAGTTAGTTTGTAGATAGTACCAGGGTGTGCAGAATTGGATAGTTAAAACTGGGATTTCAAGGTTAATGAGATTAGATTATGGTTAATAGAATGATATAAATTTAGAGAATTTAACCATTATTTGAAATGGGTTATTTAATAAAAATGTTAATTAAGAAGGGAATCTGATGTCTATTGTCCTTTCACGGTAACCTTTGGGGACCAGAGAAAGGTCATGGAACCTTCTGTAGAAGCGCTTGTCACTATCAGGCAGCGTTGACCATGTTCCTCCCTCAGGTAATGCCGCTGACCTACACTCCTGTGCACTCAGCCAGTTTCCTGGCTTTTCCCTTTAAAGGAGTCGCTTCCGTGTAAATCCCTTCCGGGATTGCCTGGCGAAAGGGCAGGCTTTCGTGGCCCTTAATTAAGGCTTAGATTATCCTACAAATGAAGAACTCTGCTAGGAACGTGACTGGAAGGTTTAGTTATTTGGGGCTCACTTTCAGGTATGAATTCAGTATCATAATGACTAAAACCTCCCTAAATTCCAGTTTTGTTCTCATCCCGCCGAACCTCCCCAGAAGCTGCCGAGTGGCCTAACTGCTGACACCTGGTGCCACCTCTTTGACAGCCCAGAAAGAAAACCTAGGAAAAAGGAAAAGGGAACGGGCCAGGATCTGTGTGATAGTTGTGGGTGCTGAAAGCACCTGCTGTCTGAACAGTGTGTGTGTGTGTGTGTGTGTGTGTGTGTGTGTGTGTGTGTGTGCACGCGCAGATGTCAATCAAGACACACCTGGTGGCCCACAAGAGGCTCAGCACCCTTACTCTAACCCTGATGACCCAAGCCCAGCCCCAGAGCCTACATGGTGTGAGAAGAGAACCAGCTCCAGCAGGGCTGTCCTCTGTGCCCATACACATGCCACAGCTTGCCTGGCCACCCTGCTGTATCCAAACACACATACACACAATAGCCGAAAGAATGAATGAATGAGGGGCTGGAGAGATGGCTCACAGTTAAGAGCACTGGCTTCTCTTTCAGAGGACTTGGGTTCAATACCCAGCACCCATATGGAAATTCATAGCTGTCTGTAACTTCAAAATCTGACACCCTCACACAGACACACTTGCAGGCAAAACACCAATGCACATAAAATAAAAAGAAATAAATTATATAAAAAAGAAAACCAGAAAAATTAAAAAGAAGAATGAATGAATAAATAAAGGTAAAATATTTATAAACAAAAACAGCTCTAGAAATATGTCATACTAACTGGTAGCAAGGACCCCCGAGTGATCTAGTCCAGAGGACAGCCACAGTCCGACAGGTGATGTACCCTACGCTCTCTGGCCCAGCAGGGCAGGCACAATACTGTCACTAGGTAAGTGGCTTGAATCCATGATCTGAGACCGTGGGAGCTGGTGATTCTAGGGCTGACATTCCTGAGTGGAATTTGTACCTGATATTCTCAGGCACACTTGTGTGGCCTTTACAAGACAATACCGTGTGTCCAGCTAGAATGGACATAGCAAGGGAGTCCGGAACAGATCTTTCCTTGCCTGACTGATGGCCACTAGGAGGCTAACCGTCACATGATTAAAGCGGGTCTTCATGGGAAATTCTCATGTGCAGAGAATAGGTGAAGGGCACCGGACCCTGGAGAAGAGCATCGGTCTTGGCAACTCCACCCTGCTGAGAGGACTGTCGTCCAGAAGGGACCCAGTTACATCAAAGCAGAAAAGAGGGAAAGTGAAAAATGTGTGGGAGGGGTTACCTAAAGCCCTCAGCCAGTCCCCTTCATCAGGAGGAAATGTCCCTCCGTGCCCTGGAGGCTTGGCTGCCTGCTAGGGCCTTCTAGCACTTGGTCTCTTGTCCTTTTTCTTCCGAATATAGGAAACGGCCTACAAAGGCTCTGGCTTAGGTCAAAAACAAAGTTCTAGAAGCAGCATCCTGCTTGCACCTGTCACCATGACTCCTCCCCAGAGCATGTCTGTACGGCTGCTGTAGTTTCAGGGGTTTGGAGACATTTTTTCTGAAACACAGTGTGCCTGGTTGTTCTGGCTTGGGATTTCCATTTAAAGCGGAAGTCAGCAGTTTGAACCTGGCCTCTAGACTTGGTCACTACAGCGACTCTGACGGGCAGTGTTCCTGGGGTTCCTCTCCAGGCCACCCCCTCTAGACCACCCCCATTCCTTCCCTAAGGAGGGTCAGCAGTGGGTTCCCTCTCCAGGCCACCCCCTCTAGACCACCC
>NC_022015.1:74166115-74167281 GCF_000317375.1 Microtus ochrogaster | reverse complement strand
TCCTTCCCTAAGGAGGGTCAGCAGTGGGTTCCCTCTCCAGGCCACCCCCTCTAGACCACCCCCATTCCTTCCCTAAGGAGGGTCAGCAGTGGGTTTGTAGAGGTGTGGGCTGGGCTTCCTGACTCTGCTGCTTTTTCCTTGATCTAGGGGCGCGTTTCCTGGCCTGCTGACAGAATTTGCTTTTTTTTTTCTTTGCGGGAATAGAAATTAAACCCAGTATCTTGTTTATGCTAAGCCCTTATTCTACAATGGAGCTACACTCCCCAGCCCGTTTTTTCAGTATTTAAAACTATGATGTCCAATCTTCTTTCCAGGCCTGGGGTCAGTTGGTACTTCCTCCAGACAGGCACGGACTACATGCCCGTCATGGACCTCAGGTGCTGACATTTATATCTGCAGACTCTCTATGAACTAAGAGAGTAAGCCTGTGGTGTGTGATTCGCTTGCTCCCTCCGTGATGCACTGCCCTTTGTCACCAGAAAACTGAACAGCAAGCAATATTTTATGTGTGCTGCCTGCATTCAGCTGCTCCTTGACCCCAGGGGCCGAAAGGCACAATGGGACAGGCTGCATTGCTCGGCCAGGGTCTGAGTGCCTGGTCATCCTAAAGCAATTACTGAAGTGACCACATAGGTAGCCCAGTTTTAAAATCCAGCCCACCCGACCATGGCCACCACTGCTCCCTTCCAGCCACCCAAGGAGACTGGATCAGATCAAAAAGGGCGGTGCAGCCAGAGCCCAGCCCCGCCCACAGGCAGGCTACTAGTATGAACAGGATGGTTAGTAGGTTTCCACCATATAGCAGGGCAGCCTTGCACCACCCACGGTTACTCGAGGATGTTCCTGCGACAACACAGAGACTTGTATTTCCTCTCCAGGAAGTCACACAAAGGCCAGCGTTTGAGGCTCCCTGTCTCTCTTTAGTCTCTATTATTGAATTGAAACTAATCAATTCAAATTCAGTTTCAGCAAGATTGGTCGGGAAAGGAAAGGGGAGACTGTTCACACCAAAGATAGTCATTCCCATAGTGAAGATCAAGTGCGCAGGAAATCGGTCAAACCAGTTTTCAACAATGAAAGGTTCAACCTTAAACAAACCCATGAGTTCATTTCCTTCTTCAGGGACAGCAGAGTCGCCTCCTTCAAGTAAGCAATCATCTCCTCTC
>NC_022015.1:74142418-74166015 GCF_000317375.1 Microtus ochrogaster | reverse complement strand
TTTCTCTGTGGCTTTGGAGCCTGTCCTGGAACTAGCTCTGTAGACCAGGCTGGTCTCGAACTCACAGAGATCCGCCTGCCTCTGCCTCCCGAGTGCTAGGATTAAAGGCGTGCGCCACCATCGCCCGGCTACCCACCGTTCTCTTAAACATAGAAGCAGAAGGCTCCCATATCCACTGGAGGAGGTGGCCCAGGACACGAATGCCCAGCCAGCCTTCTGCAGGCCTGGGTCCTGCAGACTAGGAATATTCTGGTTATTTTAGAGCTGTGGCAAGGCAGGCAGGGTTCCTTGACAGGGGTTTCTCCTGTCTTTGCCCTGTATTCAGCTGAAGGAAGCTGTGAGGAAAAAGAACCCATTGGAATGGCCTTGCCCGCCTGCCTTCCAAGGCCGCCCAGCTGCTCTGTAAATTAGATGCAGGGCTCTTCTCCCGCCACCCTCAGTCAGAGACTGAGTGTATGAGCGGTGACTAGTGTATGGTCCTCAGTGGGAAGACAGGCGCATCAGAGCCCACCTCTGCTCTGAATTATTCTGTTCTTCATTTCCTTGTTTGCAATATGGAAACAATAATATATCCACTGGGTGCTTATGAGAATTAATTTTAAAGACTATAAATTAAATATGGACTATATTAAGCCGACAGCCTGCCAGTCCCTTGCTTAGGCTCTCCCATCTTGGTTTTTGGATAACACTATTATCTTTCCTTTCCAGTGGGCTACTTGACAAAGCTTGCACTTGCTTGATTTATGAGGTATTGTCAGAAAGGATTGTGCCCTTCCTCATTCCCCTCCCCTTCAGCCCCTAAATGCTGGGACTCAAAGGGCGCCCCCCCCCCCCAAGCCCTGCAGAGGCCCAGGGCTTTGCCCCAGGATAGTACCGGGGGCTGGGGGCAGCCTTGGGTGCTGGCCTCTGAGCGCCCTCTGTTGACAAGACCATGCCGGGCCGACCTCCACTCTAGATTCTGACATCTGCAGGACAGCATCCTCAGCAGGCCATGCCCTTTAAGCCCCTTTCCCCCTCTACAGAGAATGGCTTCCCTCCACCTTCTGCTTTGAGTGTCTGCAGCTGAGTAAATATTTTCCCTATCTCTTTGCCTACACTTATGTTCGGTGAGATATAATAAAAGGAATCCCCTTCTTCACCAGTCATAAACCAAGAAAAAAGACAAAACAGTATTGGCTGGTATTGTGCGGGGACACTTGCTTTCCTGGAGAAGCTGCTCTGATAAAAACGCTGTGCCTGTGGAGAGAACACGGAGACAGACGGCACCTTTGGGTGTCTGTGCTGCCTGTGTGCTGAGCTCTTCAGCTTTGGAGCAAGAGAAGATGGTTATCTATTCATCCCTCCTGTCTGTGTAAAATTCTTTTTTGTCTCCTGGCAGGTGATCATTTTTTTTCCTAGAAACCAATTAGCTACTAAAATTAAACATGCTCTCTTTAAATGACTCCTTTTTCATAAAATGGCTTTAAAACTGCTTGGTTTCTCGGGATGTGCTGCTGACCCAGTTGTAATCAGATGCGTTGGGGGTCCCCTCGCCCTGTCCCCCGCTGCCCAGCTGCAGCCAGGTGCTCTCCACCTGAAGGCTCTTTGCCAAGGCCAGGCCTCATCTTGGCAAAGCACAACGTCCCTCAGATCCTCAGGTTCTCCTGCCCAAGTGCCCTGATGGCAGCTGGTAGAGTTTTAATCACTGTAAATGCAGGTGACGGGCAGATTAGCCAGGAGAAAGAAAGGTACCTGCTGGTTGTTTTGCAGTGATGTATTGTTTACGGGATTAATGTCCTGGTGGCCAAAGGTGTCAGCTGATATTTATTGCTAGAAGCTGTCTTAGCTGTTCTGGTTCAGCGGCCAGATCCACAGCCACCAGAAACGTGGGGTTTGAAGTGTGAGGCGTCATGTGGTCGTGTGTGTGTGTGTGTGTGTGTGTGTGTGTGTGTGTGTGTGTGTGTGTGTGTGTCTGATAGCACATGTATGTGAGACCCAGACTCTGGGCAAGATGCCCTGCAGGGCCCATCTTGAGTTCTGGTCTGTGCTTCTGAGGGTGTTTGCACATGCCTGAAGGTCTGGAGTTTCTGGGGAGGGATGCATGTCCAGGTATGATGCTCCAGAGGGGGTTGAAAAGGAGGTCATATCTGACAGGCTTGGCATCTGTGAGGAATTGTGTTGCCTACCAGGTGGCTGTAGGCAGTGTGTGTGTGTGTTTTAACCTCAATCCCTCTCCAGCCTTCTAAAGAGGACAGTTTCAAGGTCGCTGTGCCTTTAAGGGAACCTTCTGTCCTTCCCTCTGTCCCCCTGCCTGGTAGGGCTTAAAGCAACAAGAAGCAGCTTCTAAGCCTCTCTACAGACATGGTGTGTATTGCCCCTGCGTGTGTGGAGTAACACCCACTGCAGAGGGTTGTTTTTCCAAAATGAAATTTAATTTAACCCAAGTGTACACTGTCACACTGTAAACACGCTGGGGCACCAGAAGGGTAGCTCATTGAATTAATGCCCTAGCAAAGGTCAGCTCTTAGAAAAAGCCAAAAATGGCTGGAATCCTTCCTGATAGCGCCTCAGTCAAGCCCTGCACCAGGCAGGTGTGTTTATTTTTTCAGAGGGAGTTCCTGAGAATGAATCTCAAGTTCAGACGCTGGCTCCCTCTGCCTCCCTCGCGTGCTCAGAGCCCCCACCCCCACCCTGCACCCTTCCAGGAGGTCACCACCGGCCCACGTGGGCCTCTGGGGCAACGAATCCCTCGAGGAGGTGCCCGCAGTCCCCTCCGGCCTGAGCCCTTGGGACCTTTCTTGCCGCTAACACTGCCTCTCTCTGCCGTTCCCTCCCAAGGACGGCATGAACTGGGTCTGCAAAAACGTCAACGCGAAGAAGAAGTAGCATGGGGACGGTGGAGCCGCAAGAGCCGCGGGAGCCGAAACGCCCTGGAAAGCACTGGTTTGCTGTTTCCTGACCCAATGCTTTTTCATCTGTGCACAGGCACCG
Organism: Microtus ochrogaster; assembly: GCF_000317375.1. Taxonomy (NCBI): domain Eukaryota; kingdom Metazoa; phylum Chordata; class Mammalia; order Rodentia; family Cricetidae; genus Microtus; species Microtus ochrogaster. The sequence goes on along the minus strand of NC_022015.1, from coordinate 74,163,045 downwards.
CTGTGTGCGGAGGGGACAACAGCTTCAGAAGAGCCCTCTCCAGCCGTAGATTTTAACTGATCTCCAAGGTTCAGTATCGTTTTTCAAATAAAGGAATTATATTATTTCCTCTGCATAATTGAAATAGTATTAAATGTCTCAGAGCACATGATTCTCAGTGGGCAAGAGCTTGCGCTGCAGTTTAGACAATTCCAGTGGGCTTTTGTACAAAAGAAGGAAGAAGCCGCTTGTGCTGAGTCCCTTTATTTACTGGCCTGGCCCTGCACTCCCTTGGTGGTTGGAAACCACAGCTTGGCCATGCTGGGCAGGGATTTTATTTATTTATTTTTTTTTTTGTCCTCGCCCCCAACTGAGCCAGGGCTTTAGTCTCTCCAGCAGGAAGCTGCTGGGGGAGGCCAAGAATAGCAGATGATTAAACCATCTTGTCAGGTAGGTAAGATGCTGTATGTAATCCCCACTTTTGGGGTAGGGGAGATCCTTGCAAACTGGTCACCACACAGAAACAACCCCACTCCATTCACCCCCCCCCCAACCTCCCTACCCCTCACTCCTGCCAGCCACGCAGGGAAGCAGATTCTTATGACTTTTGACTGTAATGACATCTGGAATGTAAGAAGTGGGAGGTTTAATTCCAGAAAAATTACAAGGTCCTTAAGAAGCCCTCACTCACACGGAGAGCTCAGGCTAGCATAAACAGGCTTGCTCCAGCTCAGTGGAGCAGGGAGCAGACTCCAGGTTAGCTGACTTCTCCACTGCAGCCCTACAGAGGGGATTTCTAAAGCTCAAAGAATTCTGTGTTTAAATGATCACAATAGGCCGATGCTATCAGATTTTAAAAATAAATGCAGCTTTGCCATGAACCTGCTCCTCTGAGAAAAGCCAGGCAGATCGATTCTGAGAAGAGATCAATTTTTATAGTGCTGGCAGCTAGGTGGTGTGGGGAGGGAGCATTGCTGCTGGGTGAGCATGGGCTGTGCCCAGGGAAGCCGCTAACCCCAGGGTGCTCTCCTCTATCTTTCCAGACTGATTAGGAGGGGTGCAGAGGCCTTCCCCTCCCCCATGGCAAAGGTAGCCTGTTTCCCTGAGCCCTCGGAAGTCCCAGCCTCAAACCCCAAAAGCAGGCCAGAGCAGCGCCTGCTCCTGAATTAAACTCTGTTCTGGGCATGAGCTCAGGGCTTTTCAGAGAATAAATAAGGGACTATCCAATGCTTGGTAGGTCCAAGGAGGCCAGCTGCCTTCTCATCCTGGGAGGTAGCCCTTTCCAAATCCACCGTGGTGTGTGAACTAACAGAAAATGCCACGGAAACCCCTGGTCCATGGTACCCAGCTTATTCTGGACTCTGGAGAGGGAGAAGCTTGGACAGTTTGAAAGGTGGCCTGGGATGAAACCTGTGAACAAAGCCGGGGGGGGGGGTGGCTGTGGTTGCTGCAGACAGCCTTGTAAGGGCTTGCCAGACAAAAGAAGGTGAGGTCTTTACTCCGCTCAGCTCAGAAGTCGTTCCTGCCACCTCTCCCGTCAGCTTTGAAGGGTGGCAGACAGAGCTTTAAGGAGTCAGGAAAGCCCTTTCTCCAGCCTACAGATGGAGCTTTGGCCTTGAGACTTGCACTTCCTTCCAAATAGAGCACCGGGATGCTATCTGAAGGGCTGCGCGCCCTGCTTTGAGGTCTAGCTTTGGAATGCTGCAGAGGGGACTTTGACTCAGGAAGAGCGTGATCTGTAAAATATTTTTAGTCTCTTATGACCAACTGAAGGACCTGTTCTAAAAAGCCCTCCCAGGCCCCAGCCAGCAGGCAGAGCCGCTCGCTCTGCTCTGAGGGAAGCCTCCGTAAATGTCCACATTGCTTCAGCTAGAGACACCAGAGACAACTGTGGCTGTCAAGGCTTTCGTCTTCCCAGTGAGCCCTGTTGCACCCCCAGGGGCTCCCGGGATAGATGAGCAGAGCCTGGAAAATGCAGAGTTTGAAAGCTCCCATTTGTAAAAACAAAATACTTGTAAAGTCCCCTTTCCTCTCTCTCCGTGCCACCCCTGCCCCCTGTGGCCTTAACCAGAGAACAGACTGTGGAGCTAGAAAGGGGATACCCCGCCCCTGTGCCTCCCCCATGACTCCCCCATTCCCGTGGGCCCTGGTAAGACTTTTGCTCTGCGCACCATTGCATCTGAATGTGCAGGGTGCGAGGGCTGAGGCCAAAGGGCAGGCAAAGTCCACAGTGTATACTCAAACCAGCTGTGGGAAAAGCTGAGCCCTCCTTCCACTCTCCCTGTGTGGCTGCTTTTGGCTGGATTCCCTTCGCCCAGTGCAATACACCCTTTCCCCTTCGCTCTCCCTTGGTTACTATGGAAACAAGGGTGTCATTGATGTGGGCTGAGCTGGGGAACAAGTCGGTGCACAGCTGAAAGTCAGCGATTGTGCGGCAGTTAGCTCTGCCCAGTAGAAAAGTCCACAGCCTGAGATGCTGCGGAAGGACAGTCTTGCCACCACCATCCTCCTTCCTCCTCTTCTGTCGCTGGCTTTGGCCATTTCTTCATTCCCCTCCGGACTAACGTGGTGGCTATTTTTAATGCCCCTCTGTGCCCCACCCTCACTGTTGGCCACTCCTTTTCCGGCCCGGCCTGGAGAGGGTGACAGACACCGTGTCACCTCTGCAGGACCAAGTGCCTCCATTCCCATCTGCAGGGGACTGTGATTTCTCCTTCCTCTCCTCCTCGGGATGCTTCTTCCTTTATTTTTAGCTCTGCTCTCCATGTGGTTTCAGGGTTCAGTGTGATCCATCGAAAGGTTCTTTTTTTATAATCCCTTTTGAAAATGATAATCAAAGAAAGGGACGTGGTGTTTGGTCATGTGGAAAGCTCAATGTATAATTTAGATGTCTGTCAAAAACACGACAAACAGAATGTAGCTGGAACGAAGGCAGTCTGGAGTGGGTCGTGTTCTTTGCCGAAGCTCCGGCAGGACCCAGTGGCTCTGCCCTTTTGGAGCACCGCTTTCCTCCAGGGGAGGCTGTGTTCAGAAAGATGTGAATGCCATCACCAGGTAGTGTGGCTCCCCCACAGCTCTGCAGCAGGAGCAGCAAGTCTTCATCAGCATCTCCTTCATGGCTGGCAGCCTTAGCTCCACTCCGTAGCTGAAGAAACAGAGGCATTTCCTTGCCTCAGTTAAGGAATTTGCCAGGACCACAGAACCATTAAGGATTGTTGGAACCTGAAACCTGGGTGCTGTGCCCCCCCCACCCCCGCTGTTTCCAAAGGACAGAAAACAGCAGAACAGCTCGCCTCCCAGCAGTTCCAGCAGCTGCTGCCCCACGCCTGCACCAGGTGTCTCCTCTGATAGCGCTGCTGCCCCCTGGATTCCTGGTGCCCAGGGCTGCAGGCCACAGCAGCACAGTTGCGGGGTTCTTACCTTCCTTTGCTTAGGTTCACCCCTGTGGAGAGACATCAAGAGCGTTATCAGGCACATGCCTGGCTACCAGGGACACTGGCAGTCTCCCAATCACCTACTGCCTGCTACTGAGTCCTCTCGCAGGAAGCCTCCAAAGGAAGAAGAGAATGCCAGCCTTTGGAAGGTGGAGGCAAGAAGTGCAGGACTTCAGGGTAGTGTAGGCTATCTCAAAACCTCAGAAGTCACTTGGTGGTCGGCAGAGGCTCAGGGAGCCGAAAATCTTGTCCTCCCCTTTGCCATCCTACTCATAGGATCCTTCCTACCCCAAAGAACCTGGAACCTACGAGCTGAGCTGCTGGCAGGAGGGGGGAACCAGAGGTGGGAGGAGAGAAAAGGCATAGGATGCTAGATTCTTACAGGACGTTCAGTTCAGCTTCTGTTTTAGTTCACATATTCTCCCCACACACACATCGAGGACGTTTTTGGTTACATTTACCCCCCCCCAGTTGGGCACGTTTTTAGTTCACATAGACCCTCACCCTGTATTGGGGATATTGCTGTAATACTCTGGGAGTTTTAACTGCCATTCTCTTGTTTTGTTTGTCTTTTGATAAACCTGATATTCCTATCAAAGGACTAATAAAGAAACGAATATGTATCCTCAGCCAGGCAGGGGTGGCACAAGCCTGTAATCCCAGCACTCAGAAGCTAACAGGTTCAAGGGCAGCCCAGGCTACATAGCAAGACCCTATTTCAAAAACAACATGAAACAGCTGGCTGGCTGGCCTTTAATCCTAGCACTTGGAAGGCAGAGGCAGGTGGATCTCTGTGAGTTCGAAGCCAACCTGTCGAAAGAGAGAGAGAGAGAGAGAGAGAGAGAGAGAGAGAGAGAGAGAGGAGAGAGAGAGAGAGAGAGAGAGAGAGAGAGAGAGAGAGAGAGGAGAGAGAGAGAGAGAGAGAGAGAGAGAGAAGAAGAGGAAGAGGAAGAGGAAGAGGAAGAGGAAGAGGAAGAGGAAGAGGAAGAGAGCAAATGGCTCAAATGGCTCATCTGGTAAAGTCACTTGTCATCCAAGTCTGGCAACCTGAGTTCCGTCCCCAGAACCCAGTTTGTCAGAAGGAACAAACTGCCTCTACAGATAGTAGACACTTTGTGCCTGGGCCTCTTACGTGTAAAGGAGGGAAGTGCCACCAGGAGGATGCATACATTAGAGTCCCGTGCACAGGCTGTGATCTATGTGAAATCTCTGTAGCTATTACCAAAAATGGCAGACTTTCCCAGGCTCCCAAGACCTCTGCCCCCACTCCATTTCTTCTGACTCTCAAAGCAACACCCAAGCAGGTCTGCCTGCAGCCTTCCCCAGGGGCTGGCAGACCCCACCCCCTCCAGGCTCCAGGGCCATCCCAGCCACACCTCCTGCAATTAGATTTGTAAGTGGGAACAGGCTCTTGTCAGAGGCCCCTGATTGGCTCCAGGCAAAAACACAGTTTAGCGCTCAGTCAAGCTGCATTTTTTGGGCCTTGGTGCCCCCCCCATCCCCCTTAATTGCAATCTGTTCTGTAATTTCTTTTTCCAACACTACAGAACACAGAGAAGCTGCAGCCACCACCAGCAGGGCAGGGAGGGGGGAAAGAGCTCCTGTTCCCCGCAAAGCATCTGCTGGTCCAGCACTTGGTGGATACAGAGATGAGTGTGTGTGTGTGTGTGTGTGTGTGTGTGTGTGTGTGTGTGTGTGTGTGTGCATCTGCTTGTCCAGCACTTGGTGAATACAGAGGTGTGTGTGCGTGTGTGTGTGTGTGTGCATGTGTGTGTGCGTGCGTATGTGTGTGTGCGTGCGTGTGCATGTGCGTGTGTGTGTGTGCATCCGCTGGTCCAGCACTTGGTGGATACAGAGGTGAGTGCGTGTGTGTGTGTGTGTGTGTGTGTGTGCGTGCGTGCATGCGTGTGTGTGTGTGCCAGTCACAGGCATGGACGTGTAGAGGTACAGTCTGCTACCAGCAACCAGACTGTCATGTGTCAGGGTCAGCTGAGGAAAAAAAATGGTGGGGCTGTTATTCTCTTGCTCCAGAAGCATCTTATTTATTAATCTTCATTTAACCCTTGCAAGGACACTATTAACTAAAGATACTGAGTCACGTGTCCAAGATTTCACAAGATGACATAGGAGAAATTTGAACCCAGGCCTGTTGGATTGCTAATCCCAAATTTTTTTTTTTTTTTTTTTTTTTGGTTTTTCAAGACAGGGTTTCTCTGTGGTTTTGGAGCCTGTCCTGGAACTAGCTCTTGTAGACCAGGCTGGTCTCGAACTCACAGAGATCCGCCTGCCTCTGCCTCCCAAGTGCTGGGATTAAAGGCATGCGCCACCACCGCCCGGCCCCAAAATACTTTTTGACTTTTTTTTTTTTAACATTTTTTATTGATATTTATTGAGCTCTACATTTTTCTCTGCTCCCCTCCCTGCCTCTCCCCTCTCCACTTCAATCCTCCCCCAAGGTCCTCATTTTGTTTTTGTTTTTTTTTTTCTTTCAGACAGGATCTTTTTTTTTTTTCTTTTTTCTTTTTTGGTTTTTCGAGACAGGGTTTCTCTGTAGCTTTGGTGCCCATCCCAGTCCCGGAACTAGCTCTTGTAGACCAGGCTGGCCTCGAACTCCCAGAGATCCGCCTGCCTCTGCCTCCCGAGTGCTGGGATTAAAGGCGTGCACCACCACCGCCCAGCCAGACAGACTCTTAATATGTTATCCTGGCTGGCCTGAAATCCATGGACCAGAAGCCTAAAGCTCACAGAGACCCTCCTGCTCAGTGTTGGGACTAACCAGGCTCTTTGGCTCTTTTTGACTTTTTTTTTTTTTTTCCGAAACCTTGGGAGGCAAAGGCAGGTGGAGCTCCAAGTTCGAGACCAGCCACAACCAGAACTACGTAGAGAAACCATGTCTCAAAAAAAAAAAAAGTTTCAAAAGAAAGAACACAGGAATCTCCTACACAAAGAAATACAGAGCTTTTTTTTTTTCTTAGTGTGAAGGGCAGTGTTCCAGGGACAAAAAGCCGCTGCTAAAGAAATGAAATATTAATGCCAACATTGCCGAGAGCAAATGGGGTGCAGGAGTGGGCAGAAGCCTTGGCTGGGGTACCCGAAGTTGGGGACTATCACCTCTTCTAGGGTTTAGATCAATAGCCATCAATAGCCATCGCTGTCCTGAGTTCCCAGAAGAGAAGAGCAAGGCTCACAGAGAGACACATGTGGCTTGGATCCCTGCTGACTCCCAAACCCATCAGTGGCTAGGAGCAGCTGGAGGACAGGCCTCCAAGGCACAGCAAGGTGGGCCCGAGGTGACCTCACTCTTTGCCAGTGGACTTCCCCTGGCTGCTCTTGAGGCCACCTGCAGAGGCGTCAAACAGGACCCAGCTCGACTGTCAAAACAAAAGCAAGCCGCTGGGGTCACCTGTGAGTGGGTCTGGCCTGACTAAGTCTGTTGTCTCCCTTCCAGGTCTTTGGAGCAGCCCCAGAGTCCACTCTGCCTGAGGGGAGGGGAGAAGGAGGGCAGCCTGTAGGACAGATATGCCTGCTGTTCTTCTTAAAAAATAATAAAGGCAGGGGTGTTCTTCTTGAACACGGGGCACAGGACAGACACGCATGGTGGAACAAACACAGACACGACACGGCGGCTCCCACGTGGGTCCACTTTAATGGGGGAGGGAAACAGAAGGGCAAAGGATGTGGGACACACGAGGAAAGGCAGGACGAGAGAGGAGCCTCGTGTGGCCCTGCCTTTTAAACGGGGAGCGCAAGGGTATCTGGGACTATCCCATACCTGCGTGAAGGTGCACGCACAGGTAACCATAGTCCAAGAGGAGTCTGGGAGTTGTAGTTTTTCAAAAGAACAACACCTGCCTTCTCCATACACCCACAGTTTATGCCTTGAGAGCATTCTTGAAAACGGAAGACCAAGGGGCCTGTCATTTGTCCCCATCTTTCTCCTATTGCCTTTGGGCCCACATTGGACGGATTTCACAGTGGCTAGGAGGCAAGGCATCTGCAAGTCACAAACTGAACATCCACTCCTGGTCACCCCCCAATCTATGTCATTAATCTTCCAACCTGTTCTGTCCCACTTCCATCCACTCTTGGGGCTGGAGCCATCAGCCTCCCTGCCTCAGCATCACTTGTCAGAATCATCAAACCACACCAGCACCCAGACAGAGAGCAAGCAGGGCTGATCTGGGGCTTTCCAGTACGGATGGGACTTCCCTTAAGCTCCCAGACTCAGGACTAAAGCAGTCTTCCTGTCACAGATAGCTCTTGGAAAGGAGGGCATCAGCTCTGCTTGTCGCCAGTCGCCCATCCTGAAGCCCAACTCTTCCCCTCAGTTCACGGAGCTCCCACGATGGCAGACTGCATTTCCTCCGGACTCACTTTTGGGCCCCTTTCCCACCCTGAGACCTCCAAGAGCTAGCGGGCCAGTGAGTGGGGCTAAGAAAGAGTGGGAGGAAGCAGCATTCTTTCAATGGCCGGGATGCTGATCCGGGCGGGAGGCTGCGCTTGCACAGCTGCGGGCGGCCCCCTGCCCTGAGTCTGTGAATGGGCCCGGCACCCTCCCGCCTGCCCGAATGGCTCCTGAAACAGTTGCTCCTAATGAACACCAAGCAGGCAGGGCAGCTGTGTGCATTATCCATATGCATGGGGAGGTGTATATTTATCCTCACGTCCCACCCCACCCTGCAGCTGCTGCCATCTCCTATGCCAGGAGAATGAGTGGGCACCGGGGCCCAGGCTCCTCTGGGTCCCCCCCCCCCACTTCCTAGCCTTCCCTCTCCAACCCACACCCACAGCCTTCACTTGACCCATTTAGAGGCAGAAGTGTGTGTGTGTGTGTGTGTGTGTGTGTGTGTGTGTGTGAGTGTGTGTGTGGTGTGTTTGAGTAAGGGAAAGACAGTATGCACACATCATCTCCCCAGTTGGTGCTTTTGATTTCCTCTGAAGCCTCTTGATTGCAGGCATACAATGGCATCATCTTGCTGCCCTGCTCCCTCAGCAGCTTGGGACTCTGTGCTGCCTCCTCCCTGGAGCTGAGATTTTCTGCTGACTCTGGCTGGGCCCAGGGTTGGCGAGTGAGGAAGAGAAGGCCTGATCCAGGCTTCCACCCTTGACCTCGATCCGTTCTGAGCCTTCACATCCGCACTGGCTTGAACTTCCTACTGTCTCCCCACTGGCGGCTTTCTCCCTGTGGAGGTCAGAGCTATTGTGCAAAAAGGCCGTCCCTGCTCAGAAGCCTGCTCTCCAGGCCTTGCTTAGGACTTGCAACTCAAAACAAATGTTTATCGTTTTCCTTCTTTCTTCCTTTTTTCTTCATCTCTCTCTCCTCTCTCTCTTTTTTGTTTTTGTTTGTTTTGTTTTGTTTTGTTTTTGAGACAGGGTCTCCCCAGGTAGCCCAGGCTGGCTTCAAGCTCCCAATCCTCCTGAATCGGTATGGACCGTATTGGATCTACAGGCACACACCAACACCCCTGTATCACTTCTTTTATAAACTTTTGACTATGGACTTCATACAGACCTTCTGTTCTAAATGAGCTCTCCTCCCTGCCCCCCACTAGCTCTAAGAGGGAACTCCTCCAGAAGCTGCTGCCCCTGCTTTGTGCCTGTCTTATCTCCCCTTGAGGACTGGATTAAGCCCCATCTTCCTAGAAGGTGAGGTTCACACCGACTTAGTGTAGGACCTTGGCTTTCATGCCCTCATCCATTGAGCAAGTGTCTCATGAGTAAAGCTCATGGCCTCTGGTCCTGGAGCTGTTCCCCCACTGCCTGATGACCTCATCACCCATGGCCCTGTTCCTCCCCCACTCTTTCCAACCACATTCGCACCCACCCCCTGCCCTTCCTGCCTGTGCTCCTTTCTTCTGCCTGCACTGCCATGGCTCCAAAGATCTCCAGATCTTGCCCCATGGCATTCTTGAAGTTTTCTGCTCAGTTTTTACCATCTTGGTAAAGCTTACCCATCTCCCTATACTAGAACTTCCAGCCGGGTGGTAGTAGCGCACACCTTTAATCCCAGCACTCAGGAGGCAGAGGCAGGCGGATCTCTGTGAGTTCCAGGCCAGCCTGGTCTACAAGAGCTAGTTCCAGGCCAGCCTGGTCTACAAGAGCTAGTTCAGGACAGCTAGGGCTGAGACACAGAGAAACCTCTCTACCCTTTCTCACATTCCCTGCCCCCCCCCACTTGTTTTTATTTTCCTTTGTGGTATTTGTCACCAGCCCAAGGTTATTTATTTATTGCTTGTTATCTGTCCCTGCCTCACCAGCTCTAAGGTGGACAGAGTTCGTGTTCAATTACAATATTCTAACCCTGGAGCGATGCCCAACACCAAAAGGATCTCAGTGGATATTTGCTGCATGACTGACTGAATGAATGAATAAAGGCCCAGTGCTAGACTCTGAAACATCAAAGATGACTAATATTGCATATTTCCACTGAGAGTCATATCCTATGTTAGAGACGTTAAACCCTGAAGCCTGTACCCTGGCATAGAAGCCACAATTAGATATTTTTCCTTTGTCCCCTTCCTTCCTTCCTTCCTTCCTTCCTTCCTTCCTTCCTTCCTTCCTTTCTTTCTTTCTTTCTTTCTTTCTTTCTTTCTTTCTTTCTTTCTTTCTTTCTTTCTTTCTTTCTTCCTGGCTGACCTCAAACTCATAGAGGTTCACTTACCCCTACCTCTGGAGTACTGGGATTAAAGGCGTGAACCACCACCACCACCTGGCTTAGGTTTTGTTGGTTGCTTGGTTTTGAGGCAGGGTTTCTCTGCAGCTTTGGAGCCTATCCTGGATCTCGCTATGTAGACCAGACCGGCCTGGAACTCACAGAGATCCTCCTGCCTCTGCCTCCAGAGTGCTGAGATTAAAGGCATGCACCACCACCTCCTGGCCTGGCTTTGCTTTTGTTTTTAATTATATGTATTTTAATTATACATAATATATGTATAAATATGTGCAGAGGTCCTTGAAGCTAGAGTTGCAGACACCTGACATGGTTGCTGGGACTTGAACTGGGACCCTCTGGAGGAACGCTGAGCCACTGACCACTCTCTACCCGTGAATCACAATTAGAATACCAAGGAAGACAACCACATGCACGAGAGTCTGGTTAGCCCAAGAGAACACGAACCTATGATTGTTTCCGGTGTTTGAAAGCTAGGCCAGCGCCAGCTCTGGTCATTCACAGGCACTATCTTACTGCATCTCCATCCCCCTGTTGTGGAAATAGGGTTGGTGGAGCTACACTGCAGGGTCTAAAGTTCAAAGCCACTGGGACATGGAACCATGTGAACCATTGGAAGATGACCCGAAGTGTATGGTTTAGTGGGTACCACCTAGAGAGCTACAGCTGGCAGGGGTGGTTAACTGGTAAATATCCCTACTATGCTACAAGCTGTCCATTGTGTCTATGCCTACTTCTGTTTGATGCCCTGCAGCAGGGACACACATGGGCAGTATTTAATACCAACATCCAATCGACAACCAGGACATCCACTCCCTGTCAGTTTTCTCCTAGGTAGACCAGAAGTCCACATCACTCTTCACACTCTGTTCTTGGAAACCCTTCCCCCTATTCCAGTTCTGACCTGTAATTTGAGATGGTGTCTATGTCACCCCTCACCTCCATTCTATAAGTGGAACATCATAACCCTACATATCTCCTGTCTTGCCTCAATGTAAATAACAAAACAGAACCCGGGGCACAGAGCAGATGGTTCCCCTTTTAAGAAAGACACCATTACTGAAGATCTAATGCAAGAAGTCGTAAATAGCCCAGTTTGCTGCAGAAACTCCCAGTTAGAGAGAAACTAAGTACATGCAATTGAAGAAAACTGGTCTTCCGTGGAGGAGACGGGGTAAGTCCACTGCCTGGCCAAAAGCAGCCCTGGCTTGCAAAGGCTTCCCCAATGCCCACAGGTCTACTCCCCAGATTTCTACTTTCACTGTGGAAGGGATGTCTTGGGGCTCCCAGCCGTCTGCAAGGTTAGCTCATCAGAGACTACCGAACTACACCTTTCCTTGAAGGAGAAGAATGGTTTATGTGTGCAGAGAGAGAAACATGAAGAAGAAAGGAATGTTCTTGGGGCCAGGCCCTTCTGGTTAGGTATTAATCCTCCTCTTAACTTTCAACCCTAACTACCCCTACACCACTTCCTGATTGGTTTCCCATTTCCCCTTGCCTCCAAAGAAAATTCTAGAATAATAGCTTTTTGTTTGTTTGTTTTTGAGACAGGGTTTCTCTGTGTAACAGTCCTGACTGACAGCCCTGAACTCACTCTGAAATCCTCCTGCCTCTACCTCCCAAGTACTGGGACTAAAGGCATGTGCCACCATGCTCCGCCAGTTGGCCCTCTTAATTTTTTTTTTTTTTTTATTTTTTGAGACAGGGTTTCTCTGTAGCTTTTGGTTCCTGTCCTTGAACTAGCGCTTGTAGACCAGGCTGGCCCCTAACTCACAGAGATCCGCCTGCCTCTGCCTCTGCCTCCCGAGTGCTAGGATTAAAGGCGCGTGCCACCACTGCCCGGCTCTCTTAATTAATTAATTAATTAATTAATTTTTTTTTTTCCGAGGCAGGGTTTCTGTGTGGCTTTGGAGCCTGTCCTGGAACTAGCTCTTGTAGACCAGGCTGGTCTTGAACTCGGAAAGCTGCCTGTCTCTGCCTCCAGAGTGCTAGAACTAAAGGCAAACACCACCATGCCAGACCTTCCTTCTTTCTTGCTTTGTCCTGTTTGGGTCTGAGACAGCCCTCTAGGTAGACTCTGCTGATCCTTCTATCTGCCTTGTGCTGATATTACAGGCAAGCTCCACCAGACCATCTCTGGAGGAGGTAACTCTTTCTAAAGCTCTTCCAAGGAACACTTCTCCCAAGCCTCGCAGGGACACCCTCTCCAGGACCAGCTATCCAAGAGCCCCTGGGTATACCAGCTCCACCTCCTTGTACTCCGCATTCCTGGTATTCTTTATTGATAAAGGAGAGTGTCAACACTACCCTCCCTGCTGGCCCTCCTCCCCAGGAATTTACAGGGTGTAGAGGTCCAGTAGGGGATCTCCCAGGGGCTTGGTGCCCTCCCGAAGTTGTTAACCAATAACCCCACCCTCAGCCGGGGAGAAGGTGATTGAGATCCGGTTTGATGACTGAGCTCTGAGTGGGAGGGTGTGAACTGGGTTTGGGAGGAATTCAGAAGTTAGAATGATGGGGTTTCCACATGGGAAAGAGTCTGAGATGACAGAGCCAACCCTTTGCAGGGTGCCCTGGGCCCCAAGGTGTCTTTTGAAACTGGAAGGTTTTTTGTTTTGCCTTTTTATTTGTTTGTTTGATCTTGAGTCTGGGGGTCAAATGCTTGGAGACAAGGGACAGAGGAGAAGGCTGCCCCGGGTCTTGCCCCCAGTCCACCCCCCAAGCCAGGAGACGCTTCCGGCAGTGGCGAGCCCCCCTCCCTGCCCTGCAGCTGTTCTCCAGCTGCCCAGCCCCACCCTAAAGACAGCTGGGAGAGGCTGCGGGAGGGGGCGGGAGCCCGCCCAGCTGCTGGCGCTGGCTGGGTAGGGGGAGGGTTGTGACATGAAAGAGCCCTGGCAGGCCAGGGTGGCGGAGGAACCTCCCACCCACCACAGCCCTCCTCCTGTTGGCTTCCTCGCGGGTTCTGCACATCTGGGCCACAGGAGCCACCGCCCCCGATGGGGGGTGGTGGAGAAAGGTTGTTGCCTCCCAGCCCTTCCTGGAAAGGGGAGGCGTGGTGGCCTCTGAGAAGGGGTGAGGGTCACAGGAGCTTGCTTAGGGGGCAAAGCACCTGTGGGGACCCTAGGACTCTGCCTGTCACTCCACATAACCATAGGGAAGGTTCCTTTCTGCTTTCCTGAGTAGGCCTGCATCCTGGAGGGAGGGGGGTACTTAAGCCCTTCCTGGGCCCCCTCTGCCCCTCACTCTGTTGGGAGGTGGATGACAGCTGCTTCTACAAAGCCAGGACAGCTGGGTAGCTAGGGACAGCTGGATGGAGTTTTCCCTGCTTCTCTGGCTGCCCAAACAGGCTCTGGGCCACAGCTGTGTAGTTGATTGTTGGGGTAGGCCTCAAAGGGGGGTGGGGGTGGAGTTCCAGTCTAACTTACCCTCAGTGATATCCCCTCCATGTCTCAGTCTGATGAATGCACCTGGAGAAAAGACCCCTTCCCCCCATTAGCCAAAACAAACTGGGCCAAGTGGGAAAGAAATTAGGCGGCTTTGTGTCTTGGCTTCCAGCTCTTGGCATGGAGGATGTACCAGGGCTCCCGCCCAGCTAGACAGGGAGACAGGGACAGATGGGAGTGAGGAGTCTATCTGCCCAGCAAGATCCTCCTGCCACAGACATCTGCCCGTCCCTTCAGCCCCAAACAGGTGCAGAACCTGGGCAGCTAGCTGTTGTCACAAGTGCTCCTGGCTCTGGTTTCTGGCCAGCCTAGGGAAAGAGAAGCCACGAGGAGGTAAACTGCTAAACTCCCTGCTCCTTCTCCAGCACACCAGGATAAGGGGAATGGCCTGACCCTTTCTTCTCACTGGGCCTTCTGTTCTTCTGAGAGGTGGAGTGACGTCACAAGGACCTTGGACACTAAGGCTCCTTACTCACATTGCCAGGCTTCCTGATTCCACCCAGACCAGGGGTAGGGTGTGGGGGGAGACTAGGTACCAGCAAAGTTCTGTTCCCTTACTAGTCAGAGAAAACGTGTGGGTTCACTTTAAGGGATGCAAAACAGGCAGCTGAGCCAGGCATGGTGACACATGCTTTAATGCCAGCTCTCTTAGAGACAGAGGCAGGCAGATCTCTGAGTTCCAGGCCAGCCAGGGCCACACAGAGACTTGTTCCCAAAAGCAACCAACCAACTGGCAGCTGAGCAGAGAACCTTCCATAAGAGGGCCAGCCACCAATCCCAGCACCCAGGACTTAGGGGAATCTCCAGTTCAGGCTGGTTAGTCTCAAAAGCAAAGATCAGGAGCCTTGGTGTCCTCAAGGAAGTACTGGGCAGCAGGGAGCCCTTTTCATACCCTGGGGTCTGCAGTCACCACCAGGTTTAGGAATGGAAACTCCTGGGTTTTCAGCCTTTTAAACCCCTTTATCCCCTCCAGGGCCAAAGTCCCAAACCATCAAAGGAGCCCAATAGCCCCTTTCCCTGGAACAGGGCCTATCTGAGCCTGCAGCCCTGTACAGTGCCTGGCATATAGCAATGCTCAGTATTTGTGGCTAGAAGGCAGGTAAACTTTACAAGACTCAAAGGTGTTTTTCTTCACCTATCTTTGCTAGAAGCACATTGGCAGAAGCTCAGAGACGCCAGGGGGTTGTGGTATGGGAGGCCTTCCGCAAACATTTGTCAAAGGAACCCAAGGTGAAGAGCAGATGCAGTTGGGGCCCGAGGAAGTGATATTTACAGGTCTGGAATTGTTTCTAGACCCAGGAGGGCAGAATCAAGGGAGAGTGGAGGCTACAGCCTTGGAGTGCCCCGTGTGTAGAGTACCTATGGACTCTAGGCCTGGGGGTGCCAATGGGGTAAGAGCAAGGCCAGGGCAGGGCAGGGCCATCATGTTTATTAGGAGGTCGGATTTCAGTGTGTGCGCTCTGGGCAGATTACAGAATACCCGTATCTCGAGAACAGGAAGTCCACAACTCATACAAAGTGCTCACTATAGGAAGTAGCTGTGTCAAAATCCAGGTGAGGACCCAAATCCGGGCAGCCCCTCCTCCACCGACCTCAACAAGGGCTGTGCTATTGTTTTTATTCATTATTTCTTTTATTTCTCTTAATTATTATTAATATTATTATTATTTGCTTTCGCTGTGGTCACTATCATTGGCAAAGTCCTTTCTTCACCTTTCCTGGACTTGGGGCTCCTGGCTTTAGATTTCCACTCAGGCTGAATGAAGGTGCCAAAGATGCTTGAGATGTGGCCTTACTCCGTCTGGGAACGCGGTGAGAAGGAGGCAGAAGAAATCATTCTTGGTTTAAAAAAATTAAAAAACAAAACAAAAAAACTCCACAATCTATAGGTCATTCTTTACTCCATCAGTGATCAAACTGCCCAGAAGAAAAATTGGAGGGAAGAGAAGCAGACCAGTGGGCACTGGGCCGTCTCCTAGGGTAAATGAGGAGAGTTGGCATCCCAAGGCTTCTTCCAGCCATGGGAGTGGGTTTTTAAAAAAAGAAAAGAAAGAAAAAAAAAAAAAAAAAGAGTTCAGTGCCTCGAGAAAGACACTGTTCCAACTTCAGGGCCACCTGCAGCCCCTACCCAGGCCAGCTCCCACCAGCACCTCCTCATCCAGGAGATGAATAATTAAAAAAAAAAAAATCAAAACAAGGTCCTAAATAAAACAAAACCAAATGGAAAAGACCTGGAGGAATGGAGGAAGGAAAGAGGGCAGAAAGAAGGGCAGGTCTCTGAATGTGTAATTCCCGAGCCTCCGGGGCTGGGGGTAGGGTCCCCAGCGTCCACTGCCCGCTTGGCGTTAGCTCGTCACATAGTGTTTGGTGGATGGCTGCCCATACACCCTGTAGAAATCCTGGTGACCAGGTTGCTGAGAAGCGTCGAGCCAGTCTCTGACTGCCAGGCCAGGAAGGGACTGAGGGACGGAGGGTGTGGGTGGAAGTGGGTGTGAGTATTCCTGTGAGGGTACTGTCCAAGGGAAGTGGCCGGATCGGGGGTACGGCTGGTGGCCACCATGGTTGGCCACGGAAGAACAGTAACAGTTGTCCACGGAACAGACGAGAATTTTGCGGCCGCCATACTGAGGAAGCATGGGCTGCTGGGTGGCAGAGCCATTGGGGTACTGCGACGGGGGAAACACAGGACTTGAGTGTACTGGCTGGGCACCACCCGGCAGAGCCACCAAGTGTTGTGTGGAGCTGCAGGGCCCCAGAGGTTGCCCAGACTGGCCCTCGCCGCTGGCTGTGCCCGCTGCCCCATACTGGCTGCCCACAGGACCGGATGACGTCTCAAGGAAGCTGGCCTCCGGGAAGGCTGTCGAGTGCTTGCGTTTCTCTGCCCCAGAGCTGTTCACACCACAGGGGTACAGGGGGACGCTCTGTAGGAAGGGCACCGGCGTGCTGAAGGAACCTGTGGAGAATTTGGGGTAAATGCGGCTGTGAAGCGCCAGCCCAGACAACTCTGGTTCCTTTCCCATGTGGGACCTGAACCCTTACGGGTCCAAATACATGACCTCTTGGTTTGTGTTTACTATTTTCATTTCCTAGCTGAAAGAAACAAAAAAACAAAACAAAACAAAATAAACAAAAACAAAAAACCCCAAAGCTCAAGGAAATGTAATGTCACTTGCCCAAGGTCCCACACCTGTGTGCGAAGCTACGCTGCCTCTTGGAGACGGCAATGGCATTTACCCCTGCCCAGAGGCATCACCCTCACCTTCTAGCATCTTCCGCAACTGCTTCTCCTTCTTGGCTACCTCGTTCAGGAAGAGCTTGGAGTTCAGGTGGCCGATCTTAGGGGGAGAAAGGCTGCTGCCCGTGCAGGTCTGGGTCCTGGGGGCAGTGGACGGGGCGTCTGTTGTGAGGAGGCCCCAGTGAGCCTGCCCTACCTCCCCACCAGTGGGGATGGCCCTCTCTGCCCTCCCTCAGATAAAGGGTCTGGAGGCCTGGGGACTAACAGCTCACCTGTCCATTAGGATCTTCACAGACTTGGTGTTCTGCAAGGAAGGAAGGAAGGCAGAATCAGTCAATGGGAACGGCAAGGCAGAACAGCTCCATTATTGAACGCTCGCTATGCTACCACCTTGGCATGGTTTCTGCTGTTTGAAACAGGGTCTCATGGATCCCTAGGCTGGTGTAGAATTAAGTATTAGAATGACCTTGAACTATCCTGCCTCCACTTCCCAGTTCAGAATTCCAGGAGCGTGTGGTAACAAACCTAGCATATGGTACTGAGGATCAAACTGAGTTTCATGTGTGCTAGGCAAGTACAGTACAATCTGAGCCACATTCCCAGCCAGGCACTGCTTCTTCTTTGTACCATTATATCTGGGAGAGGGCTCCACAAATCCCTTCCATTTATTTATTTATTTATTTATTTATTTATTTATTTATTTATTTATTTATTTATTTATAAGCTTTCTTTTATGTGCATTAGTGTGAAGGTGTCAGATCCCCTGGAACTGGAGTTAGACAGTTGGGAGCTGCCATGTGGGTGCTGAGAATTGAACCCGGGTCCTCTGGAAGAGCAGATAGTGCTCTTAACCACTGAGCCACCTCATTAGTCCCTTCCCTTTTATTATTTATTATTTTATAGCCCTAGATGTCCTACAATTCCCTATGTAAAGCAGGCTGCTCTGGAACTCAGATATCCTTCTGCCTCTGCCCTTTGAGTGCTGAGATTAAAGGTGTGTACCACCCAGTCCAAAAGGCCTTTGAAATCTGGCTACATCTGGATTTCAGAAGGAAGCAAAGATATCCGTATCATATATGATCACATATTTCATATGATCCAAACAGGACCATAGTCTGGCCCAACACTTCTATTGCAACCTGTTTAAATTTTTTTTACCATGTGAAACACAGAAAGACCCCTAATTGCCCATGTCAGTTCTACCCAGTATTCACTGTTAAATGAGGTGCCAAATCTTTGTGTTGTTTCATTTTTGGAGCTTAAAAAAATCTGGAATAATAGATAAAGGATGGTGGACTGATATATGTAAAGGCTCAGGGATCTATGACTTGCCTGAGGTCCCCAAACAAGGAAGAGCAGATGGACAGAGTGGCTCCAAAGGCTAAGGGAGGTGAGCCTGCTGCCTGGAAGCAGCTGGGGGACAGTTGCACAGAGTGGTCCCCAGACCCACCTTCATGAAGCTGACATCCTCTGTCTTATCGAAGAGAAGCTGCAGGGAGCCCAGCAGCTTCTTGGCCTCCTGCATGCGTTCCCCAAGGTGCAGCGCCTGCGCCGCGTTCTCGCTGCAGAACTTGGCTTGCGCCTTGTCTAGGACCTCTACTGTTTGCCGCAAGTCCTCATCCAGCAGCTGGTGAAGCTTTTCGTACTGCAGCCGCACCTCTTCCTTCAGCTGGCTCACTTTCTCCTGCAGAGACGGACGAGGATGAGCAGGCACACGAGCAGAGTGACTTCAGCCTGATGTCACTACCCCAATCCCATTTACTTTCTGGTTTTCTGAGATAAGGTTTCTCTGTATAACAGTCCTGGCTATCCTGGGACTTGCTCTGTAGACCAGGCTGGTCTTGAACTCATGGAGATCCGCCTGCCTCTGCTTCCTGACTGCTGGGATTAAAGGTGTACACACACCCCAACCCAATTTCTGAGACCCTCTGGCTTCTGAGGGTAACACATGACCTGCCAAAGCCCTAGTCATAGCACTGGGCTCTGTGCCAGCCACACTAAAACCAGTGGGATTCCAACTCACCTAAGATCCTGCACCCCATTTTCCCATTACCCCCATACTGCCTCAGGGATTACTACCTCCACCAGGCGCTTGTCCGACTCAAGCTTGTAGAGCTGGTCCTCGATGTCCTGCTCTCGCTCCTCCAGCCGCTCCTGCTGCTTCATCAGCATCTTCTGTAGAGACAGTTAGAGGAATGGTGGTGTCAGAACGGGGTGCGACTCTAGCCTTTCCAGCCACGCACCATTCCTCCTTTTTGGTAACAGACTCAAGATGACCTAAAACCCAGCCACCCTCCCCCGTCCTCACGCAGGCCCAGGACCGGCTTGTACACCAAGCACTTGTAGCCGTGCTTCCTGTGCTTCCATCATCTCATTATATCGAGAAGGGGGTTCCTCTAATCACCCCACAATGCTGGGAAGTAAGTACTGTATTAGGATCCTCATTCACAAAAGAAGAAACTGAGGCCTAGAGAGGTTGCACCATCTGGCCAGTGGAGAGGACGAGATGGCTCAGTGGTGAAGGATGCCTACTGCTCTTACAGGAAACCCAGGGTATGGTTCCCAGCACCCATGTCAGGCAGCTCACAGGTGGCTCAGGGACACCTGACTCCTGGCCTTCGTTGGCACATGTGCACGCACACCCACACACACACACACCCGCATACACACACTACAATTAAAAATAAACATATATCTTTGAAGTTATATAGCCAGCCAGTAATGGGCACACACCAGGTAATATGGCAGGAGGTCTGAGTACCCAAGCCAGGCTACTTTTCCCTGGGGGCACCATCTTGAGTGGTGCACCCTAAGATGCAGTGGGTCAAACAACCTTCCAAGGTGACACAGGCTCTTGGCCTCACCTTCCATTTGTCCTTTTCTATGGTGCAACAACACAGCCACCTCTTCCTTGTTCCCAAGGCTGAGCGCTGGCCTCAGGAGTGAGTCCTTGCTAGTTAAGTCTCTCAGCTCCCCCCCTGGCGAGACCAGGAGAGAAAGACCCTGCTGCTCCCAAGAACCATCCGCTCACAGCCAAACCAAGCTGCTTCCCCAAGTTCTTTCCTTAGAAATTTAATTCACTAATTGTATTTTTTTTTTTGCACGATTGTCTTGCTTGTAAATCCATGTGCACAAAGTATGTGTCTGGTGCTGGCCAAGGTCACAGGGCTTGGGTGCCCTGGAAATGGAGTTAGGGATGGTTGAAAAGCCACCATGCCGTACTGGGAATTGAATGCAGGTCCCTCTGCAAGAGTGACAATTGCTTTTTTATTTCTCCCCTTCCTTTCCCACCTCCAAACACGCCTCTTCAAACAAGGTGTCTCTTGCTCAAGATGACTGCCAACTTTCAAATGTTGCAGTATGGCCAAGAACGATCTTTTACACATGACTTCCAGCCTCCTGAGTGTCAGGTAAGTACAGGCAAGAGTCTTGGCTGGGGCAGATTCTCAGTGTGCCTCAAGAAGGCTCGGTGACCCCTGCATCTCAGGGACCTCCAGGGCCGCTCACCAGGACTCTTCTTTCTGTCACTGTCTGGGAGCCAACAATGCTTCACCTTTGTCTGCTTTCTGAGGAACTTTCTATGACCCCTGTTTGTTCTGAGTCGGTGCAGGTCCCTTCCTATCCTGGTCACATGATGGGCTGTCACATCCTGCCCTACTCAGTAGCTGTGTTCTTTAGTATAGTGGCCACTTTTTACACTGACGTTAATAGAAAATAAAGTAAACCAGATAGATATGGTAGCACAAGCCTGTAACCCAGCATGCGGACACAGAGCCGAGACAGGAGGGTTAGGAGCTGGAGCCAGCATGGGCTACATAGAAAGATCCTGACAGAGGGGGTGGGGGGAAGGGAGAGGGAGAGGGAGAGGG
>NC_022015.1:74133433-74142318 GCF_000317375.1 Microtus ochrogaster | reverse complement strand
GAGAGAGAGAGAGAGAGAGAGAGAGAGAGAGAGAGAGAGAGAGAGAGAGAGAGAGAGAGAGAGAGATAACTGAGCACCGCTTGGGGTTTTCAGTAGCACCGGACCTCATTGCCAGTGATGACAATGGCTACATGTAGCCACTAACGGACACAAAATGTTGCCACTCTCAGGAAGTTATGCGACAGCTCTATACTAGAATCTCCATGTCTGCTAAGCAGGTGTGCTACCACTGTTAATGTGGGTTCACAACCCTGCGGCTGGAACCCAGGGGCCCTGCACAGCTAGGCAGGGCCTCTACCACTGCTCTCCATCTTCAGCTCACATTCTGGTGTCCCGTCCAGTCCCTCTTGGCACACACCCAAAATACCAGCATTAGTAAGGCTGAGGCAGGAGGATCGCCAGAAGTTCAAGGCCAGTCTGGACTACAAAAGGAAGAGAGTGGTAGTGGCAGCAAATAGGAACTGGGTGTTAGCTAGGCATGATGGTGCAAGCCTTAGTTTCTGCTCTGGGGAAAATCACAAGTTTGAGGTCATCCTTGGTGAAAGGGAGACCCTATCTCAAAAAAAAAAAAAAAAAAAAAAAACTTTATGGCTGTGGCTGTCCTCTGCTTCCCTTCAAAGGCCTCAGGACCTGGTTACTGTTGAATACAGAAACATCCAGGAGGCGAGCATAAAGTTCTGCAGAGCAGCCCTCAGACCCTCAAAAGTGCCCACCAGCAAGGGGTGCTTTTCTTCCTCTGTGGGGGCCTTCAGTCTCACCATGTAAATCCTATACTCACACCACACCAAAGCTAAGCTCCTAACAATTCCATCCTCACCACCCCTACCCTCCCTTCTTATAAATAGAAATGGGGAAACCAAGGCCAGCCAGACTTCCGGGCCTTCGGGCAAACCTGTTCTATGGAGGTTGCTCGCCTAGAAACAAAGAATCAAGATGTTAAGGGCAGGAGTTAGGGTAAGCGTGAAGGCTCCCCTAAGCTAAGAGAGCCTGGAGTTCATCCTGCCTGGCTCTTCCTCTTTAGCGACCCAGCAGACCCTGCCCTTGTCAGCCAAAGGTGCCCAGAGCACTGCCTGATATACACATGCGCACGCATGCGCGTGTCCACATACACACGTGTACTTACAGCAACCTGGGCCCTGAGACCCTTAGTGTACACATGTTTGCACCCAATGCCCTACACAAGACTGGATCTTTGGAGATCCCAGACAACGAAGGGGTCCGAATAGAAAGCTTTCCTGGAGACTGTTTCAGGGGTTGGGAGTACTAGCTGTTTGGGTAGAGGACCAGGTTTGACTTCCAGCACTAATGGGCTCACAAGCATCTGTAACCCAGGTTCCTGGGGTCCCAACACCTTCTGGCCTCTGCAGGTACTGCACACACACAGTACACCTACATACAGGCAGGTAAAACGCGCGCGCGCGCGCGCACACACACACACACACACACACATTTTTAAAAAGCTTCACTGTGAACAGGAGGCCTTCTTCCCTCCCCTATACGACAAATGGGGCTCAGATAGCATGCTGGCGGCCTATGTTATGGGCATAGGTGTGACCCTGCGGGAACAAAGCACCCCAGATAGAAACCAGGATCCAGGCGGTCTGTCGGCTTGGCCCTCGCCACTGCAATCTCTCACCCGTCTGCCCGCCCAAGTCATGGATGACCAGGGCCATAAGCAGATGAGGGAGCGACTAGGGCTGAATCCCGGGGGAAGGAGACAGATACAGCCAAAGGTTCCCACCAACCCTCCCCTGGCCAAGAAAGATTCTTACCCTGACAGTCAGTGAGAGCTCCTCCCCCACCCCAACTGAGGCCCCCATCCCCCAACTCCTGCCTAGTCCAGTACAGCTTAGCCTCCTAACCTCTCAGGCACTCCCCGGAAGCACTCCTGTTGGGGAGCCTAGGGTCCCGCCCTCAGCGGGAAGATGTTGGGTCCAGCCATGGCCCAGTGACAACAGTAGCCCCAACAGGTAGGTGGGTCTAATTTCCCCTCCGCCACCTCAGATGTTTTCCGGTCTGCTGTAAGAGAGAGGGCAGGATGAGGAAGGAAGCTCACAGTGAGACCTGCAGGGCAGGCAGGGCTGGGAAAACCCCTTCCCTCAGCTTCCCTGCAGCCAGGGGGCAGCCAGCGAGGGGCGTGACTTCAAACACTGAGATTGGCAGGAGGAAAACCCACCTGCTGCCTCTTCACCACACCCACACCGATCTACCAAACCAGAAAATCAGATGGGCTGAGCGTGGTGGCCGGCCCCTTTAACCCCAGACTTGAGAGGCAGAGACAAGGCGATCGATCTCTGTGAGTTCGAGGCTAGCCTGGTCTATATGGTGGGTTCTAGGATAGCCAGAGCTACATAGTGAGACCCCGACTCCAGGAAAGGCCTCCCAAAACAGGGGAGCAGTGACTTTCCAAACTGACCCTGGCCCCCTATAAGTTCCCTGAACTGTGTGTTAGGAGGGGAACCATATCTAGTCTAGAAGCAATGGAGGGAGCAAGGACTCTGGAGGAGTCCCCCAGAGCAAGCCCCCCTAGAATTGTGAGCTTCAGGCATTCTGGGATCTATTGGGCCTATGAAGAACTCCTGTACCCTCCACGGTTCCAGGGCACCATGCATCTCAGACCTGCTTCCATGCCTTGGTGGCCACCCAACCAAGAGGGGTATTCACAGGGCCTAGCTCCTGTCCTGCCATCTCAGGTGCCTCTGGAGCCTGGCCAGCTAGGCCCTGGTGGTATTTTGCTACCAGACTAGATCAGGCAGATGGGTGAGGTTTGGAGAGTAAGGGCTGTATAAAAGTTAATAAATAATAATAAACCCTCAAGTCAACCTTGAAGAAAAGGAAGGTCAAAGGAGATTGGGCTGAGGGCCAGGGCACAGGCAGGCCCTAGGTTTCCAGGCAAGGCCAAGGTTGGCTCCAGCAGCCCCTATAGCAAAGGTGAGTAGGGTGGGGGACCAGAAAGGGGCTGGGCTGTTGGAACAGGACTTGCTCAGATCAGGCCAGCACTTAGAACCTTGTGGGACTTTCTTCCTAACCTAAGCCCGTATCCCAGGACCCAATCTGACCTGGCTCCATGGGCGCAATCTCCTCTCCCCGCCAAAAAAGTCCCCCTCCCCTGCCACAGGGCTTGCTTTGGATACCATGTGAGAAACCAGAGATAAAGGGTGGGAGGCACAAGAGTCAGGGCAAAGAGAAAGCTGGAGCCTCAGCGATCCCCACAGGCCATCAGCATGAGAGGGCTTCCCAGCCGCAGAGTCGAATTAGCTTTTGCTGCGCACAGAGCAGCCTCTGGGGCAGCAGAACAAAGAGGCGAGAGAGAAAGCCCCCCTTTGTCTGGGTTTGAATGCCAGGCCAGCCAGGGAGGAAGGCTTTCCCAGAGCCAGGGATGAGGCTGGTCAGACTTGCTTGCTCAGCCCAGGGCAGAGGCCCAAGTGGGGCTGCCCACCCAGATCCTCCCCACTCTCCAGCTCTGCAGCACCTACTGGGGCTCCCTCTCACCTCCAACACCCGCCACAGGCAACGGCTTACCCTAAAGTGGATCCCTTTCCAAAGATCCCCAGGTAAGAAAGTCACAAGCCCCCTGGCAGGTTCCCAGCCCACCTATTACCTGAGGAAGCACTTGGTAAGTAGCAGTCTGAACAACAAAGTCCAGGGAAATTCACAAACCACTACATCCCATCCCCTCTCACCTGACACCCACTCCCAAAGACACAAACACATGAGCACACTTCTGTTCCCAACTCTACAGCCACACAGGAAAGTAGTACCTAACTAAGTCAGTCATGCCCACATCCTTTCCTTGAGATACTCGTGTGGGGGGAAAACAGTTCCGACAGACAGACACAGACACACACAGAGTCCAGAACTGTAAGCTGGGAGTGTGTAACAGGCTCCTGGCTGTGGCAGCAGGATGCTGCGGTAGAGGCAGGAGATTGCGCCCCTGCCTGAGGCTTCCCTCTTAGGACCCAGGGAGGAGGCCAAAGCAGACCCCTTCTCAAAGGATTCAGGATGACCATGGAAGACAGTACCTGTGTACCTCACACCACACACCCTTCAATGCACACACAGCTTCCCCACCCTGCCTGCTATTGGCAGAGGGAGCAGAGGGTCTGAACTGCTGGGATGGGGCTGTGACCACAGCCCCAGCTTAGCAGAGACCTCTAGGCCACCCTCTCACAAGAACAGAGCACCCTCACTCCAAGCAACTACTAACGCCAGCAGTGGGGACCCCGCTCCCCAGAGAGCACACAAACCACACAAGCGCAAGCACACATATCTGCAAAGCCACACACACATGGCCACGACTTCTCTTGGGTCTGCACTATGTTGAGAGAGGTCTTAAGAGTACTCCCAACTCCCATCAGCCCCCTATTACTAAGGTGAACCCCTAAACTTAGAGGCTGGAAGGGATTATGTCCATTCAGGATTGCTGGGCCTGAGCCCATGGAGGTCTCAATCCTGGGCCCACAGCTCAATTGGAAAACACTTCAAGGCTATAGGTATGTCCCAGAGAATGATCTTGAGGCCCATCTGGTTGGCATCCAGTCCTCTCAAAGGCAGAGTGGGGCAATGTCCTAGCCTGCACAGGCCTAACTCTTAAGTCCCACCCCTTCCTGATGCTCCACCCAAGCCCCTGGCTGAAGCACAGAAAAGTAGGTGCTTGTAGATATTTGGGAATGGGGCTACCAGAAAGGGTTAAGCAGTGGTTGTGGTGGTTAGTTTTTTGTTGATGGTGTTGGATTTGGTTTTTTTCTTTTTTTTCTTTTTTTTTTTTTTGAGATAAGGTCTCCTTGTGTGTCCTGGCTGGCCTGGAACTCACAGAGATTCCCCTGCCTCCCAAGTGCTGGGATTAAAGTGTGGGCCACCACTCTGGGCACCCAAAACCCTCAATAGCGTTAACTATTTCCAGGCGGCTGATTTGGATCCTAACCCCATGGGGGAGAGCAGGAGAGGAAACACAACAGGCAGAACCTAGATTCCTTTTATGGTTCTTTGTGCCTCTGCACCTATACCTTGGAAAATTCTGGTATATCTTTCCACAGCACCAGCAAAGGCCCTTAAAACAGACTCCTAGCCAGAAAAAACTGGCTGAAGTAAAGACACCTTCTCCCCACCCCCATCCAGGATAGCCTAGAGAGAGGGCAGGGTTCTCCCATTCAGCTTCAGCCCCTCCCTAAGGGTGGGACCCCTACCTCTGCATAAAGTCAGGCTCCTACTTGAGTGAGTGACACTGGGCTATTGAAGGGTTTCCAAGCCTGGTGCCCTGGGGCACTAGAGAGAATGGATCAGAGAAGGATGGAGGAGGATGAGCCTCAGGCACAGATGCTGACCTCACGGAATTGCACATCTGGCCCTAATGCAACTCACCACTCACAGAAGCAGACAGACACATCATGGAGCTGCTGACATAAGTTCAGGGCCTGCTGAAAGGAGCCCATGGTACTCTGAAAGCTAAGGATGCTACCCTCTCCTCCCCAGTCCACAAGCAAGCCATAGCCATTTGAGAGTAATGCAGACACACATCTAAAGATGCCCTAATACCAAGCCAGGTATAATGAAGTTTTCTCCCCCCGCCAAGACATCCCTAGCATTTCAGGGGTGCAAGCACACGGTCCAATCAAAATCCTCTCCTGTTCCATTCAGTCACATCTTTTCTTTGCCCTCTACCCACTTTCTCCAGCCAATCACAGACAGAGAATTGGACAGCCAGCCGTCCTTTCTCCAGCCTTTCCCTGCACTTTCCCAGCCTCCACCCCGACCATCTTTATTAATAGCAGCAGCTTCAATACTGGGTAAAGTGTAGGCTATGCCTGCCCTGAGTCGGAGAAGGACCACAGGGCTCTTCCATTTCCCCAGGCCACGGCCTCTTCCAACATTAGTGGGGAGGAGTGACTCTCCATCCCCCACACTTCCTTTAAGAAACCAGAGGCCTCTCCTGGCACAAAACCCTAGAACTGGCCCATGCAATTGCAAACTAATTATACAGCAAATTTTGTTATCCCCGCCCTCAGCCTGCGGTGGCCCTTCTTCCTTTTGTTGGTTGTATATATATGCTTTTTAATTGCTAAACAGTGACTCATTTAGATTGGTCCCCTCCTTGCCTTCGTCACCCCCCCAACAAGGAAACAGCCCCCATCTACATTCTGGAGAGACCCAGCTTCCTCATACTGCAGAGGCCCCACTGGCTTCCAGGGGCCCCCACCCTAAACACACACTTCCAGTCCTACCAAGCAGAACCTTGTTCCCTTATCACAAGACCCCTAGCCCGCGCCTCCAAGATGGCTCAGATGGCTTAGATCAACTCCTTCCTTCTGTGTGACTCAACCCCAAGAGGCAGGGGACCCGAGAGGAACCTGGGAGGAGCCCCCTTCCAGTGAAAGGGACGGAAGTATGCCCCAGTCCAGTTCCCTAGCCAGGCCCGGAGGCCTAAGAGGGGGAAGGCGGTTTTGACATTGGCTGCTGCAGCAGGGTGTATACAATGGGAGGGGGTGCGGTTCCGTAATCACCCAGCCGGCAGCCCAGGGGAGCCAGCTGCCTGAAACCAGATTTCAAGGCGGCTCAACCTTAAACCCACAGGATTCTTTTTCCGTCTTCCACCTCCCCTCCTCAAATGTGGGAGGGCTGTGGAGGAGGGCAGGGCCGGGAGGAAAGGGTTAGACACATACTTTAAGGTTTGTTCATGCAGGCTCGGGCAGCATACAAGTACATAGAGAGCAGCCTCAGCTTGGGGAGCGTCTGCTGGGACAGATCGCGAAAGAGCTGACAGTAGGAGATGACTCTGGACAGCAGGCCTTGCCCAGCTAGATACCAGAGTTCTGCTCTACCTCCGGAAGCTTCCCCCCACCCCCAATGTGTTTCCAATAGAGCTTAAAACTAACATGGCTGCTTTTGTTTACTTCCTCATTGGTATGCCAGCATCATGGATCATGTCAGCCACAGCAGCGGCACCAGGACACTCATTACATAAACAGCAGCTGGAGAAGCAGGACCGGGGTCACTGCCTTGGTGACTTCCCGTAGAGCTTACAGAAACAAAGCTGGGGGAGGGAACTGCGCGAAACAGAAAAGCGACACTTAAACTACTTCTAACAGCCTCCCTCAATTCCATAAATGACTCGCAAAAGGGGCCCTAAGGGCACAGGTGCGAGAATGCACCCAGCAGCCAGGCCCTTCTTCTGAGGACCTTGTCCCCCCAAAACTTTCACAGGAGAGTTTGGAAGAGGGCCTCTAGTTAATGCCACAAGAGTCAGCTCGTGGGGATGCGTAGCCCCTAGGCGGGATATGTGTGTGGGTGCGCGCGCGCGCGTGAAGTGTACTTGCCCGTATCTCATTCCTCCGGATCTCCACGTCGCACACCGAGTGTCCCTGATGCGCGCCGCTGTAGTAGCAGCAGTACTGGCACACCGCCACCTGCTCGGCCTCGCAGTGGTACAGGCGGTAGGCGTTGTGCTGCGGGCAGCTCCAGGCCCGCACGTCGTCCGCCTCCACCAGGAGGTGCCCGCGGGCGGTGGAGGGCTGCTGCAGGTGCGTCTGCACGTGGGACTGGCAGCAGGGAGCCTCGCAGCGCAGGCAGACCTTCTGCGCCGGCAGCGGGGGGCCGCGGCGACAGAACACGCAGTGCAGTGCCGTCGGCGGCTTCTCCACGTGCAGGGCGTTGAACTTCTCCACGATGTTGGTGAGCTTCAGGTTCTTCTCCAGGCCCGGCTTCTGATTGTAGGCCTGGTTGCACTCAGGGCAGCGCACCAGGCCACTGTCCTTGGCCCAAGCCTCGCCGATGCAGCCCCGGCAGAAGTTATGTTTGCACGGCAGCTGCACCGGTTCCACGAAGACGTGCAGGCAGATGGGGCAGATGAGCTCCTCCTCAAAGCAGTTCTTCCAATTCTCCGCCATGGCGGCTGCGGGCAGGGGGCCCGAGACCTCCCGAATTTCCCAACCCTGGGGATCCGTCTGATGCAGATGGGGACCCACCGAGCCTGGAGCTTCGGTCCCCGCCGGCCCCGCCAGTCGCTCAGTCACCAGCGCCTTCCGCGTGCCCGCCCCCCAGAGGAGGGAGCCTGGGTCCTCGCGCAGCGCGCGCCGCCGGCTGCGTCTCCTCCTCCTGGCGAGTGCCTAGCGGGAGGCGGCGGGCTGCGCCAGGGCCGCGGCCGGGGCACCAGCCCTGGAGGGGAACGCCGTGGTCCAAATTCCATATAACAGGCCGCCTCACCGTCGGCGCGGCTAGGGCAGGGGCGTCCCGCGGCCTGCGCTCGGCCCCGCGGCTGGCATCGGGGCGCGCCCCGCGGCGCACCGAGCGGGGGAGCCGCACTCTTCCTAGGGTGGCGGTCGCGGCAACGGTGGCTCCCTCCCGGCTGCTCCGAGCCGCGCCTTTTGCCTGGCTCCCGGCCGAGGTCCGAGGGGCACGGAAAGCTAGTTCGGCCGCACCGAAGCTGGCTCGATCCGGAGCCGGCGAGCAAGGCGCGCCGGCGGTCCCCGGGCCGTGACGCGGGCGTCCCCCAGCTGGCCGGCCGGCTGCGGGTTGCAGGGCGCGGGCGGGCCGACTGCGGGGCGCTGCGTGCGCGCTGGGGCAGTCATTCAGATGAAATTCCAGTCCCCGGCCAGAGACACCAGCCCGCCTCTGCCTTCCTCCTCCCTTCACAAATAGAAACGGAAGGGGGAGGGAGAGAAGTGGAAAAAAAAAAAAAGCAACCAGAGAGGGAGGGAGGGAGAAGCCCGGGAGGTGCTCTGGCCTGACCCCCTTGTCGCTACTTCTGTGCTCCCCGGAGGCCCCGCGCAGGGCGCCCCCGCCGCAAAGAGACCCCACTCCCCGTCTCCGCGCTGGGCGGGCGGCTCGCCTGCGCCGAGGAAAACAAGGATTGATCAAACTAGAAAGGAATTTTTCTCAACTGCTAATGA
>NC_022015.1:74125039-74133333 GCF_000317375.1 Microtus ochrogaster | reverse complement strand
CTTCTCGGCCTCTGCTGCTCCGGCCTGGACGGCTCCGGGCTGCGGTCGGAGCCAGCCTGCGGCGGCGGGGCCGGGCCAACCCAGCCGGGCCGGGTGCGTCTTCAGTGCCCAGCCATCTTGAGCTCCCAGCGGCCGCGCTGAGGCCGGGGTCCGGGCGCGCGCTTGAGGGTCCTGCAGCTCGCTGTTTTCTTTGCCCCCTCCCTTTGGTGGGATTTTTTTTTCCTCCAAGGGGAGGGCTGGCGGCCTCCAGCAAATTAGGAGAGAGGGAAGGAGGAAAATGCCAAGTCTTGATTCCTCTCCACCTCTGCTCCACCCATCCCGGTCCTTTCCAAAAAAAAATTCTTTTTAAAAGATTAGAATTGGAAGAAGTCGGCAGAACGGCGAGCGCCTGTGGCCCCCAGCGCTGCCCGGGCGACGCGTCCGGAGCGGGCCCGCGCCCGTCGCTCGGTCCGTGGGTCCGTTTGTCCTCTCCCGCAGCTTCTCAAGTGAGGGGAGGGCGGGCACTCCGGGCAGGGTCTACGCTGCGGCTGTCGCTTCAGAGCTTTATCCTCAGATCAAGAGAGAAGAAAAAAAAAAAAAAAAGAAAGAAAGAAGAAAGAAAAACGGGGTAAAAAGATAGAAACCAGCCACTCCCCAGCCCAACACGCTCATCACAGCCACCTTCAGCCATCTTGCGTGTATTATTTCAAGAATAATCTGTTTAATAGAAATAGCTGCGTCTCTGGCCCCCTTCTCCGCATCCTGGGGTCCCGCCCCCTTTCAATAATAATCTCGATAATAAAAATGATCAGCAGGCCGGGCAGTTCGAGGTTGCTTCTCCCTGCCTTGGGTCTCTCCGGCTCTTCTCCCTCTAGGAAAGGGTACCGGGGGGTTCGTGTTGGGGCTGGGGTGCGGCCCACCGACCCCCACCGCCGGCGCAGCGAGGGAAGGGCACTCTCGCCCCAGCCTGGAGCAGCACGAGCGGGGAGGGGCCTCGGCCCGCGGGACCCACCGAGGGGACACACTGGGGTCCAGTGTCTCGGGCCGGGGTTCCCAGCCGCCCCGCATACAATGGGTTCGAAGCAGAGCGAGGCCGGCAAGATGGGGGCGCGAGAAGGCAGGAGGATTGCAGAGCTCAGGGCTCGCGGACAAGGGTGACAGAAGCGCTGGAGTGGGGGGTGTGTATCCCTACATCAAGGCCGGTCCAGCTACTCAGGAAGGGGGCGGGGAGACCGGGGTTGGGGGAGCCGAGGAGAAAGCGGCAGGCGGCGCCTTTAATCAGCACCCGCTGGCTCAGCCCACCCGGTACTAGCGAAATCAGCGGGGAGGGGGGAGGGGAGGGGCGTATTTTCCGGAAGTGCTCTTACAGCTGCTTAGACTCTTGGCCCCGCCCCTTTCCCTATCTGGAATTAGGGCTGTTCCTAAAGCGGCTTATGCTGTTGGCCCTCAAGGTGAGACTCCGCCTCCTTAAGGCGTGGCGAAGCGCCGTGATCTCACGTGACTTGCACTAACTTCGGTACATTAAACATTGGGTGCTAAGGGAGGGGCTCTGTCCCAGCTTCTTAAAACGGCGATGACGTCGCCTGGCTGTGGCACCGTTTTTTCCGGGTCCTCGTCAGCTGTAGCTCTTTTTATCTGAGAGGAAAGAAGGGTTGTCAATCAGTTTGCTCAAGTGTTTAGAGGAATTGAGCAGGGAATTGCAAAGGTTCGTCGTGGAGCATTGCCCTATCTCTTCGATACTTTCCCTCACATCTCTGAAGCTTAAAACTACCAAGCTAGTAATCCCTTTCCTATTGATGAGAAACCTGACGCTTAAGGAACTGTAGACATCTCCCTGAGTTAGTTGGTCAGTCCGTGAATATGCATATAGTATAACAAAGGCCTCTTACATACTGGTGACATTTTTCTAGGCCCACGGAATTTCCTGGAAAACGTACATTTAAAAAAATGAATAATATGTAGGATAATTTCTGAGAGTAAGTAAGAGGCACACACAAAGGCTCTAAGTAAAAGTGTCTTGTCTTTTGAGCCCAGACCTGAATGCACACCAAGAATCAGGCTAGTGACAACCTGGGAAGGAGTACTCTCATCAAAAGGCAAAAGCAAATGCACAAGCTGTTCCTGGGCAGAAAGAAGGCATCATGGGAGGGAAAGAGATAGGGACCAGAACACACAGGATATCGCCAGTCACCAACACAGGAAGGAATTTGGACTCTAAGCTAGTTGTGAGTCCTTGGGCTTGGTATATATTGGAAGGAGAACCAACAGGACTTACTGTTTGATTAGCTATGGGGCAGAGGAGAATCCACATAACAATAGGAGCTAGGTAGGAATAGGACCACAATGCACTTAGCATTATATGTATAGCCTGCTAAGTATATACACACATGTATTTCCTCCACTATCTTACACAATATTTTATCTAGTTTGTGGAGGTGGCAGTTGAACCCAGAGCTTTGTATGTTAGGCAAACCTTGGCCAGGCTCCATCCCTGGCCAGCCTATGTGGAGTGTAAAGCACAGTGTCGCTTGGTGGTGTTCCTCGGGCATATCTGCTTTTCGTTTTCTGAGACAGGCTCTCACTTGTCTGGAGACCACCAAATAGACTTGCTTGGCTGTCTCCACTTCCCAGCACGGGATTCACAAGTTCAGTGCACTGCTGCCATGCCTGGCTTCTTACATGGGCTCTGGAGACTCTGCTCTGATCCTCACATCTGCAAGCTTGAGCTCTCTTGCAAGACCCAAGTTTTATTTTTAAATTCTTTTTTTTTTTTTTTGTAGCTCTGGCTGTCCTGTCCTGTAACTCACTCTGTAGACCAGGCTAACCTTGACCTCACAGAGATCTCCCTGCCTCTACCTGCGAGTGCTGGGATTAAACACAGACGCCACCCCACCCACCACCCACTTCTGGTCCTTTTTTTTGTTTGTTTTTTGTTTTTCTTTTTTTTTTTTTTTTGGTTTTTCGAGACAGGGTTTCTCTGTAGCTTTGGAGCCTGTCCTGGAACTCCCTTGGTAGACCAGGCTGGCCTCGAACTCACAGACATCCGCCTGCCTCTGCCTCCCGAGTGCTGGGATTAAAGGCGTGTGCCACCACCGCCCGGCTGTTTTTTGTTTTTCAAGACAGGCTTTTTCTGTAGCTTTGGAGCCTGTCCTGGAACTAGCTCTTGTAGACCAGGCTAGCCTCGAACTCACAGAGATCCACCTGCCTCTGCCTCCTGAGTGCTGGGTTTAAAGGTGTGCGCCACCACCACCTGGCTCTTTTTTAGATTCTTAATTAAAATGTTAATACTTATATGTAGTTACGCTGGCTAGTTTTACGTCAACTTGACGTAAGCTAGAGTCATTTTGAAAGAGGGAACCTCAGTTGAGAGAATACTCCGGCAAGCATGTAAGACCTTTTCTTGATTGATGATGATTGATGTGGGAGGACCCAACTCAATGGTGGTGCCATCCCTGGGCTGGGCTGATGGCCGTGAATCCTATAAGCAAGCTGAGCATGCCAGTAAGCAGCTCGGTTCCATAGTTTCTGCATTTGTTCCTGTCTCCAAGTTCTTGAATTTCTGCCTTGACTTCCCTGGATGATGGACACAGGTGTAAAATGAAATTAAACCATTTCTTCCCAAGTTGCTTTTAGTCATGGTATTTCATCAAAGCAATAGAAACCTCACCCAAGATGATGCTCATGATGTCTAATATGATAACTCATTGACACAAATATACAGTGGGGCCTCTTCTAAGTTGGAGATGTTGACAGTTCTGAGAGTCCAGCTCTCCATCCCCCTTTTTCCTAACCACACGTCTCCTTTCCTCCTGAGCCTGGATGATGAACAATGGCCCTGTGCTCGAGATGCACACCGCACACCACGGGTCCCTCACAGGCACTCAGATCCCACTAAGCTTCGCATTCTTTCCCCAGTGCAGCCTGTCCTTGCTTCTGTGTGCACGCTGTAGCTCCACAGACCAGTAGCCACTCAACCACTGCCCAGTCAGGCATGAGAGAAATAACCGGATGTCTATCTTTCCCTACCCCATCCACTCCATCAGCATCAGGAGCTATAGCTAGGTCCTTCTCTTCCGTTCACCTTCAAGGATACCAGGCTTTCACGTGCCTTTTTTTTTTCAGGCAAAATTTCTGTATGTAGCCCTAGCTGTCCTAGAACTCGCTTTGTAGACCAGGTTGGCCTCAAGCTCACAGAAATCTGCCTGCCTCTGCTATGTGCCTTTTTTAGTGGGAGCTATAATAAAGATCTCAAACCTATCACATCCAAACATATTCTTATTTCTGCACCCCCCTAAACCTGTCACTGCCATAGCCTTCTGCCTCTCTGGAAGCCAGCCTCAGAAAACCCATTCATTTATGTACTTACTTATTCTAGTTTTTCTGAGACAGGGTCTTAAATAACCCAGGCTGTCCTCAAACTCTCTATATAGGCCAGGCTAATCTTGAACTCCTGACTCTCCTGCCTTCGTCTCCTGAGTGATGAGATTACAAACCTATGCCATCATGCCTGACTTTTTACATGTGGTGCTGGGGATCAAATGCAGGGCTTCGTGTATACTAAGCGTCTACTCTATTGGCTGAGCTATAGCCCCAGCCTCACTCAGCAAAGCCTCAGATGCCTTTATTTTTATTGTTCATGGCATTAGGTCTCAAAGCCTGTCTCCTACAATATACTTCCACAGAACTATGCCTCCTAGCCCATGACTGCTTAGAATATCCATGATTTCATTATAATCTCTTGCCTGGATTATTTCAGTGGGTCCTGATTCTGCTTCTGCTCTTGCCTCTTGAAATCAGTTTTTTTTTTTTTTTTTTTTTTTGGTTTTCGAGACAGGGTTTCCCTGTGGTTTTGGAGCCTGTCCTGGAACTAGCTCTGTAGAACAGGCTGGTCTCGAACTCACAGAGATCCGCCTGCCTCTGCCTCCCGAGTGCTGGGATTAAAGGCGTGCGCCACCATCGCCCGGCTGAAATCAATTTGTAACATAGTATAGAGAATATTCTTTTGTTGTTTTTGAGACAGGGTCTCTCTATGTAGCCCCAGCTATTGTCGAATTTACTATGTAGACCAGGCGAACCTCAAACCCTTGATGATTGGCCTACCTCTGCCTTCTGAGTGCTGGGATTAAAGGTGTGCACCAGCACAATGGGCTGAGTCCATAACATATAAATCGGCGACAGATGGTTTAAACTGTGTCTCCTGCTCCAAGGCTTCCAATGCCCTATTCTCAACTCTGTAGGTACTCCACCTCCCCCCACACATATGATTGAAAGTAAAAATAAAGGGCTGAAGCAATGGTTCAGCAATTAAGAGGACTTGGCTGTTCTTCCAGAAGACCTGGGTTCAATTCCCAGCACCCACATGATGGATCACAACTGTCTGTAGCTCTAGTTCCAGAGGGCCTAACACTCTCCTCTGACGTCCGAGGGCACCAGGCACGCACGTGTTGCACATACATACACCTCAGGCCAAATACTCAGACATGCAAAAATGTTTGAGAAAAACAAAAAACTCGACAGTCACGTGTTGTGGCACATAATTGCGTCCCACTTGTGAGGTTGAGGTAAGAGGAACATTGGAGGCCAGACTGAGCAACACAGAACCTGCCCTCATTTCTCTGGTTACTGGGATCAAATACCAGAGAAAAGCAGCTTAAAGAAGCAAGGGTTTAAAAAAAAAAAAAAAAAAGAAGCAAGGGTTTGCTGGGTGGTGGTGGTGCATGCCTTTAATCCCATAAGTCAGGAGGCAGAGGCTGGTGAATCTCTATGAGTTTGAGGCCAGTCTGGTGCACAGAGTTAGTGCCAGAACAGAACAGAACAGAACAAAACAAAACAAAACAAAACAAAACAAAACAAAACAAAAAAACAAAAAAGAGGAGGGGGAGGGAGAAGAAGCAGCAGCAAG
The DNA here is from genome assembly GCF_000317375.1 of Microtus ochrogaster. NCBI lineage: Eukaryota > Metazoa > Chordata > Mammalia > Rodentia > Cricetidae > Microtus > Microtus ochrogaster. The sequence goes on along the minus strand of NC_022015.1, from coordinate 74,127,452 downwards.
CAGCAGTCACTGGGTTCACAGTTCTAGGATGGAGTCCAGTCCTTTGTAGTGAGGAAGTCAGTCATGGTAGCCTGAGCTTGAGGAGGTGGCCGGTCACGTTGCGCCCAGTCAGGAAGAAGAGGGAGATAATACTCCTCATTCAACTCAATTCCTTTCAGTCTAGGACTCCAGCCGGTGGGATGGAGGAGCCTACGGTTAGGTGGGGCTTGCTTTCTCAATTGATCTCATCTTGATAACCCCTGACTGTTTTGCCTAAAGGCTAACCTAGTCTAGATACCCTACCAAGGTGTACCCAGAGGCTTGTCTTCTATCAGGTTTCAGATCCCGGCAAGTTGAGAATGTTAACCATGACAAACTGTTTCTCAAAAGTGAACTGAACCAGGCATAGTGGCACCCACCTGTAATCCTAGCGGATAGGAAACTGAGGCAAGTGGATTTGGAGTCAAAACTAAACCCAGGTTACATTAGCTAGATCTTGTCTCTAAATAAAATGAATAACGGGGCGATGAAAGGAGACAGAGACAGAGGCCCAAATTGGAGCACCGGACAGAAATCTCAAGTTCCAAATCAGGAGCAGAAGGAGAGGGAGCACGAGCAAGGAACTCAGGACCGCGAGGGGTACACCCACACACTGAGACAATGGGGATGTTCTATCGGGAATTCACCAAGGCCAGCTGGCCTGGGTCTGAAAAAGCATGGGATAAAACCGGACTTGCTGAACATAGCGGACAATGAGGACTACTGAGAACTCAAGAACAATGGCAATGGGTTTTTGATCCTACTGCACACGTACTGGCTTTGGGGGAGCCTAGGCAGTTTGGATGCTCAACTTACTAAACCTGGATGGAGGTGGGTGGTCCTTGGACTTCCCACAGGTCAGGGAACCCTGATTGCTCTTCAAGCTGATGAGGGAGAGGGACTTGATCAGGGGAGGGGGAGGGAAATGGGAGGCAGTGGCAGGGAGGAGGCAGAAATCCTTAATAAATAAATAAATTAAAAAAAAAAACAACGAATAACGGGGGCTCAGTAGTTAATGGCTCTGCCTGCTCTTTCCAAAGACACACGTTCAATTCCCAGTACTCACAGGGCAGCTTACAAGTGTCTGTAACTCCCGTTCCAAGGGATTCCCACATACAGACATATGTGCAGGCAAAACACCAATGCACATAAAATAAAAATTAGTAAGTTATAAAAAACAAAATAAAATAAGCTGGGTGGACAGTGGTGGCACACAACTTTAATCTCAGAACTCGGGAAGCAGAGGCAGGCAGATCTCTGAGTGAAGCCAGCCTGGTCTACAGAGCAAGTTCCAGAATAGGCTCCAAGCTATATAGAGAAAGCCTATCTCGAAAAACAAACAAACATCCCCCCCCCAAAAAAAACCCCAAAAACAAACAAAGAAGAGAGAAAAGAAAGCCAGGGTATTAGAAGACCCCAAATAACCTGGCCAGTTTGGCCAAACACCTCATTCAGCTCTAGCCACTGGCTTCCTGTGGTTCCTCAAAGATGCTTGTCTAGGCTTTGCAGTAGCTCTTCCCTTGCCTGACCCATTCTTCCCCCAGAGGCCTCTGCAGCTCGCGTCTTCCGTCAGTCAGCTACACCTATGCCTCGGGCTTCCCCTGACCTATATAAAAAGCGCCCGCACACTCTCCCATTTCTTCACAGTAGCTATCTCCAGCAACATTTGCTTGCCAGCTTGTTTGAGAGAGGGCCTCATGTAGCCCAGGCTGGCCTCAGACTCCAAATCCTTCTCCTTTCACCCTCCAAGTGATGGGATTGGTGGCAGGTAGCAAGACACCCAGCCTATATATTCTATCTTTAAAAATTATTGGGAGCTGGATGGTTGTGGTGCACACTTAAATCAGCACTTGGGAGGCAGAGGCAGGCAGAGCTCTGAGTTCAATGCCAACCCGGTCTATAGAGTGAGTTCTAGGACAGCCAGAGATATGCAGAGAACTGTTTTGAAAAACAAACAATATATATAATCTATAAACTATATATAATTTACATATATATGTATGTGTGTGTATGGGTTTAAGAGATGACTCAGCAGTTAAGAACACCTGCTGCTCTTGTGGAAGCCCTGAGTTCAGTTCCCAGCACCCACAGGGTGACTCATAACCATCTATAACTCCAGTTCTAGGAAATCTGATGTCCTTTTCTGACCTCTGTGAGCACCAGGCACATATGTGGTACACATACAGAAACACATACAAAGGGCCTATACACATCAAAATAAATAAGTTAAATATAATTATCTGGACTGGATGCTTTTAAAGGATGGCAAAGGCAGGCCAGGTATGGCGGCACTCGCCTTTAATCCCAGCACTGGGGAAACAGAGGCAGGTGGGTGGATGACTGTGAGTTCAAGGCCAGCCTGGTCTACAGAGTGAGTTCCAGGACAGGCTCCAAA
>NC_022015.1:74090046-74124939 GCF_000317375.1 Microtus ochrogaster | reverse complement strand
TCGGGAGGCAGAGGCAGGTGGATCTCTGTGAGTTTGAGGCCAGCCTGGTCTACAAGAGCTAGTTCCAGGACAGGAACCAAAAAGCTACAGAGAAACCCTGTCTCGAAAAATCAAAAAAAAAAACAAAAAAAACCCAAAATAAACAGGCCAGGCAGTGGTGGCGCACACCTTTAATCCCAGCACTTGGGAAACAGAGGCAGGCAGATCTCTGAGTTCGAGGCCAGCCTGGTTTACAAAGTTAATTCCAGGACAGCAAGGACTACACAGAAAAGCCCTGTCTTGAAAAACCAACCAACCAAACAAACAAACAGCATGGTAAATGCGATCAGACAAGTTCAGGTATTCTGCTCATAATCTTTGCAAAAGTTTTCTAAGTATCTATTGCAGGCACAGGCTAGTTAGTGGACGCATCTAGTCTCAGTGTGAAGGGTGGAACTAGGGTAGACAGAGCAGAGCGTCACTGATGGCTTTTCTCTTCCTTCGCTCTTCCTTGCCTTGTCTGTGCCCGTCAACCTGGCCCCACATCCAGCCTGGGTCCACGCCTTGGCATGAAAAGTTCTTGGCATACTTTTGCTAGAAGAACCACTGATACTTTCCAGTTTAAAAAAAAACATTCTTGTGGGTAGAGAGATGGATCATCAATTAAGAGCACTTACAGAGGCCGTAAATTCTGTTCCCAGAAGCCATGTCAGGTGGCTCATAACTCCAGCCCCAGGCGGGTCAGGCACCTATCATTTCCTCAGGCACTTGCGCACACGCACAGACACAAACATACACACTCCAAAAGTACACACAATTTAACATATAAAGGTAAAAAATGTTTAAATATTCATTTATTTATTTTATGTGTTTGAGTATATATATGACCTAAGTTAGACGCCCACTCGCACACATGCATGTGGAGGCCAGAGGGCAGCTGGCAGGGGTTGGTTCTCTTCTTCCACCACATGCGTCCCAGCAATCAAACTCAGGTTGCCAGGCTTGGTGAGAAAACCTTTACCTACTGAGCCGGTCTGAAAAACAACCACACCAACCCAGTGACTACCTTGTGCAGGGGCTGGAGGAAGACATTCAATGTCTATCACTCGCCTTTTTTTTAGTTTTTATTTTATTTTTCTCAAGAGAGAGTTTCTCTGTGTATCCTGGCCTTACACTCAGAGATCCACCTGCCTCTGTCTCTCCTGAGTGCTGGGATTAAAGGCGTGCGCTGCCACGTCCAATGTCATCTTTCCTTTGAGACAGAGTCTCTCTCCTGAACTTGACGCTGGCTGTCAGGGTTCTGGATCCGGCTGTTTCTATTCCCCAACGCTCAGGTTAGAGGCACACATGGCTGATGTTTACATGGATGCTGGGGACTTGAACTCTGGTCCTCATGCTTTCACAGCAATTGCTCTTACCTACTTACTAAGCCATCTCCTCAGCCTGATTTCCAGTTCTTACACACAGTGTTATGGCAGAACCTCGACAATGGCCAGCTGTCTACAGGCCGCCACCCGCGAGTTCTTGTACTCCATGCCCTGAGACGGAGGTGGGCGTGAGTGTGTGTGTGGGGGGCAAAACCACAGAAACAAGGGACTGTCCTCAACCCCCGGCTTCAAAAATACTACCACCCTAACGACAAGCCCTCAAGTTCCCTTCACCCCGTGGTGCTTAAAAATCATCACTCTAGGAATACCCACTAGCGAGCAGGGGCCCTTCCCCATTCTGTCTGCCCTTAACTCTCTCAGACATGAGAAAATAGCATCGCTTAAATATTTGTGTGTGTGTGCTGGGCATGGTGGCGCATTAAGTCCAGAACTCAGGAAGCTGAGGCAGGTGGATCTCTTAGTTTGAGACCAACTTGACCTACAGTGGGGGTTCGAGGCATGTCAAAGATATATGGAGAAACTGTCTCAAAAAACAGCCTCTCCCCCCTCCCCCCCAAAAAAACCCTTAATATTTATGTGTGCCCATGCACACATGCCGCAATGCCCATGTGGAGTTAGAAGACTATGGGGGTGTCAGTTATTGCCTACCACGTGGATTTGGGGTACTCTAATTCAGGTAAGCAGGCTTGGCAGCAAGTGCAGAAATATCTCACTAGATTTCCTGAGTCAGCTGGGGACTGGCTCAGGTCCCCCAAGAAGGGCTGCGCCCCCACCACATCCTGACCTGCCTCTGCAGGCTGGGAACCTATCCTTCATTCTGTTCAGCAAATCGCACCCTCACCCCACCCCCATCTCCCTCCTCCCTCTTAGTACCTGCAGCAGCCTCAATGCCTGGCAGGCTGGGCAATCACTTCCAGCTTGCATTGCCCTTGTGGTTGGGCCAGTTTGGCAAATCTCTTGGGCTCCTCAGCCCTAAGGTGCTGGAGCAGCAGCCCACACTGAAGGACCCAGAGGAGGCAGAATAGATGCCCACAGCAATGCCCAGGTCTTCTAGAAGAGCCGTCAAGGAGCACACTGCAGCTCTCTCTCTCCTAGGTCATTCAAGAATGAGGCTTCTGGGGGCTGGAGATATGGCTCAGTGGTTAAGAGCACTGACTGCTCTTCCAGAAGACCCGGGTTCAATTCCCAGTACCCACATGGCAGCTCACAACTGTCTGAAGATCCAATTGCAGGAGATCTGACACCTTCACACCAGTGCACATAAAATAAAGTTAAATAAACCATAAAAATATTAAAAAAAAAAAAAAAAAAGAATGAGGCTTCTGCTCTAGAGACCAGGTCTCTAAAAAGTTCTTGTCTTTCTAGACATCCATGGCCTGCTACTGTCTCCCAGACACAGGCACAGGACCCCCCTGCTCTGTGCTAGTTGAGGCAGGACTTCTGGGGCTTTCTAGGTCAGTTAGGTGAGGAAGTGAGTTAAGGGGGAAAGGCATGGCCTGGCACCCTGGCCTGTCGATCTGGCCTCAGACACCCCCACTTTTTCTCTTGTCCTGTGCACCAGAGGGACCAAGGATCCAGGCATGACCCACTCCACCCCTAGGGAGCCAGCCATTTCCAGAGTTCAAGAAGAGGTCACTGGGGCAAGATGGACACTGACTTCCTTGTTGGTAAGGTCTCAGACATCCCTCTGTCTTGTGATGTCTCATGACCTGTCACTAGTCCTGGCAGAGACCCCCTGAGTGCTACCAGCCCATCCTGAAGATCAAGAGAAAGGCCCTGCCACGTGCTGGGACAGAAAACTAGGCCTAGCAGGAAGGGAAAGAATGTGGAAAGCCTCAGGTGGTTCCAAGGGTTTTCAGAATCCTGTGTGGATGCTGATGCTGCCAGGCCTACGCTGTTTTCTCCCCCACCCCAGCACTGGACTCTATTGATATCGGGTCCTCAAAGGGTACATGACATCAGGAGCCCGGGGGAGAATGGCATACCACCCTGCCTCTTTACCTAGCTTGGATGTTGCTAGAAGAGTGAGCTGGCCTATGTCATCTGGTTCTGAGATTTTCCAGATCTGAGTGTAGCCCCAGGCCACTGAAGAGGAGGCTGAATTTAGATGCCTGGTAGAGTGGCTAGCTGTTCCGGAGAAGACTCCCAGAACTGGAGGTAAGGAAGGCCCACTTTTCTCAGCTTTGGATCCCTCTGGAACAGAGGGAAAAATGTTCTTTTTTTTTTTTTAATATTTATTTATTATGTATACAATATTCTGTCTGCGTGTATGCCTGAAAGCCAGAAGAGGGTACCAGACCTCATTACAGATGGTTGTGAGCCACCATGTGGTTGCTGGGAATTGAACTCAGGACCTTTGGAAGAGCAGGCGATGCTCTTAACCTCTGAGCCATCTCTCCAGCCCCGAAAAATGTTCTTGATAAGAGTGGAAGAACAGAGTGAAGGGTAGAGGTCTGGCTATGCACCACCCTGTGTTTTCAGCACCTGGGAAGCTAAACAATGAGACCCTCTTTCAAACAGCAGCAGCAGCAACTGCAACAACCAAAATACAGGCTGTCAAGAAGGCTCAGTGGGTAAAGACACTTCTCACAAAAGCCTGATGACTTCAGGTCCATGGCAGGAGGAGATCACTCCCGCAAGCTGTCCTCCGTCTCTACATGTGCTATGGAATGTGTACACACACACACACACACACACACACACACACACACACACACACACACAAATATAATAAACATAAATGTATTCTGGACCCAGCCCTCCTGACCTACAAAGGAAGGCTGTGTGTGTTGACCTTAGTGGTAGAGCACCTGCTGAACGCACCTTGCGCTTCTGGCTCATTCCACTTCTCAGTGGTGCCAGGGTGCCAGTCTTCTGGCTCCTTTACTTCAGGCATCAAGAAAGAAGCAAATAAGGCCTAGGGACACAACTCAGGGTAGAGCATTTGCCTGGCACGCAGCAAGGCCATGAGTTCAAACCCTGGTGTCACACACCTCTCTCTCTCTCTCTCTCTCTCTCACACACACACACACACACACACACACACACCCTAGCATGCCAGAAAGAAGCACACAAACAAACCAGACGCTTCTGCAGATATGTTTAATGCACTTAGATTACACAGAGGAAGAGGGGTAAGTGGGAACAAAATCTAAGTGAGTCACTCAAAAATTCTTACAAAAGTCCTGAGCCAGCTGTAGCCCCAGGAGCCGAGTCGCCTCTGACATTAAAAACTAATATAAAAATGTACAAAAGTCTGCTCATTGCAACATTTAGGATCTTTGTACAAAAGAAGGGGTCTCCTTACAGGGCTCCTGACTTGTAACAGGGACCCAGACACCTCACCTGGCACCGAGATCATGGAAGCCAGAGAGGGAAGACCAAGTTAAAAAAATACAGTTCAGGGAGTAATGGGCTGGTCCGCCCCATAGGGGCACAAACTTCAGGCTCTCTCCCTGCTCTCGACTCAATCTCAAAACTCAGTCCCAGGACCCAGGGTCTGGACTGCAGATGTCCTGGTCCTTATAGGCTCCCCAAGGCCTCCACAAGCCCTGTTGCAGCTGTCACACTTGGAAGAGGAAAACACTGTTCCCCAGCATGGCAGCCGGCATTGCTACCCTCGGTGGCCTACACGGGCCTGGGGAAGTGTTAGTTATATAACAGGAGGGCAAAGGTCCTTCCTTTCAGAAGCTCTGGTCCTGAGGACCTAGAAGGTCAAAGGATGGGGACAGCCTGGAGGAAGTCTGCAGAAGAGGGAGGACATGATGGGACACATTCCCGAACCCCTCCTCAGGATGGGTTAACAGCCCCATTAGGCTATAGAGAGGAAAGGAAAGGGCCCCCATCATGGTGAGCCTTGCTCCATCCGTGTTAGGGTCTCTCCTTCCCAAGCAGCAGCCTAATGGTGAACCTGTTCCCTGAGATCCCTCTGGAAGAAACTGGAGCCCAAGGGAAAGGAGGCCTGGTCACCCCAGGCTGAGAGCCTGATGTACTAAGCTAAGGGAGCTTAGCGAGGGAGACCTGGTCCCAGCAGGATTGTAGACATTCCTGAGGTTCCTGACAGGATGGGGGCAGGAGAGACCTCAGGCCCTGGAGACATCTCATTTGGAGCTTATCTGCCATTCCCTGTTCCTTAAGAATGGGGTCACCAAGCAGGTGGTGGCAAAGACCTTGCAGGCCCAGGGCAAGCAGTTGACCAGGAGTCTCGCATAGCTTGCATTCCCGCCCCCAAGCCAGGCTAAGGGAGGGCAGAATGCAGCAGTGGGTCCTTAGGTAGGTCTCCGGGAGAATGGGGGAAGGGAACCTTTACCACACTGGGTAAGACAGCAAGAGATAGAGGCAAACTGAGAGCATCTCTTGGCCCATAAACTTTCAGAAGACAAGAGCTTTAAAAAGGTAAGGTTGGAAGTGTCCTTGTGGAAAAGTCCCACTGGGTGGTGGTGGAGCACACCTTTAATCCCAGCACTCGGGAGGCAGAGGCAGGAGGATCTCTGTGAGTTCGGGGCCAGCCTGGTCTACAAGAGCTAGTTCAGTTCCAGGACAGGCTCCAAAAGCTACAGAGAAACCCTGTCTCGAAAAACCAAAAAAATTAGAAAAGGAAAAGTCCCAGGGCAGCATGGTGTCTACTCCAGAGAGGCTTGAATCCTAGCTGGTGGGGGCCTGCAGCCAGCCTCTCAGCGGCTCCAGATGGGTCTGCCCCCAAGTGCTGATCTTGGAGCTAACTGCTTAGATTTGGGCTATGTAGAAGGGGCCTTCCTTGAAAGGGTAATTCCTGCTCCCTCCAGCCCCTGGGAGCAACTCTTTGGCTGCTGACCTCTGGGCCTCCTGGGGTACTCTGGCAGTACCCATTAGAGGTGGTGGAAGCAGAGTAGTAGAACTCTTGCAAGGTCCCTGACAGAAAAAAATGTTTTTCCTTTGGAGAGATCAGAACTTAAAGAATGAAGAAGCTGGGTGGCCAGCCTGGTCTACAGAGTGAGCTCCAGCACAGACAGGGGCTGTTATACAGAGAAACCCTGTTTCAACATGGCCAGAGACAGGCTGGCTCCTGGGAGGTGTAGAGATCTACAGTTCTGGGGTGAGAGAATGATCCCCACACAAGGGGCCAGGCTATAGGAAAAGGCAGCAATGAGATGAGAGGTGAGTAAGGAAGGGATGTGGGAAGGATGGGGCCACAGAGAGCAGCCAGCAAAATGACAGCAAAGGGACCTTGAGAGGCTGATTCTTCAGTTTTTAATAAGCTAGAGTCCCACAGCCCAGGGGGCTGGGAATGCAGGGGACAGGGGACTCAAAGAGCTGGAGGTCCTGAGGAGCAGGACGAGGAGGCAATGGGCTCTACCCTCTCCTTGGCGGGCCTGGCTGGGTACAAAAGGACTGGAAGACATAGCTAGGACCATCATTCCATGTCCTTGAGTCCCTAAAGTCCCCACAGCCTTGTTGTAGAAGCCTAGTTCATTTGGAAGGCAGTGGCACCCCTTCTAGGCCATGGCATATCTGGCCCCAGGCAGGGCTGCGCAGAGACTGTGTCAGCTGTTCCCTATCCCAGGTTCCTCCAGGGCTCAGAGCTGACAGGCAGCACCAGGCACCTTCTTGGGCAGATGGTGTGGGGGAGGCAGAGCCCCCAGACCCCTGTCTAAGAGAATGATGAAGTTCATCTAGGAATGAAGTCCTGTTTAAAAACCTCTATGTACATGGCTTCTGGGCCATCTCTGCTGAGCAATAAAAATACCATCCGGTTTCCACAACAGACTAAGGAAGGCAAAAACAATCGTGAAGGAGCAATCGTTCCACAGGCTGGAGCAGCCTGACCGCGAAGGCTCGCTGGGGTAGAAGTGGGCAGTGCATCCACATGTGTGCTCTGCACACCTGGCTGTGTGACAAGGATGTTCTTCCCCGCAGCACATCAGTCAAACCTGTGGCGACAGCAGGTGGGTGGGGACCTTTCTCACTGGCATGCAGGACGGGGGTCTGGTCACATGGGCTTGGCAGCTGGGAGTGAGGCCCCTGAGCTGGAGGTGAGGTGGGGCCTGTGGTGGGTGCAGCACTTGGCAATCATCCTCACCCTTGTCCTTTTATTCACACGAGTCTCCTTTACACTGCTGTCACACTGAAGTCACTGGGTTGGCCCCCGTGGGGCCTAGCCCAGGCTAGTGCAGTGGGCTGTCGAACACCACGTCGGGGAGGATGGAGACTTTGAGCTTCTTTTCAGGCCAGCTGTACTCTTTTGGAAGTTTAAACTGCGGAGGGGGCAAGCACAGAGCCCAAGTGTTCTGGTTAGCAAACTCCATTCCCTTCTAAGACAGTACCTAGAGAGAGGCAGAAACTGGCCCAGACCTGTCCCTAGGATGCTGGGGACAAGACAGGCTATTGAAGATCTCTCAAATGCTAGCCCAGGGTGTGCATGCATGTGTGCATGCGTGTGTTGTGTGTGTTGTGTGTGTTGTGTGTGTGTACAGGAATGAGTGCATGCGGCTGGTCCAGGTGCTCCTATCCTCCCACACAGCCAGGGCGCTACAGACTGGAGAGGACGTATCTTCCTAGTTCTTTGACTGTGGAGACCTCCCTCGGCTCTTTTCCTAGGTTCTGCCTCCAGCCACAAGCACGTGAGGAATCTGCTCCCTGAGGCCCTAGGGCTGGAGGTTAGGGGACCCAGCAGGGAGTAGAGGTCTGTCACAGTCGTGGGCTCTCTTTCTGAGGCTATTGTGGGAAGGAATCTAGAACCTGTCCTCCAGAGCTGGGTCAAAGGGTCAACAAAGAAGGAGGCTGTAGCTCAGCACCCCCCCCCATGTGACCCTGCTGGGATATAGCCTGTCCTAGGAAGTACTTTCTCAGAAGGAGAAATCCTTCACTACCTACTGCCCTTCACCCTGCTTCCCAGAGTTCGTTGCTCAGAGTGATTTCAGATGAGAGCCAAGGTCTTCCACATCCGAAATCAATGGCAGCCTGACTGTTTTATTTCTCTCACTTACCTCGGCCTTCTGTTTGTGAAAAGGGAGGAGCTGACTTCTTATTCCTCTGGGTTCTAGAACCTTCATGTAGCTTAGCACATAGCTGGTGCTCAATAAATTCTCTCTGACTTGGGGTTAGCACAGGAGCTCTCGGAGCCCCCACTGTCTTGGGGCTGGGCTGGGCTGCAAGTCAGGGCCAGCAAGAAGAGGGCAGAATCATGACCCAACCTGCCTGGAGCAGGGCTGGGGGTGAACAAACTAACACTTCCTGGCTGGCTCCCTCTGCCCTCCCTCTCATGGGGGACTGAAGACCCAGGACAGAGTGGAGACTGGGCAGGGTGTGGGGATAGCCTCTGGAGAGGAGAGCAGAAAGGGAAGTCATTTTTAGTGACCTACTTTCTGAAGCTCCCCTTGGCTCCTGTCTCTCTTGCCTGGACTGTCCCCTCCCGCCCACTCAGCACCCAAGCTCAGAGTAGCAGCTTGGCATAATGCCATTGCAGTGTGACAAGACCTCCGGAAGCCCTGGGCAGCTAGCTTTGGCCTGACTGAATGGGGGAGCGAGGCCTCTGAGGCAGCAACTTGTAGGGGTGACTGGCCGGCATGGACTGGGTGGTAGATAACCTTGGAATACATAAATGAATTAATCGATCAAGCTGGATCCCTGGAGTGGGGACAAGGAAGACATGGTTCTATTGGGGTGACCAACTCTGAGGAGTTTCTATTTATCCTGAGTTTCTGGGAGAGCCGACTCCTCTGGGAAGTAAGGGAGCTAGCACATTAGGACAAAGGGAGGGAAGGGTCAGGCTCTGCCACAGGCAGCTCGGGGAGGGCAAGAAGGTCCTCCAGGGGCCTGGGAAGCTTGCTAATGTTTCACTACCCCATGGAGCACTAGGGCCAGCAAGGCTTGCCTGTCTGCTGCCTGGGTGCTGCCTAGTAGGAGGCAGCAGGAGGAGAAGGGACTTTCCAGGATGAGGTAAGTCCCTGCAAATGAGGCGGCCAGGAACAAGGAAGAAAAACAGAAGGGATTATGGACTCCATTCCTGTAGCCCAGAGAAGAAGCCAAGGGGAGGCATAACCCACCTGGCCTGCCAGTTCCTCAGGCTTTGAGCTAGCCAAGAAGAGGCTGAGAGGGGCAAGCTATAGCTGGAGAAGGAAGGGAGTGTGGCTCTTGGGTGGCCCCAAGGCAAGAGCAGGAGTCCCCTTCTGCCCACTAGAACTCCCCAGTGGAATGTTCTCTGGCAGCAGACATGGGCTTTCTGTTCAGAACCTGCCAGGGAACAGCAGGGGCTGGGGAGAACTCTAGCCTGAAGGCCCTGGCTGCTTCTTCAATGAGGTTCTCAAGAGCTGGCAATTCAGACAGTTTGCTGGGTGTCCTCACAAGGGTGGGGGTGGGGCAGAGGTGGTTCATGGAAACGGAAGAAAAATAAAGTCATTGAACATTCTCAGAGTCCTCTCTACATTATCCCTGTACTTCAGAAAACAGCCCATTGAAGTGTGAGCATGTGCACATGCGCACACACACAGGTGCACACACACGCACACAGGTCCATGTTCTCAAGCCCAGGACCCCTCTCTGAGTGAGAAACCAAACAGGCTTACTTCCTCCGGAGAAGTCAGATCTTCCAAGTCCTCCAACATTTTCTCTACAAATTCTTCCGTCAACAGAATCTGGGAAAGAAAGCAAAAGGCAGGTTTTTATTTGAAAAAAACAAAAACAAAAAACCCCCAAAACTATATACAGCCCTTTTGCCAACTGCCAAGTTAGGGAAGTTTCTATTCGCTATGGAGGAGGGATGGCCCACTGATCGGTGCTAGGGACAGAGGGAAGTACTTCAGGCCTCTGGAAAAAAAAAATTGCGCGCTCTCAATGCCTTCCCCCCACCCCCACCTGCTTGTGCCATAGACTAGAGAAGGGCGGCGAGGTGGGGTGTGGCAGTAGAGAAAGGGATGGCATCTGAAAGATGGCAGTGCTGGCCTCGGAAGGGAACTGGAAGGCAGCAGACACCCACTTCTTTGGGCTGTGTGGTTTTCTGGATGTTGCAGGGCAAAGGAGAGGGACAGGAAAGCCCAAGGCCATAGGAGAGCCACTGCCAAGGTCCTTGCCTGATCAGGCTCAAGTGTTTTCACCCACTTCTCCCAACCATGTAGGACAAAAGGAATCTGTTTGACTTGGGAATACAAGTCCTGTCTGGGATTCAGATGACCCTAGTGTTGGAGCATAAGCCTGGGTTTAATCCCTACCACTGGGGGATGGGGATAGCAGGTAAAAACCAAGAGAAAAAAAATCTGAGCTGCAGAATAAGCTGCCTGCCCCTTCACAGAGGGGGCTGGGACTTAGGATTTCCCTTTCCAGCCACAGGGTCATGTCTCAGGATGTCCCTGCAGGCCCCAGTCAGCAGCTATGTTGACTTCTGAGACACCTCCTCTCTGAGTGTCTCCATCTCCCCCACTCCACTGCTTTTTCTGATGCCTGGTACCACAAGGTTTGATGACCAAGACCGTCTAGCACCACTCTTTGTAGGAATAACCACTATGCCCTAAGCAAGTTTTCTCAGCTAATGGGAACATCCACAGCAACTCAGAGTTCCATCAAGCCTTCTCAACTTATGGCTGTCTCAGACAGATCTGCTGGTCCAGGCTGAGCTCATCCATGCTCTCCTTGCAGACCCGGGCCTTTCTACTCCATCCTCCCTGCCCTGCTCTATAGGAGCTCTCCACTTCTCTGGAGGACGCTGTGCAGCGCACAGAGGAAGAAGAGTAAAAGGATGCAAAGCCAACTGAAAGGCTCTTTTCAGAGAAACCCTCCCTTTCAGAAGGTTGGGAAAATACCCATGAAGTTTCCCTTGGGACTTGATCAGTTTGTAAGGGCAGGGGTTTCTGTTTTGTGACATGAGGTGAAGTGACAAGGAAGCTGATGGCATGGTGGTGGCGAGTGAGAAGGAAAAGCTCTAACCTACCAGACACTATGCTGACTGTTCACACCTGATCTCATTCAGTCTCCTTCCAGATGGGGAAACTGAGGCACCTGCCCTGTGGGCCAAAGTAAGACCATATGTCATGTCTTGGCCTGGAACCTGCTGTTTAGATTCTTAGATGGAGGACACTGACTCACACATTCACTCCTCTTGGGCAAGCAAGCCTGTTTCCACCCAACCAGCAGTTCCTAGAGGAACAGATCTGCTTCCCAAAACAGGGGCAAACAGCTCTGACTGAGAATAATGAGGGAGAGACACGGAGGGACAGAGAAGAGAGAGGACACGGACACACACACACACACACACACACACACACACACACACACACAACGAGCAAATAGTATCCAGGGGAGTGTCCATCCAAAGCACTCATTCCTTTCCTCCTCCAAGCTCCCCAGAGGGGGTTGGCTGGCTCTTTCCAGCCTGTCTGGCACTTTCTGGTCCTTGGCCACGTCCAGTCACACCTGGCCTTCTGTCCTGGAGTCTGAGCCCTCCTCCTCCTACCCCATGGGTCCCCCAGCCGAGTTTCTCCACTGGTTATCACCAGTCTGCTTGAGTAATATAAAGTCACATTCATATTTTCGGCATTTCCGGGGCTTCTTGCCATCTCTGAAACTCTAGCACAAGCACAAGCATAGCTCAAACCCAGTCATATTACAATGACTCCAGTCCTGGCCGGGTTGGGTTTATTTCTAACCCATAAATAATCCACAGGGAGGGTCTTTCTCCAGAATGGTAACCAGGTCTGGAACTAGGATAAAATGGGGTGGGGGAGGGCTTCCAAGAATGGTGGCCACCCAAGGAGACTCCCAAGGGTGTTTTTCAACAACAGGAAGGTGAGGCCACCAACAGTCCAGTCCTAAGCCAGCACCTCTGTCAAAGGTCTGCACTGCTGAGTTATGGAGGTTTTCAGCAGAGTGTGGCACCATCTGTGTGTGTGGACTTAATTTTGTACTCTGTTGGGGGAGGGGATGACAAGACCCCCAAATGGGGACAAATCCTAGCTGTCCATTTTCACTTTTGATGATTTGCTGGTTTCTGCTGGAAACCACCTTGTTTTAAAAGAATTAAAGGGGAAAAATTATACATGAGATCCACATGATATTAAGGGTGACATTCTCGGCAAAGAAACACGACAGACTGTCATAGCTCCAGGCACCTGATTTAATTTCCTTTGGGAGTAAAACCTTAGAAGCTTGGACTGAACAAACAGGCCCTGTTCTCTGCAGATTTCAGAGCTGGAGCTGAGAATGTTAACAGATCTTATCGACAGGATACTGGAGATAGACAGCTATGATGGAGCAGCTCCCGGGAGCGCTCCCTGGGAACAGACTCGCTGTTGTGATGCCACTGTGGGAAAAGCCTGTGCAGGGCTAGGGCTTGGAGCTCCTGAGGCTCACCGTCTCCCTGGAGCGACCAGCCTCTGCCACAGTAATACAGGACAGTGGAAATGACCTATCACAGGGGCAGTACCTGCCTTGTATGCAGGCTCTGTACTAAGTGCTGCCCTGCATCTCCTCACTGATCCTGTGATGGCTTGCACAGGCCGTGACCCTAGTTCCCAGTGTGCAGATGACTGGCTCCTGAGGAGAAGACAGTCTTCTTGGCTTTAGAGCAGTGCCTGCCTGCCTGCCTGCCTGCCTGCCTGCCTGCCTGCCTGCCTGGGTGATGGAGCATGCTCTTTTCCTGTTTGGGGAAGGTGCATCAACTCTAAAGGTATGTATACTCAGAGCCAACTTCTGATGGGGTAGGGAGGTAATGGTCACTTCTACCAATGGCCTGAAGAACAGCATGCTCAAGCCCAGCCAGGAGTATGTATATTCTCATTTCAATAGGGCTGGACACCGAGCATCACAAACACACCACTGTTAACAACAAATAACAGAGCGTGCAGGCTAATTAGAAAGGAAAGCATGCTATGGACCACTGAGCCGTCCTTTTTTTTTTTTTTTTTTTTTAATGTTTTGAGACAGGGTCTCTCTATTTAGACCCAGCTGTCCTGGAACTCCCTGTGCAAGCTAGACTAGTCTCAAACTCACAGAGACTCTCCTGCCTCTCCCTCCTGAGCACGGGGCGCCACACCTCACTCTGAGTCTACACATTTCAACAGTTCCTCCAGCCCAGAATAGAGCGGCAGAAATAATGACAAATCATTACAGCGATCACTGCACTCTGTCATCCATGCATGCATGAAGAACTGGGACAAAACACTGAGGAGTATGTACAAATAGTCCTTGGAGGGAGGGGATGCTCTAATGATAGAGGAAAGGCCCCTGTACCAATCTGAGTGACACATTCCACTGAAGGGCTCTGGAGAATGTGGCGCTGCTGGGCTACGCACTCCCTAGAACACCAAGGGAATGCAAAAACACCAGCATTTTCACAACACTCCAAGAGATCACACTGGGAGGAAGTACAAGGAAAGAGGCCCAGAGGAGGAGTGAGCACAGGGTAAATTAACAGTGGCTGCAGCTCCACCACTATTTGACAGACTTAGGGATTGGAATCTAGGCTCGGCTGGTAGATCACTCCAGTGGGCACACGTCATAGGCCACGAGAGGTACAGTCAGACAGCCTGGCTTGGTGGTGGTGAGAAAGGACTGTCAACAACCTCTCAATTCTCCAGGTTCCAGCAAGTTCCAGAAAGGAACCTGAAAAATGATCTTTTGTCAGTGCCTGCCCTGGGCAGGCCCGGCTGCGCTGCAGGCAGGGGTTAGAAGGCTACAAATCTGACACTCATTCCAAGGTCTGTGGTCAACGGATGTCTGAGCAGCTGACAATGCCGTTCCTTCCCTTCAGTATGATGACAATCCACACTTTGTCTTGGGCCTTGTTTGCTCCTTGTGTTGACATGTTGTTCTGCTTCCCAGCAAGTTTGGCTTTCTTTCCCTCCCTTTCCTTTTCTCCAGGAAGGAAATGTGCTCTTTAGAGACCGGCCTGCCAAAGAGCAGCTCTGGCGCCCTCGATGGCAGTGAGTAGGGACAGGAGCAGCTCTGGTGCCCTCGATGGCAGTAAGTAGGACAGGAGCAGCTCTGGCGCCCTAGATGGCAGTGAAGTGGGGATAGGAGCACCTCTGGCGCCCTCGATGGCAGTGAAGTGGGGACTCGCAAGGGCTCGGGTCTGCTGTTCCCCTTTCCCCCATCTCAGGCAGACAAAGGCCAGCTAATAGCCTGTGGACATTCCCGTGCTGGGAGGGGCAGAGGCATGTGCTTGGGAGGGGGGCACCCACTCATTTCCTGCTCTGGGTGGGCGGTGAGAAGTTGGCTTTGGTGGCCAGAAGCAGGCTTGGACTCCAGCTGTTGACACAGCAGGGAATTACTGTTGCTCTAAACCTTAATAGGCCCAGGACTCGACAATGAGGTCTGGAGATAGCCCAAGCCAAAGTCTCCAAAGGAGGCAGGTATAGCCAGGCCCACCAGCAGGAGAAATGGTAGGCATCAGAAAGGGGGTGCCAGGAGCTGGGGACTCCCAGGCTGCCCACTATAAAGAATCCAAAAGGGTGCATGGGAACAGGAGAACACAGGACCTTGGCTGAAGGAGTATGGGGAGCCTGTTTCTGGGTTGGGTAGAGTTTAGTAGTGGTTTCCCAGCCTGGCTGGGAACATCAGACCCCACTGGGAACAGCTGTGAGGTGTCTTCTCCCAAGCCAGAGACCTCCCATTGGGCCGGTGGGGAGTGGCTGGGACTAAGGGCGCCACCTGGGTGAGTTGTCAGACACCACACAGCTGAGAAAGCATTGCAGGGCCTAAAAAAAATAATCTCGTGTTTAGTGATCTGCCCTCTCTGTGACCTCTGGGACTGAAGCTTCCCTCCTTCAGACTGCCCTGCCTAGGAACGGCTGACTGAACAGACTCAGTGCTGGGCAGGGCTCTGCTCAAAAGATTGACAGTTCAGGACAACGGGCCAAGGGAGAAGCATGCCACAGTCCCCCCTGAGCAGGCCTGCTTCAGGGTCTGGAGACTTCTCATGAAGCCCTGGACTTGGCTTTCAGGTTCTCTGATCTTAAGGGTGACACAAGGCAGGATGGATGCAGCCAGGTCTCTTCTCTGGAAAGAGTATAGGCTCAAGCCAATTCCTGCCCCTGCAGCAATTCCTGATGTGTGAGTTTCCAACTATACTTGCCCGCCTCTTCTTCAGGTCTTGGGTCCTGACTTCCCCAGGCCTGGGTCTCTCTGAGGTAGTAGAAAGTGGGGGGATGGGGTGGGTACAGAAGCCTGTCTGAGGCCATCCCACTAGGATGGAAAAGGACTCTGGCACTCTGGCTTTCCCTTTTTCTCTCAGTTGTCCTTTCTCAGCACAGGGAGAATAAATGTCTTCCCTTCCCTCAGAGATAGCAGGTCTGGGCTGGCAGCCAGAACAAGGTGCCAAGGCTGGGAGTGAGCACTCTAAAGGCTGCTGAAGGCTGATGCAAGGCAGTCTCCCTGCCCCTCCCACTTCAGCTGTGACCCACAGGGACAGTTCAAGCAGCAACTTAGGTCTCTCTGTCCTATACCTACTGCTTTCAGTCACCCCTGCTCCTCTGCCATCAGTAGGCCTGGACAAACAAGGGCACACAAGGCTCAAAGAGACACCTCAGACCCTGTGAGTGAGTGGCAGAGGCCTGTAGGGAGCAGGGGCAGGTCTGTGAGTGTTGAGTTCTCTCTCCAAACAGGCCTGGCCTCTTCTTGGCACAGCGGGGCTTGATCTGTGACTGAATGGAACCTCAGGTCCTATAGACTCCTAGGGAGACAGCTGGTCCTTGCGAGGCAACCTAGAGGCCCACAAGTCATGACAAGCCCAGTTCCCACAAGCTGGGGAGCTGTCTATGACCACAGAGGCAAGACCCTAAAGGGAAAGTCAGGCTAGCAGACAGATGCAGAAAATGCTGACTGCTCTCAGGCAGAGAGGAAGCTGATGTGGGTGTTGGCTTCACTGCTGAGAACCGGCTGGCTGGGGCAGGTCAGATGGAGAGTTTCCCAGGGCTCCTTGCAAAGAGCCTGAGAAACCTCTCGGTGATCAAGGGTGTGTGCTTGGAGGGCGGGACCCGAGCCAGCCTTCCCAGAGCTCTCCTGAGGACGGCCCATGGTGGACCACACTAATGAGCCTGTAACAGGCCTTTGATTAAGCAGTCCCAGCACAGCAACTTGATTGAAACATGCCGAGGCCAGCAACTCGTTCCCACCGCTCCCTGGTTCCCTGGGCAACAGCTCACAGGAGGGGACCCAAGTGCTGGGAGGCAGCGGGTGCCCAATGCCCCAAATCACTGGGGGGCTTCTGTGTGTCAGGGAGGGGGGGTCGCCAAGAACAGGAACACTAGTAGCCAGGGGATTAAGAACTTGGGGGTGCAGGAAGCTTCCTTCCAGAAGACTGAGGGGTGCCAGATAACTGTTGAATCTTCTGGGGGCCCGGGTTCCTAAGCAGGCAGAAAGCCAGAGATGCTGACCACCTCAGCCCTCAGGGTGGGAAGATGCTCTACAAGAGATGACAGAATAAAAAAGGGCAGGCACTCTTCTTTAGTCTAGGGAGACTCCAGTTCCTAATTCCCTCCAAATGTGCTTGAACTGTAGACACACACAATCATCAACTCCCAGGACACTTCTGCTGAGACATGCTGGCATGACATCATCCACAGGAATGATGATCTGTGGACTCTGTATGGCTGGGGTCACCTGTGGGGATCCCCATCTCCCAGCTCCATACTAGTCTGTCTGGTTGTCAGTAGAGATGGGTGGCAGCTTGGGACATGGCTAGGGATGGGAGGTATGGGAGGCCGTTTCTACTAGTACCGGGCTCATTTCAAATGTTACACTTTGGAGCTTTTGCTACAGTAACTACTAACACCACACAGACAGAAATCTAATGTTACCAAGTGGGACTTTTAAAATGTATTTATAACTTTATGGTTCAAAGTAATTTTATTATGAAACAATGTAATAACAACAGTGGAAAAAGGCAAGATAATTTATGGAACACAATATCCCTAAAGCACTAGCTCCCATTCCTACCTCTGGGCTTAGAGTGGTTGGTAGTCTTTGTTTGCTGTTTGTTTTAATTAAGGGTTAGGACTTTGGTGGGGGCAGGGAGGAGGTTGTTATGAGGGAGGAGAGCATCAGCTGCAAGCAGACACACACAGACAAAAACATACCATATAAAGACCCCAGACTGCACCCACAAAGCCAGTGTAATTCTCTTCCTTTTTACTGTAATTCCCCCATGCTTTCTCTAACACATCACAAAGCTTGGTTACCTTTCGAATGGAGGTCAGATTCTCTTTCTGCAGCCCCAAATCCCTTTCTTTTTTCTTTTTTTTTAGATAGGGTCTCATTTTGTAGCCCTAGCTGTCCTAGAACTCTCTCTGTAGGGCAGGATGGCCTCAAATTCATAGACATCCCCCTGCCTCTGCCTCCCAAGTGCTGGGATTAAAGGTGTGCATTAACACATCTGGCCCTGCTTCCTTTTCTTGATATTCTTGTGAAAGGAGGTAAATTGCTTTTCTCCTACTCCAAAACACAGCCAAAAGCAAAGAAAAAAAGCATAGCAGACCAGGCCAGTGACCCTTGTAGCCCTGGCAGGGTAGGCACTGGAAAGAGGCTGATGGTTCTTAGCCCCAAGCACTGTACTCAACATCAGCTCTGATCCTTGCTCCAATCAGGAGAGCACAATCACAGAACGCCATCAGGTTCTGCTCAATAGTTTCTATCAGGAGCTCATGGGGTAGCTCTGATCACTGTGACCTGCCTAGTGTGGCCACCGAGTTCACTCCTATGCATTCTGGAGAGGTTTCCATATAGTCACCATATAGTCCATATAGGGTGGCATCCACACGTTGTTCACCCTCCAATGTCCTATATCTTGATTTCCCAGGGTAGGAGATGTTTCTACTCCTCGCACCTGGATTTCCACTGTCATCAGTGGTTGCACCAATGGCCAGGAGAGAAACTTGCATCAGAGGATGGGAAGAAGGTCAGGAAGTGCCCCTGGAGCTGTGAAGACAGCAGCAGCACCCATTCTCCATAACCACACACAGAGCTCAGGTTCTGAATCCAAGAGGCAGCTCCCAGCCCAGGATGGGTGCCATAAGGAGCTGCCCTCGGAGGGAGGGTAGGCAGCAGGTGAAGAGCTAAGGGGGAAAAAAAGGAAAAAAGGACGCTTCTCACTTGTAACCAGGGTCCATGAGCTGCGTAAGGATGTTCCTCAGTGGCAAAGGCGCCTTCCACTCCCGTGGACACAAATGTGATGGCCATGTCACCTGTGATACTCTTGTAGGTAAAGTGCCGGCCATGCAGGAGTCTGCCCCTGGGGATGGGAACATGGAGACAGTGGGGATCTGGGCCCAGAAACACAGTCCCTAGTCAAGAGGAAACTTGCTACAGAGCAAAGTTCCCTGAGGCAGAGTGCCTGGCCAGTGCCTCCCGAGGGCCCAGTGCCCACTAATAGGACTTTAACCAAACATGTTCACTGTACCACTGTAGCACACTAGCGAAAGGCACCACCTTTATATGCTAACGGCATCTTTCCGAGAGTCTCTAGCCAGTGGACACTCCGGGCTCTGACACAATGGCCTCAGGGCAGGTGAGAACATCGAGGCTAAGGAGGGATGTTAACAATGTGCCAGCATCATGTCCTGAGTGAAGGAGGACTCATGCCTCCCAGTGGGGCACTTCTGTGCCCGTGCAGGAACTTCTACTTGTTCCTGGGCTTTCCTGTAACATTTAAGCAGTTATCCTAGAGAAAATGAGTAAATCTTTAAAATACAAAAACAAAACAAAAGTCTGAAGCCAAGCAGGGTCACTGCAAGAAGACACCATGTATCCCCAGACTGGAAATATACTTGGAGGAAGGGCAGGCAGTGGCAACCAATGGGCAGGAATGCCAAGTGGCAAAGGAGGCAAAACCAGCTCTTTGCATTCTCAGGCTGCTTCGGATTAACCCTTCCCCAGGCTAAAAGTCCAAGCCTGTGCCCAAGCAGCTGTTAGGAGGACAGGGCTGGAGTCTAAAGCTGGACCTGGGAGGTCCTGTTCACTCAGACCACTGGATACCTTTGCCCTGCTGCTCAGAGCAGCTGGCTAAGGCTGACTCACCCCCACTTCTCCTGGCTCTTGGATCTGTGGGCAGTGTTCAAACCATGCAATTCCTTCTTCCTTGTCATTGTGCCCTTGAGTTTAGGAGGATTCTTGTTGCCTTCTGCGCTAGCAAAGTGAGGATGGAACTCCAAGGGTTTGGAGGAAGCCAGCCATAAGAGATCCAGCCTAGTGCAGTGTTCTGCATGACCTACATCCTGGCCACAAGGCGGGTGCTCTGATTCTCATAGCAGAAGAGCCACAGCTGGGCTTCCGGTTCCCCCAGGAGGCTGCTGGGCTGGCCACTGGGTTTGTAAAGAACTGAGAGTCTTGCATGGGAAAAGCACCAAGTGAGAGGAGGTAGAGTCCAACCTATCAGAACCCTCCTGCTCCTGACAGCTCAGTATGACCTGTGCCTTAGCTTACAGGATGGCAGGGGCCATCCTAGACTCTCTTGGTCACTTGACCTCCCAAAGGGAAGCACAGCTGAAGGACACTTCCTGGACAAAAGAGTATTCTCAGCATCTACTCCCCATGGACTCTGACTTTGAAACTTCTCAGAGAACCAGAGGATAAGAAAGCCAGGTGTGGAGTCCATACCTTTAACCCCAGCTCTCAGAGGCAGAGGATCTCTGTGAGTTCAAGGCCAATCCCAATAAAACAAAATACCAACCCAGGTGACAGACCAATGGGGGATGTGCTCTATGATTCAGGGCTGCTCTAGGTTAAGAGATACAGAACAGAGCAAGTGGTGGGGGCGCACCTTTAATCCCAGCACTCAGGAGGGAGAGGCAGCTGGATCTCTGTGAGTTCAAGACCAGTCTGGTCTACAAGAGCAGGACAGGCTCCAAAGGTTACAGAGTAACCCTGTCTCAACCCCCCACCCCCAAGAAAAGAACAGTCCTTCTCTAGCGACAATCTGCCAGGCCATCTGGCCTCACTACTTTGCTTGAAGACTTCTCAATCACCTGAGCTACCTACCCAGAGGCTTGGATGCAGAAGGATACTGTAGGGGCCAGTGACACAGAGTCCTGGGACAGAGCTGCCTCAGTGGCTCTCTTCCATCCAACCCGGACTCCGCTCTGGTATCAACTGCCCACAGATAGTGGTCTTGTGAAAATGGCTAGCTCAAAGCTTTAGCTGGTCTGTGCTGGGGGAAGGCAGACTGTGGAGGCTCTGAGGCCTACAGGGTATTATTGTGGAATGGAGTGCTTCAGTTTACCTTAGGCAGAGAGGAATGAGGGCCCCTGATTCCTGGTTAAATTTCAGATGTACGCTCTCGAGTTGTCGAGTACGGATCAGCTCGTGGGGGATAACGGCCGTGGAGCTGTCACTTTCTAAGCTGTCTTTGCGGCTCCTGTGAGGCAAGCAAGAGACAGATTAAGCACATGGAGAAAACCACTGGGAGGAGCAAATGGGATTTTCTGGCTGAGTTCCTGGTTAGCAACTACGGTGCCTGTTAACTATGGTAACACCCTTCACTAAGCATTAGCCAAGGACCAGCAGGTGGCAAGCACTTCTCACTGGCTGCCCATGACTCCCGACGCCCCATCGGGTGGGCACACTGGAACTGGAATGGCTAAGTTACTTGTTCAGGTTGTATAGCCAGTGAAGAAGAGGGGCTGGTGTTTGGCCTGAAGTCAGTCAGGTTCTAGAGCCCACATCTTTGGCCAACACACATGCAAGTTCACATCACAGTGGCTTGTTTTGCCCCGTGGAATCAACAGACGCTCTGAGAAGCCTTTCTTTTCCTGCCTTGAGCTCTACAAGGCTGACGCGGAACAACAGCTCTAGGAGCTAGCTGACCTTCAGGTTCTGAGCAAGCATACCCCTGCATAGGGCAGGCAAGGAAGTGATGTAAGCCTCTAAGCAGAGGTGAATGTTGGACCCTTCTGAGTCAGATGCATGTGTGGTGTGATGTGTGCATGTGTGTGGATATGTGTTGTGTGTGCATGTATGGAAGTCCTAAACTAGACACCTCCTGACAGTGACCTTGCCATACTAAGCGGTCAGTGTCACTCCTGCTAAACTAGACACCTCCTGACAGTGACCTTGGCCATACTAAGCGGTCAGTATCACTCCTGCTAAACTAGACACCTCCTGACAGTGACCTTGGCCATACTAAGCAGTGTCACTCCTGCTCTTTCAAGCTCAGCTCCTCACCAACAGCTGGGCTACTGGGTCCCTTGCCATTCTAAGTTTTTTTTTAATATTTATTTATTTACTATATATACAATGTTCTGTCTGTGTGTATGTTTGCAGGCCAGAAGAGGGCACCAGACCTCATTACAGATGGTTGTGAGCCACCATGTGGTTGCTGGGAATTGAACTCAGGACCTTTGTAAGAGCAGGCAATGCTCTTAACCACTGAGCCATCTCTCCAGCCCCACCATTCTAAGTTTTGCTTTTCAAATTCAGCTGTCCTTATTGACCTCCCAAATCTTCCCCAGCAGGAAAAGAGGGTCATCCACTGACAGCATTCAAAAGACCGGGTTCTGGTTTGGGCTGTGAAACCCAGAACAATTCTTCAAGTGTCCATCAAAAAACTAGGGAAGGATCATTTTTGTTTGTTTGTTTGTTTGTTTTTAGATCATTCAAGCAGCAGGCAGGAGCTACTCAGGACATCTGAGCTGGACAGTCACCCTGGAGCAGGCCTCATCTTACTAAGGTAGGGTGAGCACAGAGGCCCAGCTGACAGGCAGAGCCCCTCCCCACAGAGAGCACAGCAGTACTGGCAAGGCAGTGGCTCAGCTCACTCCTCTCCCCAGGTGGATACAACCCTAGATGTGACCTCTCTGTCACCAAGGCATCCCCTCCTGCAGCTTCCCAAAGCTGCCCTGGGAACTACCTTTCCCTTGGCAAGCACTTTCACCAGACCTATGAAGAAGACAAACACTGGCCAAGAGGGTCACAGTATTCCAAGCTTGGAAAGAAACTCAACCTGTTCAATTTACCTCTTTCCTTTTCAAAGAGGGGATATATCCAAGGCCAAAGAGCATGTCTGTGGCAGGCCAGCTTGTGAACTGTGAACATCTGACCACCTTCTATGCCGGCCTTCTGAGGACAACCCCACATCTCATTCAGGCACTACTGATGGGTTCAAAGGTCACATGAGGGTGCTCCTGGGGCCCAAGCAAGAGCAGAATACAGGACATGAGAGCAGCCATGTTAGTCAAGGTTTCCTCTGTGCCAGACTCTCCGTTGCAGTCACTCAGTGGGTCCTCACACAAGCATGGACGCTCGCTCCCTTAGCCTTTTACAAATAAAGTGAGCCAAAACAACCTCAAGGTCACAGTTTTACTTTTGGGGGTGCTGGGGCTGAAACTCAGAGGGTCATGCATACTAGGCAAACACTTTACCACCAGCCCCAGCAAGCCTCAGAGTTACATAGCAGAGCCAGGATGTGCCTTATAATCACACGGTGAGCATCTGACGGCAGGTTATCTACCCTTATGCTGCCATCCTGCCCAGTGGCGTTGAGGCCTGGCCTGCTGGGTGGGACCTTCTGGAGGATCCTGGTCTCAGGCGGCCAGGCAAAAATGCTGATGAATAGCCATGGGAGGTGGGGTGGGGGCTGGTAGAGATGAATCACACAGCACACAGGGCTAGAGTCTCAAGCTGGAGGGAAAAATAAATTGTTGAAAGTCAGCTAAAGTCACCTTGGTAACTGCTACAACACACTCACCCAGAACGGGGACATCAAACCCAACTGCAAACAGCTTTCAAGAAGCAGCAAAGAACTTAATCATCTGAAGAATTATGTGACAAGTGCCCACATTTACACCTCCCACCAACCTTCAATCATTTGAGAAAACATACTTTAATCTTTTAAGAAAAAAAGAATCTCAAAATGCTAGATCTGCATTCCTGGAGCCTGGGTATTTCCGGCATACTGCCTCGGTGGAAAGGCGGCTGCGCTTCACACGCGCAGGAGCCCAGCTTTTTGCTGATTTGTTTTTTCTGGACATCGATGCAGAAGCATGAATTATTTGTGTGGGCTGGGTGAGGTATTAAATCTGCAGCCAACACAGGTTTGCAATGTTTTGCATGGTTGTCAGCTTAATCTTAGTCATAAAAAATAAGTAGTGTGCTCGGCAGCATGGCCTAATTCTTCAGCTGGGCTTTCTCCCTGAGTTTTCCATAGAGGATAAGGCAGAGTTTTGGGGGTGGGGGCTGGGAAGGAGAGGGGTTTCTGGGGAGACATGACCCACAGTCACTGGGAGGCCTAGGGGACATGGACCCAGGAGCATGCTCAATGAGGCAGAGTAGCAAGTGTCACAGGTGACCTTGGCAAATGACAATCTTTCTCTTTCCTTTTTTGAGACAAGGTCTCGCCATGTAGCCCAGGCTGGTCTTTAATTTTATCACATTTATCTAGTGTGTGTGTGCGCATATAGAAATCAGAGGACAACTTGCAGGGGTTGGTTCTATTCCAGAAGCCCAGGGATCAAACTCAGGCCCATCAGACTTTGTGGCATTTGTCTTTATCTGTTGGGGTATCTCAGCACACCACTCTTGAACCCCCAGACTGATCTTGAACACATATTGCTCTCATCTTGACTCAACCTATGGAGTAGTGGGATTCCAGGTGTGTAGCAGGGTAGCGCTCATATTTAAGTGAGATGAGTCTAAGGTAGTATCTAACAGTACATGGGTACTGCAGGTGCTTCTCAGCTCCTCCTGCAAGAATGGCAATGGCTAACAGAAATTTGTTTGCCCTTAATGTGGGCCCAGAGTCCAGTTGCCCCTGGCCAGATCTGCAAAGGTCTTGATTTTTTTCCCAGCCCCAAATAATGGCAACTTTCTTTTTCTTTCTTTTTTGTTTTTTTCGAGACAGGGTTTCTCTGTGGTTTTGGAGCCTGTCCTGGAACTAGCTTTTGTAGACCAGGCTGGTCTCGAACTCACAGAGATTCGCCTGCCTCTGCCTCCCAAGTGCTGGGATTAAAGGCGTGCGCCACCACCGCCCGGCCTCTTTCTTTCTTTCCTTTCTTTCTTCTTTCTTTCTTTTCTTCTCTTTCTTTCTTTTTCTTCCTTTCTTTCTTCCTTTCTTTCTCTTTCTTTCTTTTTCTTCTTTCTTTCTTTCCTTCTTTCTTTTCTTTCTTTCTTTCTTTCTTTCTTTCTTCCGAGGCAGGGTTTCTCTGTAGCTTTGGAGCCTGTCCTGGAACTAGCTCTTGTAGACCAGGCTGGCCTCGAGCTCCCAGAGATTCACCTGCCTCTGCCTCCCAAGTGCTGGGATTAAAGGCGTGTGCCACCACCGCCAGGCCTGCAAAGGTCTTGAAAGGGGATGTCTGAGACTAGCCTGAAAGGGAGACAAGGAGCAAATGTTTCAGGTCCTGGTCAACCATTGGTGCTCTGGGAACGCTGGGTTAAAGGCAAAGAAAATCAAGGCTTTTGCTCCACTCCGGGAGATGGTGGCCAGGTCATCTTGCAATCCGCCTTTGCAATTCTCAAACCACCAGCTTTTATGCAGCCCAGTAGTTTAATCCATCTTTCCCTGGCAGCCTTTCGCACCCCAGAGGCTGTTCTTGAATTCTATCAACAGCCTCTTTTTCTTGGATACGTGGCCCTAACTTTCAACTATGTTCTTGACAAGGTTCTGAAATCCTCCCTGGAATTTACTGGAGCTCGTCAAAGCTAGAGTGTCATGTCCGGAAGTGAAGTGGCATGTGTGGGAATAAATACAGTATGTGGTCTAACCAGTGCAGATCTGAGGCTCTGTGATCACTCCTGTCTGGGGCGGTTTATTTCTATTAAAACTGTCATCAAATTGTCTTTCCTTGTAACCTCATCACACTACCGACTCATACAGCACTCCCTCTGTCAATGGGATCTTACTCAGGTTTTCTCCCACAGGCTACCCGCCTCTCCTCTCCAGTGTGTGCGGTGGGTTATTTGAAGCTAAGGGCAGAACTCTACATTATCTGGCAAGAGTTTCAGGCAGTTGGGATGATTCTGAAGTTGACTCTGGCATCCACTATCTTGGCATTTCTTCCTGACGTCACATCCCTGACATAACCGATTGATTTGCCATTGACATTCTTAATCCAGTGGTTGATTAAATTGAGAAAAGTCCTGGGCTGGGCAGAGAGATGGGCAACATTGCTTTTTGGGTATATTCACCCAACCGATTAAAAATAAATCCACCTTTCCCATGACCCTCCTGTATGCTCTCTGGACATTTCTGTTTTGCCTGTAATGATGTCAGAGCATATTCAAGATGTCTGGCTAAATGCTGCCCAGGCAAGGTCACGACATGTCTTCTGTCTTAACAGACTGGTGAGCACTGGGCCTGACTGCATCTCTTGGGGTTGTTTCCCCAGGAGCATTCAAAGCTCCTTGCTGAATAATTGAGTTCAGACTTTTCCTGAGAGTGATAATGAGCTTACTGGTCCAGAAAGCACAAGATGCTCTTAGCAGCCTGGACTTCCAACGCTTCGGTCTGCTGGCACCCATCTCCTCCACTCCCCGGATGAACACAACTCTCATCTGCCACTTCTGCTGTTGAATTCTTCTGGGGGCACAGTACGTGCGGCCTGAGGGAAGTGAAAGCAGGACTTCTGCCCTGTGTGGCTCTTCCTGGGTTGACAACCATTTGTTGAGGTAGAAATAGACACAGCTCCAGCACATTTTGCTCCCTTTGTCACTGCTCAGTGTTACTCTGTCTAAGCAACAAGGCCTAGGTTTTTTTCTTGTTCCAAACAAATAAAAGTCCTTTATGCCAGTCATAACTTATCATTCAAGACCCAGTCCTTGAATTTCAGCTTTGGGGTTTTTTTTTTTTTTTTTTTTTTTTCTGGACAAGGTTTTTCTGCTTAACAGCTCTGGCTGTCTTGGGACTGCTGGGATTAGAGGTGTGTACCACCATGCTTAGCCAGCTTTGCTTTTATTTTGGCTTTTCTTTCTCTCTTCCTCCCTCCCTTCTTTTTTGAGACAGAGTTTCTCTGTTTAGCCCTGGCTAAACTCTGTATATCAGGTTAACCGCAGACATAGAGATCCACCTGTCTCTGCCCCCAGAGTGCTGGTATTAAAGGCATGTATCACTATATCCAGAAAATTTCAGCTCTTCTTGACCCTCCCTACTACTAACATTTGTGCTGGTATAACACACCTCTTTTTCTAGCTATTATTCAAATTATTATTATTTTTTTTTTAATTTTTTATTTATTATTTATAAGTTTATTATGTATTCAGTGTTCTGCCTGCATGTATTCCTGCAGGCCAGAAGAGGGCACCAGATCAGATGGTTGTGAGCCACCATGTGGTTGCTGGGAATTGAACTCAGGACCTCTGGAAGAACAGCCAGTGCTCTTAACCTCTGAGCCATCTCTCCAGCCCTATTATTCAAATTATTTAAAAAAAAATGGCCGGGAGGTGGTGGCACATGCTTTTAATCCCAGCACTCAGGAGGCAGAGGCAGGTGGATCTCTGTGAGTTCAAGACCAGCCTGGTCTACAGAGTCAGTTCCAGGACAGTCAAGGCTACACAGAGAAACCCTGTCTTGAAAAACCAAAAATAAAATAAAATAAAAAAATAAATGTGAATTATGTGTTTAATTCTCAAATACCTACCCTGGTGTCTAGAGGTGTTATGCATCCTTTTCAGGGATATAGTCACAATTATACTGGTATATCTCTATTTTTTAAAAATTGCTATCACTGTGTGGTGTGGATGCCATGGCGCAGGTAGAAGTCACAGGACGCCTCTGTGGCAGTTCTCTCTCCCACCTTTACATGGGTTCTGTTACACAGCCAGTGTTTTTACTCACTGAGCCATCTCACTGAGCTAGACACCTTTTTACTGAGTGTAGACAATGGTGCTTCTCCCGGGCTAAGCTCTTCATATACATCACTTCCTTTGATTTTCATAACAACCCTATAAATAGGACTCATTTCCCTCACCTTAAAGATGAAGAAATGGTCACCCAAAGATCTTAGATAACAAGCACAAGTCATTCAACATACACTTAAAAGCTGGAGCAACATCTTAGCAAAAGCGTTGCCGGATTTAAAACTCTCCCACCTCACTGGGCAGTGGTGGCGCATGCCTTTAATCCCAGCACTGGGGACGTAGAGGCAGGTGGATCTCTGTGAGTTCAAGGCCAGCCTGGTCTACAGAGAGTGTTCCTGGACAGCCAGAACTGTTACACAGTGGAAACCCTGTCTTGAAAAACAAAAACAAAAATGAACAAACAAAAAACCCTCCCACCTCAGGGATGAGAACATGGCCTGGTAAAGTGCAATGCTGGCCACGCAAACACGGAGACCCTGAGTTCAGACGCCCAGGCAGTCAAGGGAAAGCTGGGCATATGTGGGTAGAGGTGCCTCGGTGGTTAGGAACATTGATTGCTTCTGCAGAAAGACCCAGGTTTGGGCTCCTGGCACCCTGTGGTAGCTCAAAACAGCCTGTAACTCCAGTTCCAGGGGATTGGATGCTCTCCTGAATTCATGTGGTACATACACTCATGCAGGCTCACATACATGCTGGCAAAAGCAGCATGTGTCTGTAACTCTAGCACTGGGCAGGGCGGTAGAAGCAAGTGGATTCCTGGAGTTTGCTGGCCAGTCTAGCCAATCTGTAAACTCAGGGTTCAGTGAAAAACCCTGCCTCAAACAGGGTTTGAGAGACAGAGGAAAGACACTCAGTGTCTATCTCTAGCCTCCACACACACCTCCCCTGACTTTATTAAACAAAGTCCAATTATGTAGGCAAGGTTGGCCTGGACTATCTATGCAAGCTAGGCTAGTCTCAAATTTGCAATCCCCCAGTCCCTGCCTCTAAGACACTGGGATTATAGACTTATGCCACCACACCAGGCTTCCCTGAACTTGTTGTTGTTGTTTTGTTTTCAAGACAGGGTTTCTCCGTAGCTTTTTGGTTCCTGTCCTGGAACTAGCTCTTGTAGACCAGGCTAGCCTCGAATTCCCAGAGATCCGCCTAGCCTCGAATTCCCAGAGATCCGCCTGCCTCTGCCTCCCTAACGCTGGGATTAAAGGTGTGCGCCACCATGGCCTCGCTCCCAGAGCTCTTAAAAGAGCTGCCTCCCTGGAATACAAGATAGTGCTTCTCAAAAATTTTAAGAGGTGCTTCTAGAAAAATAGACACAGCAAAGCTAGATTTAATATGCTGCCTTTCAAATCAGCGATTCACAGAAGCTGGCATTTTGGACTGAGGACTAGAAGAAAAATGAGCTGGTTTCATTTTTTTGTAAGCCAGCATTTTCCAACCTCAGTCAAGATCTCCCTTTTCACTGAATACCAAAATCCCCTGAGGCTGAGGGGATGCCCTCTAGGGACAAGAGGCCAGGTGCCACTCTGGCGGGGCTCGGGGGTTTCCCCTCCTGAGCTCTGCCCTGCTCAGGTACTTCCTTTCAAGACCATGCCAGTCCCGCCTCTGACACTTCTCGATGTGTAGAAGTAGATCCACCCTGAGTCCCTCACTTAGCAACAGACGCTCTTAAGGGACTCTCAGAGGGTTTGCCAGTGTTTGCCTCCAACTCATCCAGATGCCAGGGAAACCAAAGTTCCTGTGGGCTTGCCTTTGAGGATACTGTTTTTTGTTGTTGCTTTTTTTCTTTTTCTTTTCTTTTCTTTTTTTCTGTCTCTGCCTCCCAAGTGCTGGGATTAAAGGTGTGAACCACCACGCCCAGCAAGTATAATGTGTTCTACCAGGAATGTGTCAGCCATCTTTGCAAGGGCAGGGCAAACTGAAACAGCTCACAGAACAGCGTTTCTGTTTCTTTTCTTTTGGTTTAGTTCTGTTTCAGTCTTTTGAGACGGGAATCTCACCAAGGAGGTCTCGGACGGCCTTGAACTCACAATCACCTTGCTTGACCTCTCCCAGCTTCCTGCTGCAGCTGCTGATGGCAGGTAAGTGCCAACACACCATTTCCTCTTCTAAAGAGCCAACCGCACCTCACTACTGGTCCAGGGTACTCCAGGTTTCCCTCAGAGACAGCACTCATCTGTTAGATGCTGCTTCTGTGTCCTCCCAGTCTCAGTGGATGTGCTGCCAGAGTCAACACGGCAGATTCTTCCTTGACTCTGTAACCTACATTGACCTTAAACCACACCAGTCCTCCTGCCTCACCCTCCCAGTGCTAGGGTCACAGGCACAAGCTACCACGCCTGGATATTCCTTGATATGTGTATTGTGTGTGTACAGCAGGTAGGACAGAGGTCATGTTGGGGGTCTTTCTCAATCCCTGTCTACCTTATTGTTGAGGTGGCTCTTTCACTGAACCCAGAGCTTGCTGAAGCAGCTAGAAGGGCTGGATAGACCCCCAATCGCTGCCTCTGGAAGTATAGGTGTGTGAAGCACGACAATTATGTGTGCGTGTCGTGTCTTTATGGGTACGTGCACCTGGGTGCCAGCGCCTGGGGTCACTGACATCCATTGCCCTATCCCGATAGTCTTTAACTACACTTATTTATTCATTTGTTGATTGATTGTGTATGTATGTTTGTTGTATGTACCCATGTATGGAAGAGAGGACAAGTTTTGGTAGTTCTCTCATTCAACCATGTGGATTCAGGCTTGAGAGTAAGCACCTTTATTTGCTGAGCTATTTCATGGGCCATATACATATATGTGTACACACACACATACACACATATATTTGAGACAGGGTCTCACTGTCTCACTATGTAGCAGCCCTAGCTGACCTGACCTGGAGCTTACTATGAAGACCAAGCTGGCCTCAGAGTCACGGAGATCACCTGCCTCACATAAGGGTTCTCTAGGTTTTTAATATCCTTTTTTTTTAATTGTCAGAATTTCTTTTTGTTGTTGTTTTTTTGAGACAGGGTTTCTCTGTGTAACGTTGGCTGTCCTATAACTCACTCTGTGGATCTACTTGCCTCTGCCTCCGAATGCTGGAATTAAAGACATGTGCCACCATAGCTCAGCAAATTTTTTTTTTTTCTTTTTTGGTTTTTCGAGACAGGGTTTCTCTGTGGCTTTGGAGCCTGTCCTGGAACTAGCTCTGTAGACCAGGCTGGTCTCGAACTCACAGAGATCCGCCTGCCTCTGCCTCCCGAGTGCTGGGATTAAAGGCGTGCGCCACCATCGCCCGGCGTTCAGCAAAATTTTTGACATTCATTCATTCATTCGTTTGTTTGTTTTTTGAGATGAGGTTTCTCTGTGTAGCTTTGGAGTCTGTCTTAGAACTCTCTCTGCAGACCAGGCTGGCCTTGGAATCAGAGATCTTCCTGTCTCTGCCTTCTAGTTGCTTATCTTCTGTTCTTAACACCTGTCACCTGAAATCATGCTTCAGTTTGGTCCTGATGCCCCTTGCCTGCCCTTGTTGAAGCCCTTGCTGCTTAGGTTAGGTTTGCTTTTGTCAACTTGACACAAGCCGGAGTCATCTGGGAAGAGGCTGGAATCTCATCTGAGGAAATGCCCCCCATCAGACTGGCCTGTAAGCAAGCCTGTGGGATATTTTCTTAAGTAATGATGGATGTGGATGTGGGAGGGTCCAGTCCACTGTGCACTGCCTCTCCTACTCAGGAGGTCCCCGGGTTGAATAAGAAAGAAGGCTGAGCGAGCCAATGAGCAGCATTCTTGCATGACCTCTGCTTCAGCTCCTCTTCCCAGGTTCCTGCTGTGAGCTCTGTCCAGACTTCCCTCAGTGAGGGGCTGTGACATGGAAGTGCACGATGAAATAAACCCTTTCCATGCCAACTCACTGCTTTTGGTCATGGTCTTAATCATAGCAATAGAAAGTGAAGTCTCACCTGTCATCCGCACTCAAAGCTAGCAGATCTCACTTGATTGTTTAGTATGTTTACCTCAGCCAAATGGTTTCCACTTGCCTGTGCCTTCAAGGGTTTCCAGGGAAAGTAAAATACCAGTTTCCCTCTGCATTCACATGTAGATTTTCAGATTATCAGTTATTATACTTTCCTCACTGTTTGTGTTTTACTCTTTAAATTCTTTTTTTCTTTTTTTTTTTAAGACTAGTCAACTATAGTAGTGAGAACAGGGTAATCAATTGCTAACAATTGTCATTAATTGGCTGACTGTGAACAATCAGCTGAAAGAACTCACTA
The DNA here is from genome assembly GCF_000317375.1 of Microtus ochrogaster. Classification (NCBI taxonomy): domain Eukaryota; kingdom Metazoa; phylum Chordata; class Mammalia; order Rodentia; family Cricetidae; genus Microtus; species Microtus ochrogaster. Next base: position 74,093,567 of record NC_022015.1, on the reverse strand, counting down.
CCTGCGGACCAGCCTAAATTATTTTTTCTTATTGTTTTCCTTAGTTTCTCTGTGTAGCCCCAGCTGTCCTGGAGCTCTCTGTAGACCAGGCTGGCCTTGAACTCACAGATTCTTTTTCTTTTGAAATTTTACAATTCTTTAAAATACTTATGTTACATGGATTGTTGTTATTTATTTATTTAATTCTACCTGCAGGGATGTCTGTGAACCATGGTAGCAGAGACCAGAAGACAGCATCAGGTCCCCTAGAATTAGAGTGACAGAGGGTTGCAAGCCACCACATGGGCTGGGAAATAAACCTAGGTTCTCCGCAAGAGCAACACATGCTCTTAACCACTGAGCCATTTCCCTCTACATTTATTTATGTGTATGTGTTATATATGTATATGCACGTACAAACCACAGCATGTGAGGTTAGAGGACAACTTTTAGGAGCCACTTCTCTTCTACCATGTGAATCCCAGGGGCCCAGCTCAGGACACCAGGCTTGGTGGAAAGCTACTCTACCTGCTGAACCATATTGCTGTTGTTGTTGTTGTTATTATTTGTTTTTTTTGAGACAAGGTTTTTCTCTGTAGGCCTGGCTGTCCTGGAACTTGCTCTAAAGACCAGGCTGGCCTCTGCCTCCTGAGTGCTAAGATTAAAAGTGTGTGCTGCCACGACATGACAATTATTTATTGTGTTTTTTAGATAGGGTCTCTCTGTGTAGCCCTGTGTACTGGAACTATCATGCCCTGGCTTGACTCTATCTTATAAAACCTGGGCAAAAGTACTCTAACATGTGAGGTGGGGACAATAGCCCACACAGGTGACAGCCTCAAGAGTTAGCTGTCCAGCCCAGGGCTCTGCCTGTGTTGGGAACACCAAGGGCTGGTATATGGAATGGTTTATACTTAATCTCTACCCAAAGACCAAGGAGTGATCATATGTTGGCAATTCAGAAATGAACCTAATTCTTCCAGTCCAAATAACACATCTATATTTACACTTCTCACTGTATAAGGTGGCTTTCACATATTCCAGAACACCCCGTCCTTCCAGTGTCAAGATAAGACAGGATTTCCAGTCCTGGGTGGTTTATGGTACATTCCCTAGTCACCCTACCTATGCTGCAGACTGGCAGAACCTACTTTCTCTCCATCTGGAAAGGTCTTAGCCTCTCCACACTCACCCAAGGAGCACTGCAATTTTCTATCCATGGCAATGTGGGAGAAGAATCAGTCCTCGTCCTGTGACAGTCATGACGGCTGCACTGGCCACATGACTTGAGACCTTTTCCTTGGGGACACCTGGAAGCAGGACATCGGCCTTGGCAACAAATCAAAAGTGAAGTACAATTGGCTGGCAGAGCTCAGCCCCACCTCTGGCTTCTGCTTTTCGCCTGGGAGACTATTCCTATTGCTTTCTGACTGCTGATGGAGCTCTGAATTCTCCAGAGAAAGAACTACTTGTCAGCCTCCCTTCGGGGCAGGACTGGGAAAGGGTGTGAGGTGGAGGGAAGCACAGGGCTGTGGGTCACTGTCATGCTGACAAACTCTCTGCTAGGATGAGATCAGCAATACAAGACTACACAGTATTGCTGGTAAGCACCAACAAGCAAACAGTAAGGGCAATGTTTTAAATAGGCCATCCCACATAGGGAGCATGAAGGGGAAAAGGCAGTGCAGAGCAGGAAGGACAAGACTAACAGTGACACTGAGGTCTGGAAGATTCTCTAACCATCCATCGACAGCTGTGGGTGCCAGCGACTCCATCCTAGCCTGGCCCCACTGGTTGGGGGGTAAGGCTAGGACCCCTGTGGCTTTCCTTTCCCTGAGACTGAGTCACTTCCTTTCTTCAGCTCTCACCTTTGAACCTTCCTTTTCCCTTCCCTGCAGAAGTGACTCACTGCTGGTGTTGGGTGACACTGAAGATCAAGGATGGATGATAAAAATACCCTGGATTGTGCAACCTGAGGGAGAGGATGTAGCACTTGCACCTAGATTCAAAGCCCCAGCCAGGAACCTTGAATAATGGCCACAGCTTGATCTCTTTGGGGAAGCAGAGTAAAAGACAGCAGTTATAACATAAGCTGACCTGTGTTCTCTGAGAAACACTGTACAGGTATTTAGCAGGACAACCTGGTTCATATGAGGGACCCAAAAGGAAGACCCTGGTTCAGGAAGCAGCAAGTGGAAAGGCCCTGACGTTTCCTATTGTCAGCCCCGAGAGCAGGGTTCTTTCTTTCTGGACTTGTTCTCCAGTGAAAAGGACTGTCCTCTGCCAGTATGGGAACTGTGAGTGAAGCCACCATGACAGAGTGGCTCCAGGCTGTCTACTGCCCTAACGCACAACCCTGACAGCAGGGTCATCTAAATGTGTCCTGTGTGCAAAGTGGCACCACAGCAACCAGCTGCCTGCCGAGGAGGAAACTCACCTTCCTTCACCCAAATCCACTGGCGGACGGATGAAAACCAGAACGCTAATTACACTCCACGGGCCCCATGGGCTGAGCAAAACCAAGCAACTTTTTCTAAAAACCTAGTCCCTGACCAGGGCACACACAGCTCAAGATGCGAGTGAGTGAGAGGCAGGAAAATCACCCCGTCCGAAGGCCAAACAAACGGGAGCAGAGACTTCAGAGGAGAACTGAGTGGGCACTGTGACTCCTACTGTAATCCCACTACACGGGAGGCCTGGGCTAGAGACAGACCCAATCTTAGGCAGAAATAGACAGAAGAGAGAAAGAAAGAGGGGTACATGTCTCTCCATGTGTGTGTTTGGGCATCTTACAGATGCACTCTCACAACAGAATTCGTGCTATGACAGCACCATTCTCCAGGAAGTGAAGCAGGAAGCATCCACATAAACTTCCAGAGCTATTCTAGATGAATAGAGACCTAGCTGAGCAGGGAGGCTAAGTTTGCCTTTGAGAGCTCCCTTGACTACTTTCTCTCTCTAGCACACACGATGCCTGCCCGTCTTTGGGAAGATGTGAGACCCAGAGAGTTCCTCTGGAACTCCCCTCCTTAGTAAGTGAGTCACTGGCTAAGTGAGGCAGAGGGCACTGGCGGAAGTTTATAGAAACAGACCTTTCCTGCACACACCTGACCACACATGCCCACCTGTTGCCAGCACAACGGAGAGGCTGGGGAGCTAATGCCCGAGTCTGGCTGACCCGGGACCTCAGATAGAGAGAACGTCCAGTGACTCCCACCCTGGATCCCAACGAATGTTGGCAGGCACAGCTCTAGGCCAGGCTGTCCTCATGTGGCACAAAGCAGTGGGAAGGGAGGCGCCAGCAAGCCGAAGGCTTTTCTCAACTGATCATCTCGGGAAAAGGCAGATACAAATTTCATGGCTGGAATGCAAGGGTTGTGAAACTGCTGAAGACATCCCAAAGATGGCCCAGGATGCTCCTTCCAGTAAGGCAGTGGGAGGAGGGCTGGCAACAGCGGGTTGGAGAACAGGTTACCAGAGGGGTTGCCTTCTGGGAAGCAGGAACTAGGGCCTCAAAAAAAAAAAAAAAAAAAAAAAAAAAA